>NW_004524609.1:11138645-11164452 GCF_000260255.1 Octodon degus | reverse complement strand
TTTTTCGGAACCAGGGATTGAACTCAGACCCTTGTGCTTGCCAGGGAAGCGCTTATTCCACTGAGCCATCTCCCCGGCCTCTGGGCAATGTTTTTCTTAGTCATTTTCTTTAAGAATTCCATGAATCCTTCCATACCGAGGAGTTATTTGGTAATTTTTATTAGATAAATATTCATTTTTCTACATTTATAGCATAATTACTTCCCCAAAGACCCATATCCTAATACACCATATTGGGGAATTAAATTTCAACATATGAGTTTTTCTGGGGGAAGAAGAATATTCAGTCTATATGAATGGTTATTCAGTCTATATGAGTGGTTATTTAATACTTATGAAAAAATCGGCGGCATTGTCTTTCCTGAAAAACATACCATGTAATTTGGGAAACCAACAGAATTTCCTTTGCAAACTTTTTGAAATTTAATTTAATTCATAGCAAAAATATTAATAAGTTAAAATATATTATATGCGTGTTCCTTTCCTCCTTCTCCGCTGCTAACTTTATCTGCAGTCCCTACTGTCTGTGACAACCTTTCCACAGGCCCATCTTAGTCTTGTCCTGTTCAACTGCTATTGTTTTTTCCACTCAGCAGTCATTGAGTGGGAAAACAAAATCAGATCCTATTACTCCATCTTGAAATACTCTGATGCCTTCAGATTATTATTTAGTGATATCTGAACTCTCTTTGAGATCCACAAGCCCTAAAGTGGCCTGGTCAATGACCAGCCCACTCTGTATTTCTTTCCTCTCTGCATGTTCTTTGTCCTTCCCAGTCCCCAGTTGTCCTACCCCTACCTTCTGCCTCCTGAGCTTTGTTCTTATTTTCACTTTGGTTGGATGGCCCTTTCCCTGCTCTTTGCATGACGCTTGTCACCTTCGCACTGCCTGAAGCATTTCAAGAGCTGTACAAGTTGCACCCACTGGATTACAGATGTTGGTTCCTGAGGTGGCACCAGGGACCCTGCCTCTGTGATTTGCTCAGGAAGATCTTATGACCTATGGTCAGATATCTTTCGACAGCTGCTTACATGGAGCAGGGCAAGTGTTTGCTTTCTTGGGGAAGATGAGAGAACAGGAAAAAGATTAAAGAAACTCTCCCCTCTTGGGTGTCTTCTATCAACAGGTTTGTCAAATATCTCTTTTGTAAATGCAAATCATTATGCACATGAGTAGAGTGTTAAATCTGAGAAAACAGTCTGGCCTGGAGGAATACCTTAATAAAGTACATTCTTTACTCTATAGATACATGAGTAATTTAAAAAATTGAAGGCAAATATGTATGCAGATTGATTTTCAGGCCAGTGGCTCATAAAGTAGTACAGTATAGCACAATATAATAGATTGAGTCAACCATATAAATGTCAAATCATAAGGTCTTCATCTAAATAACTGAATCCCGATTTTGTGGTATTCCTCCTGTCACAACAGCTAAGCACAGTGTTATTTGGAAAATCTAGAGCTCGTGTGTAAGGCTTGCTTGGTTGGTGGCAAGTGAGATGATAGAGTTTATTACTCCCTGCTTCATTTAGTCTTTACTGTTTTTCAAATGACATCTGTACCTACAAAGACGAGGGCAGTGAGAGGAAGTTAGGCTTGAAAAGGAGAGACTTACAAATTTCTATTAATCCAGTTTTCCTGTACAAGGGCTAATAAAAAAGATGTGCTGTATGTTTCAGTAAAATAAAACAAATGCTACAGTAAAAGACACAGAGCACTGACTTGAGCGTCTTCATGAAACGTGGTCAAAAACCCAGCGAATGCTGCTGTTGACTGTCTTGCAGCGGAAAGCTATGTCTATAAAACACCGCTGTATGTCTCTGTCCACAGTATCTGCCATGGAGGGATTTCTGGCTGAGCCACAACACCAAAATGACCATGGAAGATGCAACCATCTTTAATTGACCAAGAACATCAAGGCAGCCATGACAGCACAGCTAAACACACTCAAGACAGAGGTCATCCGGAGCTGCTTTCAACAGTGGCAAGAGTGATGCGGAAAGTGTGTTTGAAGTAAGGGGGGATGGAAGACAGTGTGTAGCTGTTCTGAAGTGAAATCTTTGCTTAGTCACTGTATTTTGGTATCATAACATTCTTTTTTTAAAAAATCAATTTTATTGAGAGAGAGGTAGCAATGGGACAGCTTCAACACAGGTTAGTAGTACAGTCACAGTAATTAAGACATTGCATATTGTTGTCTTTGTAGTAGTTATTCATAGTACAAGATGCAGACATGATATCTTGTCTAAACACTATTTGTTCAAAACTTTGTTCTCATTGAATTAAGAGAAAGTAGCTGTATATCTATGCTATTTTGTATATATATATTTTTTTTTCCACTGCAAAATGGACCTCATTTATATCCCTCTTTTTTGTTTACTTTTGTCACAGGTGGATATTCCCTTGCCATTCATATATTGTAGGTGCATGAATTCAGCAAAGTAATCCAATATAGTCCAGTAGTCCATAATAGTAGTGGGTTATCTGCATGACTGGCAATGTCAGAAGTTGTTGATTTGAGCCTTTTGCAGCACAGCATATTAATATGGCTTTACTTTTTATGCCTCATTTTTATACTTTTCTGCTGGATGGTTAAGACCAAGATAAAGTCAGACCTATAAAACAAAAAATGTAACTATTGTATTTGACATGGTCAGTCAAATCCCCTCAGGATTTACCTTGAAACCCTGTATGGCAGTTTGTAGACCTTTTGTCAGCCATGTGGATGTGTCACAGCCATTGCTTGACCAATTTGCTCTGAGTGCACCTAAGGAACATCACCTGGAGAGAAAACATTCTCTTGGGATCATAACTTTCAAACCTTGGTGCTTAAAGAAAGATAGTATAAAGGCAGAAACTTTATCATATATTTTAAACTTTAATGTGTTAGACATCATTTTGATTATGCAATATCAATGTTATCTTCATTAGCAACACTGGGAATTGTCAGTTATTCTTTATTCTTATTTATAAAGACTGTAGGCTTTGAAAGTCCCCTGGTTACTGCTACATCTTCTCCATCCTTCTCTACCTTTCCATCTCTTTCTTTTTGTTATTTGTTTGCTACTCTTTAAAAGATAAAAAATAGACAAAGAAGATATAGAGATGCAGATAAATACATGAGCTCAGAACTGGAATAATCAAAGGAAAAGATACTTTCCCTTTGGTTTGTCCTTGCTGTATATAGTGATCTAAATTTAAAAGCTGACTTGGTATAGGCCCAGTGGAATCAAACTGTTAAATTCTAAGTGAATGGAAGGTATTATTATAGCCAAGAAAATATCAAATCTACATTTGTATAATAGAAAAATAAGAACCACACTTATACACCCATTCAGATATGCAAGCAATTCATAGCTCTTTGTGTCTTTTGGGTAAGAGTTTTAGGAGCTAATTGGGTTTCTTGATTTATGGCCAAGGTGTTTTCATTTTGAGTTCCATTGTCAGGGGAGAATAAATAAAATTGGGCATGAAGAATGGCCAGTAGTCTCTCTGAATCTCTAGGATTTAGAAGAGTAATTCACTCTTTCCAGTCTATGTATCAGCAGTCTGACATGCAGAGAGCATAATCATTAGTACTCACAAGAGTTGTTACCAATAGCATGCTATTAATAGATCTGCAGTCCAGGAAAAAAGAATTTTTCTGATTTTCATGGTGTATATGCTTCCAACATGGTCCATTTCAAGCTACCAGTGGTTTATTATTCAGTTGGCAACATTCTTAAATATGCAATTATGAGCTATTTGAGCTGGGAGGATCTGGTTCCAGGACAATACTAGTTCTCTATCACACTTAAATTTCAGAGTGTTTTCTACATCTTAGAATATTTTCTTTGACATCAATTCCTTACTGTGTCAAATTGATGTATGTTTGATCAGTATTTTAAAGAAAACAATATAGAAAACTTGGGGGCATTGTTAAATTTAGGGAGAACCTTATACTCTAGCTCAAAGCTTGCTAAATGGCAGCCCATGGATCAAATCTGGCTTGTGGTCTATTTTTGTGCTTTTATATTTTTAAAGGCTTATGATTTAAAGGCTATCTCAATTTTGAAAACAAGTAAGGGAGGTAAAACTGAAAACGCAATAGTGATGGACGTGCTCATTTTCATAATAGCATTTATAAAAGCCTATAACATGTTGTGTATCTTAGTTCACATGTGTGAATCACTTTCTCATTGTTGGGACAACATACGCATGTTCAGAAGTTAAAGGAAGAGATTTATTTTGGTTCACAATTGGTAGAAATCCCAGCCTGTGGCCAGCTGGCTCCCAGGTAGAGCAGCCTGGCAGAGAGGCAGGGCAGAGTAGGAACAGCTTACGGCCTGGTGGGTAAGAGGCAGTGGGTTGTGACAGAAAAAAGAGATGGAGGGGACACTGCTGCAGGCTATCCCCACCATCCCCATGCGACTCGCCAGGCTTCCCCTCCCAGCTGCACCCAGCTGCAAAGCCAACAGCCAACTAACCCAGCATCTATACCCTTGATGCATTCACCTTCTAAAAGCCTCCCAGATGAATATATGGGCTTTGTGGGCATGCCTAGATATATACCATTATAGTACCCAATAGGGACTACGCTTTTTTTTTGTTTGTTTGTTTTTTGCAGAACCAGGGATTGAACTCAGGCCTTTGCGCTTGCCAGGGAAGTGCTTATTCTACTGAGCCATCTCCCTGGCCCTTATGCTCTTAAACGCAAGAAGCAGAACAGCACAAACAACACACCGAAGTAATTTAGATTAGACTGCATGTTTTTGCTTAGAAGTAATTTCTGTTTTAACCCCTAATCATACATGTTTAATAATTTTGTCAGTATTTGGAATGTATAGGCACAGGGGCCAGGGTTCAATTCCCAGGCCTGCCGTGTTGGCTCCACTCCTGGGGCATGCTGAGACTGTGACTGAGACTGGGCGTGATGGCACGCGCCTGTAATCCCAGCTCTTGGGAGGCTGTAAACAGGAGGATCCCTGCGAGTCCGATCTAGTGGTGAGACCCTGAACACACTTGTAGACCCTTCCCTAAAATACAAAAATAAAGAAATAAATTGAATGTAAAAAGTGAAACATTGGAACTCTCATTCACGGTAGTTTCTGATAACAGTGGTCAAATCTCTCCCTAACAACTCAGCAATTTGTTCTTCATACTTCCCAAGACAAACGAAAACATGAGCACAAATACACTTGTCTAAGAGTAATAGCACAGGTCAATTTGAGAGACCCTGAAGTAGAAACGGCTCAAATGTACATCCACGTAGAAATGAATCTGGAAAACTGTGATTTATTTATATGACAGAAGACTGCTGGGCAATTACAAAGGCTGGACTGCTGTTACCTGCAACAACATACACGAATTTCAAAAAAGTCACCCTGAGGAAGGCATCGCATTCAAAGTGCTGCAAAGAGTAGATTTCCATTTTCTGAGAATGATCAGACAGCACACATGTTAGGGTTTCTAGATCACGCCAGCTTGGCTACCAACACTTCAGTCTTGCTTTTTGCCACCTAAACAGCCATGGATGACACCTCACAGCATTTTTGATTATACTGAATTTTTCATTTAATAAGTCTTTCTAAGTATCCACCAAACATTGTCCTTTTTTGTCTCCAGTCCTTTAATCATATAAGTTATTTTTAGCTTTGGGCTTTCCAAATGAAAGCCAGAATTCACAATAATTTTGTTCTAGAAAAACATCTATACTTAAATAAATGTTAGAAAGCAGTTAACTGTTTGCCTGAGGCCAGGGATGGGGTAAGATTAATTGTAGAGGGACACAAGGATCTGAGGTTATATTATTTGCTATTTTTATTGGAGTGGTGATTATATTAAAACACATTTTAAAAAAAAAAAATCTTGCCAGCTATATACTTAAAATATGAAATTTTCTGATACTCAATAAACCTCAGAAAGCAATAAAATGGATTTCTTAAAAATATAAAGACTAGTCTATAGTTAGATGTAGATATAAAAATTTCCTATCAAACTTAGCTTGTGGTCTGTTCCATACCGACTTAATTAGGGAGCTTACTGAAGCAGGCAACAAAAATTGTTCAGGTGAGCTAATTTCAGTCAGTTTTTACTCCGAAATAATTTGTGGGCAGCTTAGAGACAAAAAAAAAAAATTTAACTGGTCACTGAGCCCTGAGCTAGTTAGCTTAATTTATAATTTTAGGGTCTGGCTATATCAGTAAGATATGCTTCAGTGAGAATGTTTGTTTGTTTATTTTCGGGGCTATGTTATTTTTTTTTAATTTATTCATTGAGAACCTTTAAGGCATCCACTTGATTCAGAGCTGCTCATTGTATTATTACATTACGAGGCTATGAGAATGCACTTAGACACTGAGGAATCTAAATTATGTTTGAAAAGTTATATTCACACAAAAGATAGATGTCACACAATAGTATCAATATTTTAACCTAACGTAAGTTGAAGTCTAGCATGTAGCAGTTTACTAAGTGCTGTAATGAGGTCCTCAAAGCATACTCCATCCAGTTCATCCTTCCAATGGCTTTATCTTCCCCTGCTTACCTGGCGTGCTTCCAGAGGCATAGACAACAAGCCACCCCGGTATTCAAGGCAGAGTCTCTAAACTTCAACATTTTACTTTGAGTTGGGAGTGGTGGCGCACACTGGTAATTCCAGCACTGAGGAGGCTGAGTCAGGAGGATCGCCTTGAGTTTGAGGCCAGCCTGGGCTACGTAGCAAGATCCTGAATCAAGAAGATAGAAGAAGTCCAACTTACTTTGATAAAGTCAGAGGAAAGACTTTTTCTCCCAAAATATTTGGTTAGAATAAAAATGAAGAGACTGGCAATTCTTGCCTCTGGGTAAGGATATAAAAGTAAGGAAAGGAATTAAGAGTAAGAATGTTAGTCTCTCAGTCCTCTACATACCAAGCTTTAGTGCTTGCTTTTTATAAAATGTGCAAAAAATGTGAAATAAAAAAAAATTAATCTAAGACTTGTTTCCCAGAGTTTTAGCCTGAATTCCTTAATTTTTTACTCACAATTTAAAATTCTCTTCTTTCCTTCCTTCCCTCTCTCTATCCCTCCCTCTCTCCTTCCCTCCCTCCTTCCCTCCCTCCTTCCCTCCCTCCTTCCCTCCCTCCTTCCCTCTCTCCTTCCCTCCCTCCTTCTGTCTCTCTCTCTCCTTCCTTCCTTCCTTCCTTCCTTCCTTCCTTCCTTCCTTCCTTCCCTCATCTCAGCACTGGGGATTGAACTCAGGACTTCACACTTGCCAGGCAGGCGCTTTTGCTGCAGAGCTATATCCCCTGTCCCCCAAATTTCCTTTCTATTAAGGTGAAAGCTTCATAGCATACAATGAACTGCCTTAAACTGTATATTTCATAGCAACTTAGTGCAGCCATCACCACTATCTAGTTCTCCTTTTGCATTTCCGTAGTATAATCCTGAGATTCCATAAACTACTTCTATGTCTTCACACTCAGGACAAAACTATGCATATAACTAGAAATGCTTTAGGCTATAGCTTTGGCATTGTGTAACATCTTTACATGGTTAAGACCTGTGAATTGTCCGGGTATCACCAGCATCCTCTCTAGGCTGTTGCATGAAGAAGCCATTCAGGAGTCAGGACAGCTGGAGAGATAGCACAGCAGCATAAACGGCACCTGCCTGGTAAGCACAAGGTCCTGAGTTCGATCCCCGGTAGGACAATCATTTTCAAGATCAGACACTTCCTGGTTACGCAAGTTGCTTTGCTGATATCTACTCAGGTGCTATCACAATTCTTGAGTATGTCATTCCAGGTTGATCACTCAGAGATGATGCTGACTTGTTGGGAAATGAGTAAAAGTGTTTCATTCAATGACAGCATGTCCGGGATTGAGGTATAACTCTTAAGAGTTGTTTGTATCAGCCCTTAAGTAGATCGGGAACAGTGATTTGAAAGTGGTTGCATACTTTCAGGTGCTTTGGAAGCTGGAAATTGTAGACACCTGGACTGTTATATTACTCACAGGCTAGGTTTCTGGCATGATTAAGGCCAGACAAAAGTCTCTTGGGCAGGTTGGATTGCAGACCCAGCTGAGAGTTTGTAATGGCATTCTGATAAGAAAAGAGCAATTGGGAAAATCCTAACTGGGCTCTAAAAGTTCGCAAGATTGTAATCAGTAGCAGCCACCGGTTTATGCTTCCTTGACCCATGACAACTCATCGCATACCCACGTGTGCATACAAAGGACGGGGAAAGAGAACTTGCCCTGTGTAATATAATGTCATTCACTAGTTCTCTGTCTCTGTCTCTGTCTCTGTCTCTCTCTCTCTCTCTCTCTCTCTCTCTCTCTCTCTCTCTCCCTTCCCTCCCTCCCCTCCCTTCCTCCTCTTTCTCTGTCTACACTGTCTCACCACTCTCCTCTCTGTCTCTCTCTCTGCCTCCCTCCCTTCCCTTCTTCCTTCTCTTCTTCTCTCTCCTCTATTTCTTCCCTCTCCTCCTCCTCCTCTCTCTCTCTCCCTCCCTTCCCTTCCTCCTTCTCTTTCTCTCTCTATACTCTCTCCCCACTCTCCTCTGTCTCTCTCTCTGCCTCCCTCCCTTTCCTTCTTCCTTCTCTTCCTCTCTCTCCTCTATTTCTCCCCTCTCCTCTTCTCTCTCTCTCTCTCTCTCTCTCTCTCTCTCTCTCTCTCTCTGAAGATGGACTCCATGTGTTCTCATTGAACTACACCCTCAGATACTTTATAGTTTTTATTTTTAAGACAGAGTTTTCTAAGTGACCTAGACTGGCTTTGAAATTTTTTTTTCAGGCAAAAGGAACTTATTTGGACTACAAGAATTTCCAAGCCCCAAATTTACATCACACAGGTTACTATTTTCCATAGTTGTGATATGCACAACATATATTAAGACGCATACATAAATATCTATCTTTTTTAAAATTAATTTTATTGATAAAGAAATAGCAATGAGACCGTTTCAAAACAGGTTAGTAGGACAATTACAATAATTAATACATTGCATTGCTGTCTTTGTAGTAGTTATTCATAGTACAAGATGCTGACATGATATCTTGTCTAAGCACTATTAGTACAAATATTTCTTTTCATTGAACAAAGAGAATGTAGTTGTATATCTAACCTAACTAATTTGTATATACAGATATATATTTTTTTTCACTACAAAACGGTCCTTCATTTATATCCTCCTTTTTGTTTAGTTTTGTCAGAGGTAGATATTCCATTGTCATTCAAGTATTGTAGGTGCATAAATTCAGCAAAATAATCCAATGTAGTCCAGTAGACCTAATAGTAGTGCATTATCCGCAGGACTGGCAATGTCAGAAGTCATTGACTTCAGCCTTTTACAGCTCAGCATATTAATATGACTTTACGTCTCAGATACAAAAGTTATATTTTCTTTTATATAGGTCTTGCTTTATCTTGCTCTTAGCCATCCAGCATAAAAGTGTAAACACAAGATATAAAACATGTTGATCAAGTAATTGTACTGCTGAGAACTTCAAATGCAGAAGTAATGTGAAATATAGAAAGATACCTCATGCACAAAGGTGTACATACATTGCATTCATATTGTTAGAAATCAACAGGAACAAGAAAAACATATGCATATGATAAAAAAACAAGGTATAAAACGTGGTATTGAGATTATGATCTTACAGAAATTACAGGTATGAGCCATCCTCTCCCACCTTCCCTGGCTCTTTATGGTCAGTATTTTCCAGGGAAAGATGTATCAGTTTTTATAAACTTATCGGGTTCATAAAACAGGATATTTGGGGGGATACTTTTAAGGGAGTAAAAAAAAAAAAAAAAAAGAAAAAGAAAGAGAAGAGAAAAGCTCTTTTATACAAGCAACTCAGTATTCAGACTAGACCACACACCTGTCTCTTTCAAGTTTATTTCAAGAGTGAGTAAGAAAATGACTTTATTATATTGTGGCCTTCAGTCTAAATCTCCCTCTGTGGACCTGCGGCAGGAGCGAGTGAGACTCAGTACACTTCACACACACACACATGTAGGAGCAAGCCTTACTTTCGCGGTGGCAGGATATCTTTACAGTTAAAATAGACCCCAAGAAAATGCATTACTCTCCCAGCTGTAAAAGAAAAAAAAAAACGCATTTCATAATTGCCATACGTGAGAAAAAATCGTTCAGTGCGATGTCTGCTAAACTCCGCGATTTTTTTTTTTTCTTTTTCCTAGTACCACTCTGTTCAGGCTTTAAAAGTCTAATTCAAACAAACTGCCTAAGTAGAAGTGGTCCAGTTTCGTTTTTATAGCGGTGCTCCGCAGCTGTGTCCCATTTAAGGCCGACTGTGCATTCTAATAATTCACTCTAATTAACTAGCCCTTCCTGATAATGGCTGCTCTTGGTGCAATCCACTAAGGAGAGCTTTGAAGTCGGCTCAAGTTACTAGCGGGACCAAGATAACACATTTTGATGCGACTTAGAAGTTTTATCCCCAGACAGCCATCTTCCCGTAATTCATGGGGTTATTGTTCCCTTTTGACATTTTCCTGGAAAAACTTTTAATCTCAGATGTTTTCCTTATCTGCCTACTGTTCTAATCTGCTATCCAGAGAGCATTGTTTCGTGGAATGATCGAGGATTGAACGCAGGGTAGGAGCGGCACACACAGAAGAGAGTTTCAAGCTGCTGCGGAAGGTTCAGTGTTCATAGTCTGCTGTTCTGATGGTCCCTTGATTTTCCTCAGTTTGCAGAATCACCAGGAAGTGCATAAGCTGCCTGAGGAAAAAATTTTCTTTGCCGTTTGCTGCTTCAACAATAAGTTTTGACAGGGCCAGTGAGATAGCTCAGTGGACTAAATGCCTGCTTTGGCAAACACAGGGACCAGGGTCCACATGCCACACCGGCTGTGCCCCAGGGGCACGCTGAGCCGGCCACAGAATCCGGGGATAGTGGCGCACTCCTGTAATCTCAGCGCTGCGAAGGATGAAACGAGGAGGATCACTATGAGTCTGAGCTGCGTAGTGAGACCCTGTACCAAATACACGAATGAAAAAAAAAAAAAGTTTTAAAGGGCGATGATTCAAGAAAATGCTTTTTCATAAGGAAATAGGGAAACTCTAAAGGTCAATATAGGTTTAAGATGGTGCTGTGTTCTAACTGTACTTGACTTCAAGATGCCTGATAGAATAGCGTTTTGTTTTTCAACTGTTTGATTATTATTTCATAGTGAACTTTTCTGTAATGCCGCCCACTAGGAAGCATTTCAAAGCCCTAGATATGTGGATTCTAATCAAGGAGGTTACAGGCTCTAATGATATTTAATTGTTATTCCTCTGTGTTGTAATTCTATACCGGTGAGGAGGTAGAAGAGCAGTAACAGTTATCACCAAGTATAGCATTTCATAACATCTTTGAGCAGACGGAAATAACCTCCTTCAAAAGCATACGGGGCCACTTTGATGTAGGAACCTTGATTGGCTAGAAGTCATTCATCAGTGGAGAGACGGCCAATGTCTTTCTTCAGATATGCATTTGTTCCTATTTCTGTCATTCTTCAGAACGACCTACCTTTTGTCACCACTTTTGGGTCATTATTCTCCATGTTAGAGCAGCTCTCATAGATAGCTCCAGATGGAATGTGACCATACAGTGCCTGAATACTCATGCCCACGTGAACACATTGCTGTGGCTCATGATTCGTGGCTGCACCCAAAGATCCATGTCCCTGAACTGCTTAAATATCATGTAGGAAAGAACTCATCCCCAAAGAAAAGGGTAGAACACACAGAGCTGGCAGTTCATAGGTATAATAAAAGGTTGTATAGCTTGGATATGTATTTTGATATTGGAAAGAAAAATTTTTGATAGATTTTTGCATATTATATAGCCACTTCCACAATCTAAACATAGAAAGATTCTATTCCTGATAGACTGTGCCCCTTCCCTGGTAATTCCAAGCTCATAACATCTGATCCCTGGTATCTTGATAAATGACTAGCTTATGTTTCTCTGGTCTTCTGCCATAGTTAATTTCGGAATATGCATGTGCTATTAAAGAGCAGATTCAGAATCCAAGTGGACTAAACGAACCATGATGATCTTTAGATGTCTTGTTCTTGATGCCCCTGTCTTAGTCACCTTGGGCTAGCATAACAAAGTGACCACCAAACTAGGTACTTTAATCAGCAGAATTTATTTCTCGTGGTTCTGGAGTTGGGGAAGTAGAAGCTTGAGGCAGTAGCAAGGTTGTCATATTGGTGAGGGCTTTCTTTTTCCATTGGTTGGAGCCTTCTCACTGTATCCTCCTTCAGCCAACAGAGAAGGGAAGAAAGAATTCTTTTCCTCATTTTGAAAGGACCCAGACCCCATCAGGGGACCCTGCTCACACTACATCATTGAGCCTTAGCTACCTCCCAAAGATTCTACCTTCAAATATCCATCATCACATTGGAATGAAGGTTCCATCATATTAATCTGGGGTTGGAGGGGGCACAACTCGGTGTAAATTATTATTTTCTTTTTGTATTTTAGGCAAGGGTCTACAGGGCATTCAGGGTCTTACTACTAGATCACACTCATAGTTGTCCTCCTGTTTACAGCCTCCCAAGAGCTAAGATTACAGACACATGATGCCACACCTTGTCTCAATTGCCATCTCAGCATGCCCCAGGGGCAGGCCCAGCACGGCAGGCCCAGGGATCCAGCCCCTGGCCCCTGTGCCAGCTTGGAAGTGCTTTAATCTACTGAGCTATTTACAGCTTTCTAAGAATTTAAGGGAGTATATTACTCAGTTTGATCTGTTGTAGTGAAATATCAGACTTTGGTTTATAAACAGCATAGACTATAGACTTATACACAATAGGTATTTATTTCTAACTTTTCTGGAGGCTGGAAGGGCCTGATAAGATAGAAACATGGTGAGTCCTGGTGGAAGGGTCTCAAGCAGAACATCATCGTATATGTTCCCATGGTTGAATGTTGGCAAGGGAGATCTAGAGCTCCTTAGTGATCTCATTCATAAAACCTTCCTTCTGGTGACATGATTACCATCTGAAGCCACCACCTTCTAATACCATCACATCAACGATTTAAACATACTAATTTTAGAGACATAGATATTCAGTCTATACGAGGAGGGTAAATGTGATTCTATTTGGTCCACCAGGAGAGCTTTTGCAAGTAGAAGAATGTATGCTGTTGAGATTACTATGGTTCCAACATATCCCTGGGATGGCTCTGTAAGGTGGAGAAAGTAAAACAACAGAAGTAGAATTGTTCAGGTCTGCCTGAGACATAGGAAGCAAGTATCAGCTCTGCTTTGTTACCTATGAGCTGGGTAAAGCTTGAGTTGGCATGGAGATTATTTTGTCTACTCTAGCATTGGTGTGTGGAACTGAAGAATAGTTCCTGGAATGTAGGAGGAGATTTTCATAGCTGAGTCAGCTTTGATCTGCCTGGTGACCTGGGGGTCAGAACCTACTCCTAGGAAGCCAAATAAAACAGCAACAAAACCACCCTGCTCTTCAGGAGCCTAGACAGATAGGAGTACAAGAAACCAATTTCATCACAGAAGCCTGTCCTGCTGAGACAGTCAAAGCCAACATCCGTGTCAGGAAAGGTAACCTGGTTCTAAGCATGACAACCCCACACTGTGTATAAGCCAGAGGCAAGAGCATGCACTCCAGTGGGCTCTGGGGCCTCTGTGATAGACCCTCAGGGGTAGAGGCAGAGAAAAATCTTAGGCTGGTTTTGAGGATTCATTGTTGTAGTCTAATTGACACATTTTCTGGAATGTTCTGAATTAGTGAAGAGAGATGTGGGGAAGTAAAAACATTCCTTTTCTAGAGATTTACTATGTGACATCCTAAACACAGGAGCATTATTAATACACATCTTCACATGTAAATTTTGGGACGTGGGCAAAAATAATTTGCTATGAAATTATCTCCAGATGCAAAGGTCAGAATATGGGCAGAATCCAACATGTGTCCTTTGCCAAGAGCTTTACGTACGCATCAGTTTTTCTCTGTGTCTCTCAGTTCAGCTTTTGAATTTTATTTTGGGACATGTGTTACTACATATTTCCATTTCTTGTGGGAAGTTGGCGCATGTGTATAACACATCTTTCAGTATTTATCCCTTTTCCCTTTCCTCTCTCCCCAGTAGGCTAATGTCATGATCCCCTTGCTTGGAGGGAGAGTACTGTTTTGCAGAACATAATATTTATATTCCTTGTGTAGATTGGGTACATGAACATAATGCACCCCAATTTCTTTTATTTTCCTGTATCCCTACTGCATCTCTCTCCTCTTTGTAGCTCTTGATCCTCCTTCCCTTTTATCATTATCTTGAAAATTTTTTTATTAGTATTATTGAGAAAGAAATAGCAATGAGACAGTTTCAAAGCAGATGAGTAGGACAGTTACAATAATTAACACATTGCATATTGTCTTCGTAGTATTCAGAGTACAAGATGAAGACATGATATCTTGCCTAAACACTATTAGTATGAATCTTTCTTCTTACTGAACTAAGAGAAAGTAGCTGTATATCTATTCTATTATATATAATATATCTCTGTATCTATCTATCTATCTATCTATCTATCTATCTATCTATCATCAATCTACCTATCTACACCCTCCTTCCCTTTCACAAAGATCTATCTTCCTAAGTCCTACGATCCACCTTTGACTTTGCTCTTTATTTTTTTCAGGTCTCTCATATAAAAGAAATCATGTGATAGTAGGCTTGTGTGTCTGATTTATTTCATTTTACATTATGGTCTCAATTTACATTCGTTTTTCTACAAATGACTTCCATGTATCTTTCCCTGATGCCAAGCGGTACTCCGTTGTAGGAAAACATATTTTCCTTGCCTGTCGATATGGCTATATCCTGGCTATATCCAGGATTCAGCTTTTAGGAATTCTGCTGCTGCATATATAGGTGTGCAGACATCGCCGCAATACTATGCTCTTCTCTTCCTTAGGAAAATGCCTAGAAGGGAAAGAGATGCCTCCAACGGAACCTCTAGTTTCCGTTTTTGGAGGAATCTTCACAGTGATTTTGCACAAGGGCTGTGCTAATTTTCTATATACCTTTCCAATTTCAGGAAGTGTACTCCTAAAATGAGCACTCCACACTAATCTCCTTAGTGTTTATATTCATTTATACTCCCACCAACAGTGCAGAAATGTTCCCTCTTACCTGTGACCTCTTCAACATTGACTTTTATTGGACTTTTCTGGTGATGGCCATCCTACCTGGGGTGACATGTAATCTCAGTGCTGTTCTACTTTGTACTTCTCTAATCACCAGCAAGGATGAGCATTTCTTTATGTACTTACTGGCTCGTTGTACTTCTGTCAATTGTCTGTTCATTTCACTTGGCATCTTTTAGATTTGGGGGATTCTAAATTTTAGTCGTTTATATATTCTACATATCTTTTCTCTGGCCAAAGAATATCTGAGAGCTTTTCCCCTTCTGTAAGTTGTCTCTTTACCATGTGGGTTGTGTCCCAAGATGTGCAGATTATTTTTTTTAAATTCAGTATGATCTCACTGTTTAGGATTTAAAATTTTTGGGACTATTTCCTGTGTAACTGGGGCTCTATTTACAAAGTCCTTGCCTATGCATGTGACTTCAAGAGTCTATCTATCTATCTATCTATCTATCTATCTATCTATCTATCTATCTATCCCTCTATCTATCTATCTATCTATCTATCTATCTATCTATCTATCTATCTATCTCTATCTCTATCTATCTCTCCTTTTTCATTTATGCATTTGGTACAAGGTCTCACTATGCTGCTTGGACTCATAGTCATCCTTTTCTTTTCATCCTCCCCAGAGCTGGGATTACAGATATGCCACCACACTTGAACTCTGTTGCTAGCTCAGCGTGCTCTGGTAGTGGGGCCAGCACAGCATGGGGACCAGGGATCCAACCCTGGCCCCTGCACTTGCCAAAGCAAGCATTTAGTCTGCTGAGCTATTTCACTGGCCCTTAAGAGTTTACCTATTTTGCCTTCAAGAAGGCTAAATATCCTTTGTGATTTTAGTTTAGTAGGAGAAAGATGTAGGTTTTGGTTTGGTCTTCTGCATGTGGATATGCAGTTTTCCAAATATTATTAATAGAGGAGACCATCTTTCCTTCCGTGAGTGATTTGGGCCCCTTTGTCCATGACCAAATCATTTAATGCATTTGAAGTTATTCCTACATCTTCTGCTCTGGTCTAAGGGTCCTCACGTCTTGTTTTTGTGCCAGTGCCATGCTGTTTCATCATAGTATTTTTGCAATATAACTTCAAGTCCAGGATGGTGATGTTTCCTGTTTTTCTGTTGTTTCCCAGACTTGCTTTTGATACTTTGGGTCTCTTCTGGTTCCACAGGAATTTTAAGACTGTGTGTTTCAGTTACATTAAATCTATACATCAATTTTAGAAATGTGGCTGGCTATTTTGACTATTTTTCTTGTGCCTATTCAGGAGCATTTTCTGATTTCCTCTTCAATTTCCTTTTTCATAGTACTGCTGCTTTTATTGTAGAGATCTTTCAGTTTCTTCAGTTAATTCTTAAGTTCTTATTTTTTCTCTTAGTGCTATTGTGAATGTTCTTTTGTTCCAAATTTCTTTCTTAGTGGAATCATTTGTGTACGAGAAAGCTACTGACTTTTGTGTGTGTGTGGAGTTTGTATTCTGCTCCACTGCTGAATTTGATTATTCAAAGAGCATTTTAGGTGGATTTTTGGAGGCCATTTATGTAGATGATCGTGTCGCTTGCAAATGATGATCATTTGACTTATTTTCCTATTTCATCTCCTTACCTAAATGTTCTTGCTAATGTTTCAATCACTGTCCTGGTCAGGAATGATGGTAGTGGACATTCTTGCCAGGTTCTTGATTTTAAAGTGAAATCTTTCAGTGTGTCCCTCTTAATATGATGTTGGCAATAAGATGGTCATAAATGACTTTTATCAGTTTGAGATAAAGTCTTTCTATATGTATTTTCTTCTGTGCTATTTTATCTGAAAGTATGCTCTATTTTGTTAAAGTTGTTTGCTGTGCCCATTGAGATAATAATATTCTATTCCTGCGATGTACTACATTCATGGCCTTGCATTTATGAAACTAGTCTTGTGTGTATGGATGATTGTTTCAAATTCCTCTTTATTAGATTCTTATTGCTGACATAGAAAATTGCATTAATAATTGCTACGAATAGAACAAATGCATTATGTTGTAATTCTGCATGGCAAGTGTCCCTTAATCAACGTGGCCCAAAACCACTCTTCTCCCGGAGATTCCGGGGAACAGAGTGTTCACTTAAATCTTCCAGAAGTTGCCTGTGCTCCTTAATTCCTGATTCCTTGCTCACATCAGTTAACTACTGCCTTGCTTAGTGCGTCTTCCACTCCACCTGTCCCTTTGCTTCATCTTGACCAGCGTGAGTAAGAAGAAGATCCTTATAATAAATTTCTCAGGGCTGGGGAGATCACTTGGTGGTCTAAGCACCAGCCTGGCAAGCAGAAGGACCTGAGTTCGATCCCCAGTATTGAATGCTGTGCTGGCCCTGAAACCAGGTGTGGTGGACCATACCTGTAATACCAGCACTGAGGAGGCTGAGACAGGAAGGTCATTATGAGTCTGAGCTGTATAGCAATACCCTGTAACCCCACAGAACTGTCCTTAAGTGTGGAGGGAAATGTTTATCACTTCCAGAGATGAGGCTGTGGATATCTTTGGGAGCATTATCTTACTGCCACAGGTTCTGCCATCTTTTCAGTGGGTGCTTTACATTATGTCCGTCCTTGGGAAGCATTATGATTATGGCAAAGCTGCCGGAACTGTGAGGGCTTGACTTGTGTTGCTTATAAGTCACCCAGCTCATGCTATTCTGCTCTGATGTCCAGGACTCACGGAGCCAAGGGATGAACACGTAAAAAAGTCTTCATTTTGTGTAATCTAAAGTCACCTGTGGTGCTTGCATAGGGTTTTCTGGGATATCACTCTGGAACTCACCGTTTTTAGGTAAGATCCTGTTTTTCACAAATTAATATTCTGGACAGCATCTCTGCACATTAAAGCAACCCAAACCACATATATATTCCAACACAACTCATGAAACTGTGAATGTATAATATATAATAAAAGTGTATGTAACAATAATACACCCATCTCCTAAAATATTTAGGGAGGGATTTATCACACTGTTCTCCTCTGTCTACAATTACAACAAAGCCCATAGTTACCGTGTGAAAAAAAAAAATCTTACTTTTTCCTATGTTTTTGGCCTACATTATGGAGCGTGTTAGGTGCCTGGTTTTAATGATTATTTTAATGGTACTTTAAGCCACAGGCTTAAGTTGTTCCTCACTCTTGCCAGGTCTTGCATGTCTTTAATGTTTTGTAAGCCTCGTTTTTCAGACCCTACTGGGTAGAGCCAGAACTTTTTCCTATGAGCTACACAGTGCCAACCAAATCACTGACCTTCAGTAAATAATAGCTGCTTGCATGTGGGCCCGTGATGGGAGATAGAAACCTGACATTGTCCGACCCTTCGTTCCCCGGTGTCCTCGGAGCCTGCTCCTTTTGGCAACTCCTATGGAAACAGAAAGTTCTCTCTTATTAATCACTTTTATAATGACATCAATACCTGTGCCTATTGGGAATGTGCTTCTGCATTGGTTACAGCGCAAGTACTAAATTAAGAAAACGAAGGCATACGGTATGGAAAATCACAGCGTTGAAGATCCCAGATGAAAGATGATAGTAGGTCGTATTTGGACTCCCAAGGAACACACACATACACACACATGCACACACACACACACACACACACACACACACACACATCTACAGCACGCATAGGAGGTACATACACATGTATATATAAATAAGCTATTGAAATTAAAGGTACGATAGATACAGCAGAAGGGAAAGAAACTGAACATAAGGTATAAGCAATGGAGATGAGGAGAAATGATAGGAATAAAAGGAAGGGGAAGATCATGCAAATATATATGCAGAGTAAATGCAATGACTGTACTACTAATTTCCATCCATTTTTTTGAAAGCAGGAGTTGACATTCAAATTTTTTACCTTGACTAACTCTATATGCTAAAATATGTAGTATGAATGGTTATATTGAGGACAGCAATGTGCAATACAGTGCCCATGGTTGACTACCTCTTCTCTCGTTCTTCTACAAGTGTACCATTTCTAATGTCTTGCCAATTATTATTATACACTCTTTAAAATAAATTAAAAAGTAAAAAGGGCAAGGCAAAATTACATTGATAACAATTGTTTGTATTTCAAAGACTGTTTGGGGAAAAAAAAAACTTAACTTTATCTCAAGCAACTAAATCTCTGCTGGTCAGGAGTGATGATAGTGGACAATCTTGTCAGGTTCCTGATTTTAAAGTGAAAGCTTTCAGTTTCTCCGTCTTCATATGACGTCGGCAGTAGGATTATCATAAATGACTTTCATCAGTAATTGCTTCTATGCTTCTGAGATTAAATCTTGACTTGATTTATTAGCTGATCCCCCCCAAGAAACTTTAAAGGCTAACGGCTTCCAATCCAGCAGCCGTTTCACTTACTTCTCTAGTTCTACTATTTTCAAACGCTCGGTGCATCATGGTGAGGAAGTTGTCCATGATGTTGGAAAGCTGTCGCTTTGATGTACAAACTACTGAGGTTCCCTGGGATAAATACTTCCATGGAACAGTAAACTATGACTAAGATTTCTCTCTTTCTTTTTTTTATGTATTAGGACAGGGTCTACAAGGATCTACAGGGTCTCACTACATAGATCAGATTTGTAACGATTCTCCTGTTTTCAGCCTTCCAAGTGCTGGGATTACAGGTGCTCGCCACCGTTCCCAGTCTCAATCTCCATCTCAGTGTGCCCTGGGGGTGGGGCTGGCAGGGCAAAGATTAAGATTTCTGACCCAAACACACTCCAGGGAAGGTCTCAGCAAAGATCTGCTTTACTGTTCCTCCCCTAGCTGTTAGGTATTCGCCTTTTCTTGTCTCTCACTCACCTTATTTCGGTTACTAGACAATGAGCTTCTAGTTTGGACCTCCACATGGAGTTGCTTGTGTGTTCCCAGTTGTATTGAATGTTGCTGAGCTTTCATTTTCGACAGCTCTGATTCCAGGTCTTTAATTCTGAGTTTCATCTGATTTCTCACCAAAGCATTGTCACTCTCGAAACTGCTGTAAGTGTCTGTGAGATGCTAGATGTGTATGCAAAAATAAATTGGCTTGTTTTAATTTTTCCAAGTCTTGCCTTGCTCTTTCTTCCATCTCCTGCAGGTATTGTTCTAGCATTTTCATTTATTGCTAAAATTTCTCAGAGTCAAAAACAATTCTTGCACATTGTCCACTTAAAAATATAGCATGTATCCCCTTTAGAACTTCTTCTATTTTCTTTCTGTGTCACTTGTAGAGGTATAAGAATGGATAAATATGAGTATGCTTGTCATTACCAATTTTTTTCTTTCCCCTATAATCCAATCAAAACTCCTGAGATGTATACTAGTCTAGGACCAGGAAGGTAATACAGTGGTAGAGAGGTTGATTAGCATATGCAAATCTCTGCTTCAACCCCTAGCACCACCCAGGAGAAAGGAGAGAGACAGAAACAGAGACAGAGAGATGGTTTCCCCTCACTTCTCCATTCTCTTTGGGAGAAGGATAAAGTAAAGGATATTTTTACTTGCACTATCTCCTGCTTTCTCCTTCTCCTTTCTCTCTTTCTTCTCTTTTTCTCTTTCATCCTTTTTATTCTTCTACCATATTTTCATCTTCTAGACACTGCCAATTGTTCCCATAGATTACAAAACTTAATCACGACTTTAGTATGAAGGTGTTAAACCCTTGTTGAGCTGGAAAAAAAAAATGTTGGACACTTTTAGAGAAGAAGGAATCTTCCCTGGATTAAAAGATAAAACTTTAATTATGAGTCAAGCGTAGGTCGATCTTGGTTAGGCTCTATATCCCTGCCTGCTCTACTTACTAATTCCTTTATTCATTATTTTAGTTATTCTTTTGTTCAAGGAGTGTATACTTAGCAATCTTTTTGGGGATTATGTTGGTTGGTTAGACACAAGGAATCAGATATAGTAGCTATGCTCAGAGAAGTATGTATGGTGTGCTTATATGCATTTTTGTGTATTGTAGGGCTGAACAAACAAGTTTGCTATCCCATTTACTGCTTGCTCGGAAACATTGTAGAGGTAGCCAGAAAGTATCGTGAAGTTCTAACCAAGCGTTGCACCAATAATCAAGTCAGGATTCACAAGGAAGCAGCATCAGCTGTGTTTTGCAGGGAAATCCAAGTTCATGAGTGGAACAGACAGGAAGAGCTGTCATAGCTGAACATCTTCTCCTTGAGCAGTGGGAGGAAGTATAGGTTGGCAGGGACACAGGCATGACCTGAGAGTAGGAGGAAATGACAGCAGAGGGTTAGCCGTAGAGGTGAGAGGGTCGGTTTTTTGGCTACAATGGATAAGGCGTTAATGGACAGGTTAAAGGTCTCCTGACTTTTTTAAGGAAAAATGCATCAGCCATTTTTTTATATGTTTGATGAACAATTATTTATGATGTACATTTATGATGTACATTTTATTATCATGCCTCTTGGAAAATAACAGAGGAGAGATTATCAACATGAATCAGATATTCAGGAAATACAGTTTTTCATTGAGAACATCATATATATATATATGGCAAAATGACCAGGAAATTATATGGAAAGATGATCTAATATAAATATTATGCACATGTGTTGCAGAGACATGCACAGGGGAGATGTATGTGGGACAGGAAAGAGCAAGAGGTAAAAAGAAAAAGCCACAGATACATTAGCTTCCTTCTTACTGAGAATTACATTCCTCCAAGAACAGGACTGAACATCAAGTATGAAATATTTGTAGGAAATATTTGTTTCGTTGCAGCAAACAAGAATCATGCTTATGACTTTATGTGCAGGTTGATAGGATCTCTATTCTCCATTTTGCCATTAATTGAGATTCCTGGGTGGAATTAACCTGAGGTCATCATCCCTAGAAATGAGCAAAGTCTCCCTTAGGCAGATCAGCAGAGGTTTATGTCATGCGCTTCAGGTCCCCGGAGAATACTAAGAGGCCAACAGGGATTTTGGATGTGATGAAGGCAAAGATAGGAGGCACTGAGCCAACGTGAGCATTTCATTGACAGCTTTTGCTTTCCACTTGGAAAAGCCTCCTAAACGCTATCCTGCTGATGCGGTCTTTAAACATAAATATCACAGGGCCAGCCAGAGAGCTCAGTGGACTAAAGCACTTGCTTTGGCAAGTGCAGGGTCCAGGGTTCGATCCTTAGGGTGCCGTGTTGGCCCTGCCTCCAGGGCATGCTGAGATGGCGACTGAGACTGGGGGTGGTGGTGTGTACTTGTAATCCCAGCACTTGAGAGGCTGAAAAATAGGAGAAACACTATGAGTCCAATCTACATAGTGAGACCCTGTAGACTCTGTGCTAAAATACAAGAAAAACAAAAACAAAGCAAGTATAAGTATCATAAAGTCTCTGGCTGAACTTTTTTTTTTTTTTTTTGATTGCTAAAATATGCTAACTCTGAGGCTCTAGCCCTTAACATCAGCTCTATAGGAGTATTTCCATTTTACTGTTCAAAGTTCTCTCCACAGCCCCAAAGGATACCAAGGGTGTGCTTACTGATGCACATAAATTATCTTAAAGCTGGAGTGCTTTTGATCTTGTGTTGTCAGAAAGCCAGAGTCCCTGAAATGATTCGTGAAAGACTACTCAGGCAGGTGTGAACACGCAGTGACACAGAGAGAAAGCAATTGCAAAGACTTTCTTTATGCCTTTCTATTTATTTATTTTTTTTTATGAAGGGCACTTCAAAACATCACCCGTTTTATTATGGATGAAGCGCAAGACACTGAATCTTTTACATCTGCTTCTCTTTTCCTAAGAGAAAGGTGAAAGATTTGAGCTGTGTATGAGCTGTTAGATACTTAATAATCGAAACTGTAGCAGAAAGGCTGTGTCCAGGGATGACTGTGTACACATGGAGGCAGATAGGTAGAGTTGATGATCCCCAACAAACTTCATTACTTTGTAAGCACTAGAACTTGCCTTTCCAATTTTGTTCACTCATGGGGCTTGCTGGAAGATTGTATTAGAGTTATGACATAGTAAAAATTCTTGTAAGGCTATTAGTGAGCTTAATACTTAACTAAGCTGCCATAACATTTTGAAGATTATTAATTTTTTTAAAATTTTATTTATTTATTTATTTATTTATTTATGTGTGTGTGTGTGTGTGTGTGTGTGTGTGTGTGGCCAGCTCAGCCCACCAGGGGGCGGGGCCGGCTGGCATGTGGTGCTGGGGGATTGAACCGCGGTCCCTGTGTTTGCCAAGCTTGTTCCAAGTAGGTGCTTTAGACCACTGAACCATCTCACCAGCCCCCAGATTATTAATTTTTAATGCATATGATCAACATGGAAATATTAGATTACCTAAATGGAGTAGAAGGCACTAAGGTAGGAAGAATCAGAATGTGAGTATCACTAAAGATTAGCAATCCGCTTTTTTCCTTTACTCAAAAAGAAAGGGTAACGTCCTAATTTTTTAACTTTTTGTATTTGTTAAAGAGAATAAAAATAAGGTTAAACAGCATTAGAATTAATGCAGAATTTCATTTAAAAAATGATAGGAATTCAATAGTGATTGTTTTATTGAATATTGTTCTCTTCAAATTATTTGTTCAGATTACAAGGTACAAGCATGCAAAATTGGTCCAAACCACATAACATGGATTGGAGGTATGGCAGGTTTTGTTTAGAATCCCAATAAAAACTCCTGGGTTCACATTCTCTGGTAATGTAGCGTCACTTTATCCTGTGCTGTGGGCAATCGTGGTGGCACCTCGTTCTCAACAGGGAAAGCCCCAGTGGTTGTCATCTCACTGACTCTGTTGCTGCACCCAGCAGGAGTTCTTAGAAATAGAGCAAAACCTGGAATGGGAGGGCCTGACTCATGTGGTTCGTATTTCTGCTCTCCCCAAGATTCTAATTCTATGGTTTGAGCGTACATATGTCCGACTTTTCTTTCCGTAGCGGCATGCTCTTAAAACTTAAATGGGTTCCCCAAATGTAGATGAAACAAGGCGAATCCATTGTAAGTTAACGATATCTTCACCCAAGGGGTTGCCTGACATTTGTGCGGAGCTGAAGGTTTAGGGTTTTCATAACCAGTGATGAATGCCAGAGAATCAGACCATTCTCCCAGCCTCTCCTACAGTTCTTATGCCTGCACGAGAATAAAAGGAAAAATGGTTTTGCAACTTTATTTCTGTAGAAGCAGAAATAAAATCACATGATCCTCTGAGCCTTTAGCAGAAAAACAGTGAAGAAATGCTAGAGGGTGGAAGAACTTCAAAAATTATGTCTCTGTCTCTGTTACTGTCAACCTCTATCATGTTCTCTCTCTCTGTCTCTCTCTCTGTCTCTCTCTCTCTCTCACACAAACAAACGCAGATACACACACACACACACACACACACACACACACACACACGCACGCACACACATGCAATGCTTTGCTTCCAGCACCCTGGTTTTGAAACCTGACTTAGGTAAGCAAGTGGAGGTAACGCCTTGTAGGTGATGCATAGAATAGAGAAGAAAACCTAAGGTCAGATATCTTGGTACACATCAAAAGGGGTTGGGTAAGACAACTTGGGTTAATTTTGTGTCCTTAGCTTGTTTTATTACTTTTAACAATTACATGTGATAATTAGGTAAGACACCAAGCAACCAAATAAATACTCAGCTAATTTTTGCTTCCATCTGGAAAATTGGGGAAAAAGCCATGACCTTTTGAGTTGAATAATTATTTGTGCATCTCTATAGTTCTTATTACATTAATGTCCTTATTCCTTTACCAGCTTTATTAGCTGAACTTAAACCAAAAGTTTCCAAAAACTGCAACTTGTCGCCTCTTTCCACACCCCTTCTGATTCATATGACCCACCAATGAAGTTTAAGAACATGTCTGTAGTTAATTTTAGTGATAAAGACTTGAAACAATATTATGCTGGACTTACTTCCGTATTATTTTTTCTTGTGGTAGTTCAGTATTTATGCACCATTTCCCAGGATGAGGTGGGATTCTACAATGACAGGAGTCAAACTTTTATTTTCTTTGCCTTGATATAGTCAGAAGTTGAAACTGAGAAGCTCCAGCATTATTCTGAATGAAAAAAAAAATGAATTAATATTGCTGAAGCTTGCAAAGCTTTCAAAGTATCACCAGGGAAATTGCCAAATACATCACCTTGTTCAATGAATGCATAGCATAACAGTAGGAGATGGAAAGTGAAATATTTTAAAAATATGAGAAAGAAAACAGTAAGTGTGTAGGCCAGGAAGAGGTTTGTTAATTGATCTGAAAGGAAGGAAGAAGGAAAGTCTAAGCAAAAGACTAAATAAAATGTTTTTGGATATTGTCCAGGCATCTATTTCCTGGATCACTTTAGGAGATAATTTTGTGTCATGTCATATGCACACCCATATTCTTCTCTCTTTGTTCTGTCTCAGTTCCTAGCCATAGTTTGTATTTCTACGTTGGGTAAATCACTGGTTCCAACGATAGTGCACATTCATAAAGTAGGATGAAGTCATTCAGTTGGCTCATATTTATTACCATTCTCTTTCCTCAGAGCTTCAGAGGACTGTGTGTCTTGAACAAGAGTGCATATAATGTGTGCGTATCACTTCTAGGCAGAAGCTTTATGGACTCAATATACCAGACTTCCTTCCTGCGTCTGGAGCATCTTGTAGCAC
>NW_004524609.1:11129315-11138195 GCF_000260255.1 Octodon degus | reverse complement strand
AAAAGTATAACAAAGAGGCATGAAAAATAAAGTCATATTAATATGCTGAGCTGTAAAATGCTCAAGTCAACAACTTCTGACATTGCCAGTCCTATAGACAACCCAGTACTATCATGGAGTACTGGACTATATTGAATTATTTTGCGAATTCATGCATCTACACTTTTTAAGTGGCGCTAGAATACCCATCTCTGACAAAACTAAACAAAAAACAGGGATACAAATGAAGGACCACTAACAGTGTTTGTGGACGGGATGTCATGACTGTATCTTGTACAATGAATAACCACTGGGACAACAACAACAACAACAAAATCAAATAAAGGACCATTTTACATCTGTATATAAATGCATTTTCATGATATTCTTTAGTGAACCCTTGTTGGTCCTTGTCTTGATCCAAGAAGTTTATATTTGTAATCCCAAAGATACATCATTGGAATCCCACCAAGTTAATTCCAATCTACCACTTTAGGTGCAAGCCATGGCAAAAATAAAGATGCTAAAGCATATTTATAATTATGGGGTGCCAAAGGGTCCTAAGTCCAGCCGTGGTGATGGCTATCCAGAACAAAGGTCTTGACCCAGGCCCTAACCCAGGTTTTATTCAGTCCTGAATCAGGAGTGGCTTGAGGATGAATGACTGAAAATTGCAGGAAGTAGGTAAATACTGTGAGCTGGACTAGGTAGGAAGCCTGCATTTATCTCTGCTATATGTAGAGAGAAGAATATGCAGAAAAAGTCATTTGCATTATACTACTGAGATAGTATCTAACGTTTTGGGGTCTGGTGCTTTAGCTTTGATGTATAATCTTTAAAATCCCAGGAAGTCATAGCCTCTATCTTGAGGCTCAATCCCAGTTGACAGTGTGGAGCATTGGCTCTTTGTCCTGTCTCGACCCTGGTCATATTAACGGGCAGCAGGTGTGGGTTATCAGGGAAACACGCTTGCCGTCCTCAAAGACTACCACCAGCATTTAGGCTAGACCAGTATGCATTGCTTAAAGCCAATTGAAGGGATAAGGAAAAGTCCTAGCCTGCTCTGTACCTATTAATACCTGGAAATAGGGTCAGGCATGGCCAAAATGAGACAGCTGCTCCTCTTTCAAGGAGGGTCCCCCAGGGGTCCTCCACAGTATTCACACACCAAGTCTTGAAAGTGCTTATTAGGGCAGAAGAATTCAGTTTTTTCTGTCTGATGCAGGTCATTGCATGTATGAGTCCTCAGATATCTGTGCCCCACTTACATGGCAGGTGTACTTAGTCGTGATTTGGATGGTTCTGAATTCCCAGTAGCTCTGATTCAATTTAAGAATTGCACTTCATTTGTCTGGCTGAGAAGTTGGGGGAAATCTTATGAATCTTTTCATTACCTGAATATAAATGCGCAAGCAACAACAAATAGCAAATAGAGGCTGTTTTCCAATTTCCTTCGTCTATTACTTTAGTCTACTGCATCCCTTTAAAGTTAGTCAGGGGAACAGAAGCAGCTTTCTAGATCATATTTGCAGTGAGGTGTTTGAACTTGGAAAAGCTTCAAAGCAGTGTCTTTGACCTCAAGACCATGACCTGAACCACATGGAGACGTGGCAGGGCCAAGGGTAGTTGGGGCCTCAGCCCCCACCAGGAAGTTCTCAGTGGCATGTCCATGATCCATCAACTTGAATATCGAGAACACCCTAGAACACCCCATACTGAAACCTTCTATGAAAACCCCACTTTCTAGGAGTTTTTCATGTTTGATATGGTTTCATCTTTCCAAATTAGATATTTGTTTATTTTTCTTCTTGTGCTTTTTTAGTATAGCCATTTGCTTGGAAATTTTTGTTTCTTTTTCATAAAGATCAGAATATGGCAAATAAAAACCTTCAGGTGGGAGGGGACAAACCCTAAGCTAAGTCCATTTCTATTTGAAGTCATATTGTTTACGATCACACAGGGTTGTAGGTTTTAATCCCCATAATTGACCATGGAAAATGATTGATATTTGTAATACTGTGAGTGGGTGGAAAAAAGTGTGAAATGCACTACATAAATCATGGCACCAATTAAAAATGTGTGCATGTGGTGAGTGAGGGTGCTTTCATCAAGGGAAGATGTTTTCATTATTTTTCCATCTCTTCCCATAACAGAACAATAAATTCAGACAAGATTGAAATAACCAAAGGCCTTTTCACTGAGCTCTCGTCTAAGCCATTGGATTTTTTAAAACATTATTTTGAGATAGTCCTTTGCTCAGTTGCTAAATTACACAGGCTGGGCTTGAACTTGGGATCTTCCTGGTCCAGCCTTCTTGTGTGCTGGGATTACAGGCATAGCTTTGCATTAGTACTGCTGATGTTTGGTTTCTTGTGGATTACTCTAGTACACATTTTTTTAGATAGACACATACTTTTCATGACCAATAGGCAAAAGGACATTTTGTAAAGGGTGTAATAGCCTACTCAGTGAAATAAGGCAACAGCAGCACCTTCCAGGGTTCCTAAATCAGTAATATATAATTTCCATATTTTTCTTTCCAAAAACTTCAGCATTGGTGGATCACCTTCTACCACAAAATATACATTAAATAGAAAATTACAGGAATAAGTAACTACTCAGGCAAGGTAGCCCACATTTGTAATCTTGAGACTCAGGAGGCTGAGGCAAAAGGAACACCATAAGTTTGAGGCCCAGCTAGACTCAATGTGTGGGATCTAGAACAGAGGTGGTTTTAGCATCCACTTGGCATCTTATGATGTTATTTCTTATATATAAAGGGCTACTATCATAGAAAATGTTTAAAAATGGAATACATTAAAAATTTTATGCCAAGAGCATGTGACATTGAATTAGTGAAGTGGATATAATGATTTCTGAAAATAAACAACAGTAGGATTCTCACTCAGGCCAGGTATTGGTATCTCAGGAAAGTAGAAGAGGAGATTTTGACCTGGGACTGAAATAGACATGATGACATTATAGTCTTGAATGGAAAAGCTCACAGAAATCATGAGGCTGTGGCCAATGTTAACAGCTTGGAATACTAAAGAAAGCCACTGGAGTATGGGATCAAAGGCAAGAAACAGTAGTAGGTTCTTTAAAAATGCAAAAAGGGAGTTTAGAATAGTCGCTCTGAAGCCTGTAACTTGAAAGCCTGGAAAATAGACCAGAGCAGAGGCAATCAAGAATGGCCAAGATAGAATTAGTCTCACTGGCACAATGTGCAGTCCACCTTGATTTTTCTTACAACTCAGAAGCCAGTTAATTCTTTTTTTTTTTTTTTTTTTTTTTTTTTTTTTTGGTGGAACTGGGGATTGAACTCACGTCCTTGCGCTTTCCAGGGAGGTGCTTATTCCACTGAGCCATTTCCCCAGCCCTGAAGCTTGTTAATTCTTTGGAAGCAGATGGGTGGGGGAGACTCTTTTGGTCAAAACTTGCATGGAAGAAATACGAATGAATAATATATGAATTACTTAGGGAAGCAAAACACTGGAAGGGGTGGCTCTGGGTTTTAGACCAGGTGAGAAGTTCAAAAACTCAGAATAAGAAAGAGAGGAATTGGAATGGAAGCATCAGACAATTCAGGAGTATAACCAAAACAGGATAGATTTTGATGTTAAGTAGTCTTAAGCGGTTCTGAGCAGTAGGATTGCCCGAGTGGCCACAGTGTAAGTTGAAAAGCTTCAAATGTGTGATACAACAGGAATCTTACATAACTTTTAATTAAACAACCCCAAAAGCTTAATTACATGAATGACACTGCCTAAGCTCTAGCAAAGCACGGCGGGAGGGTGCTGCCTTGCCAACGCTGTTTGCTTATTTCTCAGATGCTGTTTCACCTATACTAAGATTTTATCCACCCGTTCAAATCAAGGTTCGCACTGCTGATACACTTATTTACATTTCTAATAACTAGAAGCAAGGCCTTTCTCAGGTGTGGAGGTTGCAAAGTGTTTACAGTTTGAATCAAACCACTTAGAAACTGACCCATTCATTTGAAGCAACATTCACAGTACCACAGAGCGGCAGAGATTGGACTAAAACCAAACGCTGGCCTAGGGTCCTTCTCCCGGGTACCCTGTTAAATTCTAAAAATGAGTGAGCCACCCATACCACGTAAGGTGTACAGCACAGTTTGGAAGGTAGTGGGGATGATACTGAGAGGGGTTTCAAGGGGATTTGCCTTTCCTGGGTGGAACTGAAAATTCCTGTGTGATCTGTTTTATGGTGTGTAAAATGAATATTTCTTTGCAGGGACAACAAGCAAAGGTACATTTCCTGTTGGTCCAAGAGGGCACGATGGGTGGGAATGACACCATTAACTGGTGGTTTATTGCTTTGGGGAAATATTTGGACATCCTGTTTGCTTGATCAGCAGTTAAATCCCAGGTTGCTGTTTTGACCTTGGTTCACCCAGAAAGATTATTTCTATAAACTTGAAAATTGAAACCAAGTAAGATCACATACACAAAAGGAGTCTGGAGGAAGAAAGTCAAATCTTTTGTTTATCTCTAGGGTGTGAATCCCAGCCAAAGACTATACTACTGTTCCCTCTCTGGAAACAAGGTGATTTGCATTTCTCCTGGGTTTTAGCTCCTGATTAACTATGTAAATAACTTTATTCAACAAAGCTTCCTTTTCCCCCTTGGATTTTAACCTTTGTTGCCCCTTACTAGTGTATTAAATATAATATATAATAAATACCTGAAGTTTGGGGAAAATATATAGAGATTGAGGGCAAAATGTCAGATTAAAATATAGGCAGCCTACAATGACCGATTGATAGCTATGAATGTCTTCCTACTTGATAAATAGAATTATGGAAATCTTCGGCCTCTAACTCCTTACTTGTAGGTCACAGCTCATGAATATGAACGATAAGGACTTTTGGCAATACAGCACATCTCATGAGCCGTGCGAGTTGCTACCGGGATGATCTCAAGCCCGCGCCCTGAAGACTCCAAAGTTTAAAAGTAACGCTTCTCTCGGTAGAGAGCTTCGGACGTGACAGCACTCTTGAACGTGTTGCCTGTTGTGCTGACGTATGGTGTTTTGATTGCCCCACCACCCTAGAGCTTAGTAAGGATAAGTGCTATCCTCTGCACCACTTCCCTAAAGGAAATAAGGCTGAAAAGTCAGAACGTAGAACTTACAACAGATTCAGTCTTGAGTCCAAGTGTCTGCATCACAGGCCTAGAGCTCATCCTCATTCTGATGATGCAGAACTTGATGCTGGTGTTCACTAGAACTCATTCGCTATAGTTTATAAACCTGGCCAGGCAAAGATACATCTCTGCACATACTGGACCCCACTCTGCGTAAGGAGATACGTGGACCTGGTACCCACTAGGCAGTCGCTGTGCAAAGCAAACTGTGTTTTAACTTTCAGGGACAGTCATGAAAGAGTTTATATTTAAAGGTAAATATATCTAGATTTTTATGCAATCACTCAATTCTTTTTTTATAATTATATTGAGAAACAAATAGCAATGAGACAGTTTCAAAACCAATTGCGAGCACAGTTTCAATAATTAATACATTGCATATTGTTGTCTTTGCAGTGGTTATTCATAGTACAAGATGCAGACATGATATCCTGTCCACAAACACTATTAGTACAAATCTTTCTATTCATTAAATTAAGAGAAAGTAGCTGTATATCTATCCTAACTATCTTGAATACACAGATGCAAAGTGGTCCTTCATTTGTATCCCCTTGTTTGTTTAGTTTTGTCAGAGATAGGTATTCTATTGTCATTTAAATATTGTAGGTGTGTGAATTCAGAAAAGATGTTCCAATATAGTCCAGTAGTCTATAATAGTAGTAGGTTATCCATAGGACTGGCAATGTCAGAAGTTGACTTGAGCCTTTTACAGCTCAGCATATTAATATGGCTTTACTTTTTATACTTTGTTTTTATACTTTTGTGCTGGATGGTCAAGTCCAAGACAAAGCAAGACCTATATAACAAGAAATGTAACTTTTGTATCTGACAAGGTTGGTCAAATCCCTTCAGGATTTATCCTGAAACTCTGTACCAAAGTTGGTAGATCCTTTGTCAGTGTCATCCATGTGGATGAGTCACAGCCATTGCTTGATCAATTTGCTCTCTGTGAAAGCTCAAGAGAATGTTTTCTTTCCATGAAACTCAGTGAAAAGACAACCCTCAAATTTGGGAAAAAAAGTTTTAACTAATAAGCTCTCAGACAAAGGTCTGCACTCAATTCTAAGGAACCAATAATGACTAACAGTAACATTGATGACTATCTGACAAAAATCTCCTTGGATGTAAGGAGAAAGATAAGATAATGATGCAAATGAAGCAAACTGAAGCACATTAGAATAGGCCCCCCCGAAAAAGAAAATCAGAAAGCAGCAAAAAGACTCCATTGAGCGTGAGGATCTCTGGGTTTCTTTCACTCCAGTAGAGCTTGGTTAAAATAACACAAACCCTATAGCTTACTAATTTTTCTAGCCAATATTTGGGTATAATTTGTGTGTTTTATGGGCCTGGAAAACCCACCAGGGGCCCTGGATTGCTGACGTAACTGTCTTTGAATTTAACAAAGCCCATTACCGTGCCATGGGGGGATGGGCAGAAAGCTCAAGGGTGGGTTTTCTAGGCACCCAGAGGGGTTTTTCACGGCAGCTACTGAAATAATAAACTCCCTTGATTTTTGGCACTGACCAGAGTAATTTTAACAGTTCACTTCTAATCGCAGATAATTCTTTTTTTATTATGTCATTTTACATGCTATTACTGCACACAGCAAATGTTGCTATGTTACCGAGAACCACAAACAGTCCTAACAAAGTCAAACTGTCTGTGGTCTTGGGTTTAAAGGCAGCTCTGTGCGTGTGCGTGCGTGCGTGCGTGCATGTGTGCGTGCGTGCGTGTGTGTGTGTACACGTGGTGTGTTTTGATCTACACACTATTCAATTTCAGAACCGACCTGATGATGTCTGGAATCTGAACTGAACTTGCTCTCCTCTCCTGTTTCCATTAAAAGAAATTAACAGCTTACCCGTTATCTTCCCAGTAAATTTCAGCGCAAATTCTGAGAAAGGGAGACCTCAAGCAATGGAATTTCGTACATTTCCCAGGAATAGAGATTGAGGCCCTGCGGTCTTGACAGGAAGTGAAAACATGTTGTTTAGTCTTACACAAAGCAAGCAGTTTTGATTAAAGAAAAGGAAAACAAACTATGCTTAGTGATTTCTCTGGAATTTTTATCCTAAGATAATGTGCTTAATACAAGCTCTAAGAACAAAAACAAGCCATTAGATAAAATTACCTTCTTCCCTCATTTTGTGTTATTTTGCTTTTGGTAACTGAGATGTTGATGTTTAGACTTTAAGTTTTTTAAAAAATAATTTAAATTTGTGATTAAGCTTCTGAAAGAATCCCATGCATCTTTTTACTCACACACAGCAATTTTCAGTGCAAAATTTTACCACACGTACCTTGCCATTTTTTAAAATTTATTTTTATTTTTATTTTTATTTTATTTTTGTGGAACCGGTGATTGAACTCAGGCACTCAAGTGCACTTGCCAGGTGAGCACTTATTCTACTCAGCCATCTCCCTGGCCCCATCCATGGTGTATCTGTTGACCTATTTTAACTATTTAAATTTTCAAAATCTTGCTCTTTTGCTTCTGAATGTTTGAGAGCATCTTTCCTGTGAATAAACACCTTTGATAATTATAAAACAATGGTTGAAATTATGACTTTTGGTCAAATCATTGGTTCTGTTATTTACAAAATTATCCGCAGTTTATCAAACTTCTTGCTAAGGTTTTTTATAGTAATTTTTCCTAGTGCAGAATCCATTCTAGAAATACACATTGCATTTAATTTTTATTAAATCAAAATATTCTTAGAAATGCTTTTCAAATAATTAAACATTAACGCTTGCTTTCAATACATCTGAATTTTTTCTTGTCCTTTTTCTTTTTAAGTTCATTTTAAAGAGCATAATCATAGTTAATAAGACATTAGAAATGGTACACATGTAGAAGAACAAGATGAGAGTTACACAACTGTGGCTTTTGTATTGCGCATTGCTGTCCTCAATGTAGTTGCTCCGATTTTACATATTAGCATACTGAGTTAGTCATACTGAAAATTTTCAACACTAGCTGATAGTTTCAAAAAACTGATGGAAATTAGTAGTACAATCATTTCAGATTATATATATATATATATATATATATATATATATATATTTGCATGATTTTTCTCCCTTCTTTTTCTTATCTTATCTGCAGCATATGCATTATTATGTATTACTCTGTTTCTGTCTTTTTTTTTGCTTTTGCTTTTGTTTTTACTTTTTTTTATTTTAGGGATGCGTCTACAGGGTGTTCAGGGTCTCACTACTAGATCAGACTCGTAGTGATCCGCCTGTTTACAGCCTCCCAAGAGCTGGGATTACTGGTGCGCAAAAGCACGCCGAGTCTCAGTCGCCATACAAGCAGGCCCCTGGGGTGGGGCCGGCAAGGCAGGCCCAGGGATCAAACCCCTGGTCCCTGAACCTGCTTGCGGTCACCTTAATCCACTGTGCTATTTGGCTGGCTCTTGTTTTTACGCTTAAGAAAAAAGAAATGTATTATTTCAATAGTGTCATTTCATCATTGATGCTGAAATTCTCACCAAATGGGATCTGGGGGTCTTATTGTGCTCACGTCTTTTTTGTTTGTTGGATTAACCATAAAACAACAATAATAGCAGGCAAATAAACAACAAAAGAGCTTGGGAAAGCTGTACAATAATGTCTTTTGAAAATTACCTTTAAAAGATGATACTCAATTACCACATAATTCAAATGAAAGATGTCTTAAAGGAAAGATGTTTCTCCCCTCAGCTCACAAGCCTTCTACATGACACATTGGGGA
>NW_004524609.1:11122837-11127769 GCF_000260255.1 Octodon degus | reverse complement strand
CTTTCTTTCTTTCTTTCTTTCTTTCTTTCTTTCTTTCTTTCTTTCTTTTTTTTTTCTTTAAGCAAATCTTGCACATTTATACCTGGTAATCTGAACAATTAATTTGAAGATAGCATCATGTAATACAGCAATGATTATTGAATTCTTATTTTGTTTAGTAAAGTCTTGTACCAATTCTAATGCTTTTTTTCTATCACTATTTTGTATTACTTAAAAATAAAAATGATAATCTAAAAATATTTACTACTTATATTTGACAAAATTGAAAATCCTACCATACTCATACTATAATTGAGTATATCTCCAAAATATGAAATCTGATATAGCCAATTTTTTTTAATGTAGACATTATTCTACAAGTAGAAAAGCATACACCATAAAACTTTGGTCCATACATAAAATCATTAAAAGGACTGTTAAACTTCAGGTTATGATATACACTAAACATAAATGTGTTTCATATTTGTACTTGGGTATCATCACCAATGTATTTCACTATGTTCATGAAAATGCTCCAATATCTGAATAAATAGTTTGAAATCCAAAACACCTTTGGTCTCAAGAATTTAGGGAAAAGGGTATTCAACCTGTATCCACATACAGTGTTTTCAACTCCACAAAGATTCTTTTTGCAGTACATTAAGAAACTCCAAGCACAGACCCACAGCTTACCTTTGGCTCTCAGATTGATGTTGTTTTCTTCTATTGATTAAAACATAATTTTTGTGTATGTTTTGCTCACTTTTTTCAGGACTGCGAAATCACAGTTCATGAGCAGGTAAATATGCTTTAAATTTCCATCATTTATCTTGTTGTTGCTGTTAAAGAAACCAAAGCTGTGTCATTTTTCACATGCTTGGTGACATTACCTGCTAAGCTACAGTGTAAGTGCATGCATTTGGGTGCCCTCTGGATAATTTCTAGGTTATTACCCGTTAGTGGAATGTATGTACCCCCAAATAGCATCTTTCTGAAAACCAGATGCTGTACGGTGTTGATCTCACGGTGTTTCTTTTCTTTTCTTTTCTTTTCTTTTCTTTTCTTTTCTTTTTTTTTTTCAGAACTGGGGATTGAACTCAGGGCCTTGCGCTTGCCAGGGAAATGCTTATTCCCCTGAGCCATCTCCCTGGCCCTTCATGGTGTTTTCTTTTCCTCCATTTGAATTTCCAATTCTCAGGGGGTAAAACTTCAGTTGTACCTACTTTATAATGACAGGCTGAAGCAGTGAGTACAACCACAGCTCTAGCAATGGCCAGAGGTCAAATATCAAAGTGAGTATTATGTCTAACGAAAACTCAGAATTATATGAGAAAGAACATCAAGACAGAGAGTGAAGTATCCGTATTTTCTATTTTCTCTCTAATACTACCCCACGTCCCTTGCTACTGTGAAAGAAAGAAAGTATTATGGGTAGAAGAAACAAAATGAACTGAAAGAAGAACATATGTATTCTTTCTCAAAACTCCTCAAGACTCTGTGATCTATTTATTTTTAGTTGGTTTCTCTAAATGGCTTCAACAATCTACTTCTTGGCTGAAGAGGGCTATTTTAGTTTTAGGATTACAAAAAAAGAACCTCTCAAGGGCTGGCCAAAAAGCTCAGTGGATTAAAGCACCTGCAAGCAGTAGAAGGGACCAGGGTTTTCACTCCTGAGGCCTGCGGTGCTGGCCCCAACCTCAGAGCATGCTGAAAAGCCTACTGAGACTGGGTGTGGTGGCATGCACCTGTAATTCCAACTCTTGGGAGGCTATAAAGAGGAGAATCACTATGAGTTTGATCTAGTAGTGAGGCCCTGAACACCCTGTAGACACTTCCCTAAAATACAGAAAGAAAAAAAAACAAAAAAGTACTTGTCAAGATTGCCAGACACATGTAGGAGTAGGTGGGTAGATGCTTTGTTCTTAGAGAATCCTACAAGACATTTTGGCTGTAACCTGGAAGTTGGGGATACTTCTGCAATCAAAAAATTCCAGGCATGTAAAAATACCCCTTCTTTCTTATAGCTGTTAGATCCTGAATGTCTACTGTATTCCAGTCATGATTCTTGCAACTACTTCTGAAGAGCAGCTTTGTCCGTTCTTTGCTTTCATAAGCGAATGTTCAAATTTAAGGGGCTGCTCAAGACTAGATACGTAGCAGAAAAAGATACACACCCAACGCCACATCAAATTTACTCCATATCTATGTTTTTTTTCTTAAATAGGTTGTTGTTTTATTTGCCTGATTCCCTTTTGTGTTTGCTTGCATGGAATCAATGTACTATTTCCCATTAATTGCACAGTGTTTAGCAGTCTATCTTAAAGGCTAAAAGACACGTTGACACCTCCAACTTTCCTTTTAAAATCCCTCCTTCCTTATTTTGTTACACAATCCTGAAATATTACCATTCTCTAGCACATCCCATTCCTAGCACCAACCCACTTTGCTTAAGCAGGTGGAATATTTAGGCTTGTCACTTTCTCTTTCCAATTAATGTATCAATAATTTATACAAATAGTTTGTACTATTTCAATTTTATATTGATAAATTAATTCATATTAATGTAAGAAGATGTTAATGTATGATAGCCCTCACTTAACATATCATGTATAAGATTTTCATATAACTGGAAGTTTCCATAGACATAAAAATCTTAGCTTCACTGATGATTTTAATGGTGGGAATTTGAGCTTATAGCAGATTATGGGCCTATTGTGCAGTAGATATACATTTCTCTGGTCTCAATTCATAAAAGAGGTTGAATATACTTTGTTCAAAATACCTTGGATTGGGCCGGGGAGATAGCTCAGTGGAATAAGTGCTTGCCCCAGCCTGCCTTGCCAGCCCTGCTCCCAGGGCATGCAATTGAGACTGGGCATGGTGGAATGTGCCTGTAATCCCAGCTGTTGGGAGGCTGTAAACAGGAGGATCACTGTGAGTCAGATCTAGTAGTGAGACCTTGAATACCCTGTAGACCCTTCACCTCGTCCCCTAAAAAATATACCTTGGATCACAACTCTTTTATTTTTGGATTTTTTATTTTGTAATATTTAGACATGCATCATAAGATAGTTTTGAGATGGGCCCCTAAACATGAAATCCACATAGCCAAAAAATAATATACAATATTATTGATAATTTTGCACATGAAATACAGTTTCATGGAATGATTTTTTTCCTGTCATGTTAAATATTTAGATTGGGGAGACTTAACCTACCTGTACACAATTTGGGTTGTATGCCAGTGATCCAGACAAGGTGTAGAAACAATATTGTTTTTCCATTTAACTGATGTTTTCCAGGCAAGATAACTGATTAACCACAACTAATGTCACTTCATCTAGGGCCATCTTGTGTGGAATGAGGAAGTTGGACTAGAGTATTCCAAAGATCTAATTCTAGAATATAATTCTGTGAAGAGAACAACTTCAGGAAGTAGGTAGAATCTGTATATTTTGAATGCATATTTAATAAACCAATTAGAATATTCTATAGGAAGCTATTTGATATTTTGCATCCTTTTGAGTACTTCCCCAACATCCATTTTCTTGGTCTTTCTGCATCCAGCAGTAACATGCTGCCAAGTTTCAAAGGAACCCGAGCCCCTGAAGGGGCTGAGACTGTGATGTCCCAAAGCTCAGACTGATGTGAACCTGGCCCAATGTGTTGAACCCTTTGGGTTCTGCTTGTATTGCCAGCTGGTAGAGCTAGTTAGACTTTACTGTTTAAAGTTTCCTTTTGGGCTCATGAATATTTCTAAAGTATTATATTGCTTTAGAGCTTGTGCTATGGCAATGTAAATCAACTCCCACTTCTATTATGTAAGTTTGTGATTTCTACCCCTACAAAAATCCCACTGAGATATTGCAGGCCTTATATTGGCTAATAACAACCTTTGGTGGTGGTCTGGTAGAAATAGTGGGATTTCTATGGGTGGGATATGGGGGAGCAAACATTAATATTTAGTTGCAGAATTCATGGAAGTGCTCAAAGCCCTACAGGTCCCCTGGCTCAAGAGTAGCCACTTTGCTCCATTTATTGCATGACATCATTGTCCACTGACTGTTCTTCAGCCTTTTTCAGAGGTAACCCTTTGCAAGAGGTATTTCTTTGAGAAGGAATGTTGAGGAAATTAAAAAGACCAGAAGATTGTCCATACAAGAGGCTTCAAAGATTTACAAGGGGGCCGGGCAAAGCTGAAAAACTAAGAAAGTGTGGTCTTCACATTCTATGTTGATTAAGAACTTACTGCCTCTGCTTACATACTGCATGTCCTAATATGCAATAAAGAATGTGCCTGTCAGCATTAGTCAATATAAATATTAAAACAGCTTTGAGAAATAGAGATCTGATGTTGGATGTTACATTTTATTTCTAAGTACCTAGTTTGATTACAACTGTAAAACATTGATTCATTGAAATTTGCTGCTGCTTTGTTGCTTGGGAGTGAGTAGGTTTGTACTGTGTATCAGTGTCTGATGTGTGATTATTTTTAAAAGCACAGAAATGAGCTAGGAGACATCAGTCACCTAAAGGTGTTCATTGTTAAAATTGAGTATGGCTTTTTTTTCTGGAGCTCATTTGTGCGTGCACTACTGTGCTGAGCTACTTTATCATCCTTTTGGGAATGAAAATATTCTATAGGAAGAAATCTAGGATATGCAAAGTATTGATGGAATCTGCATCATTTTTGAAGAATTCAATGACCATCATGCTTGCACCACAAGTTTGTGTTGTTAGAGCTCTAAACCCTGTGTGAATGTATTTTGTGATGAAGTCTTTAAGAGGTGATTCATGTTTAATGGGAGGTCACAAAACTGAGGTCCTAAGCCTATATGATTGGTCTCATAGGAAGAGGAGGAGCCTCCATCTCTGTCTGCTTGCTTGCCTGTTTTTGTGTCTCTCTGTCTCTGTCTGACACTGTCTCTATGTCTCTGTATCTCTCTCTCCCCC
>NW_004524609.1:11120054-11122614 GCF_000260255.1 Octodon degus | reverse complement strand
CTCTCTCTCTCTCTCTCTCTCTCTCTCTCTGTCTCCCTCCCTCCCTCTCTCTCTCCTTCTCTCTTTCTCTCTTTCTCTACCCTGGTATGTATAAACAAAGTGAGGTGGTGGCCATTTTCAATTCAGACACTGGCCAAGCTTGCACTTGCAACTTGATATTGAACTTTTAGTATGCACACCTAAGAGACTATATTATACTCATAATATAAACCACCTGATGTGATAACTTGTAGCAATCACAGTTGACTAAGCCCATCGAGCTCATAAGGGGATAAGCAGAAGTTAGAGAGATGGCACAGATGCCTGATTATAGCAAGCTGTCATGGCAGAGATGGGCCACCAGAGAACAGTTTGGGACAGATTAAAACAGAGGTTTATGAGTGCTGCAGAAGTTCAGTGGAGGGAGGTGATTTGAGCAAAGGAGGTGTGGCTTTAATTTTAGAAATACAGAAATAACTCAAGGATGGGAAAGTAATCAGAAATAGAAATGTAGCTTCAAAGAGCAATCTTAGTGAGTTAAAATCACAAGTGTTTTTAAATTTGTTTTTTAAATCTCTGCCTGGCGTTATTCTCCATGGGCTTCTGGGTAACCATAGGCCATAGGAGCTCAGTGAATTCAGGGTAGGGTGTTTTAAAGACTTTGCTTCTGAAGTGGCTGCCACAGAGGTGTTGGTATGGAAAACAAAGTCCAAAATGCTGGGGAATGACTGAATACGTGATTAAACGGAGGTGCCTACAACTCAAATCATTGATTCCAATAGAAGGAACTGCATTGATTTTTTTTTTAACTGATTAAATCAAGGAGCATACAGGTGTGCCTTGTGTCACCAGAATTATCGAAAGAAGTGCACTGGCTCATGGGAACGCACAGAAAAGTGTTGAAAATATACTCCTTAATGAAAACAAAAAAGTTGTTTCTGAATACTGGGGCCATTGTAATTTTTTTGCTCCATACTCTTTAGGGTACAATAACAGTGCTTTACTCTGAAATTGGAGGAACCAAAACTGACCCTACTATTAAAAAAAGGAAAAGGTTCTGGGGTTAATGGGTGACTTGATAAAAGGAATAATGGCCAGATGACGTTACTTATCTGTTGGATTCTTTGTATCAACTTCCATGCTTACATAATGTTTTATTGGAGGAAAGTGCCAAACAGGAAGTGTTTCACACACACAGACACAACTGTTAGTGCAACCATTTCGTATCATTGACCTATGGGTCTCCACATTCGGTACCTATTACTATTTTCCATGTTGAGACAGAGCAAAGGAAGAAGGAAGGTAGTGAAAGCAGCGGGACTTCTCACAGCAGCCAGTGACACCCATGACATTCTAGAATTCCTACAGTGCTGGATCGTAACCTCAATGGCATGAAAGTCTGAGCACTTACAAATCTTAAGAAAAGTGAAGAGGTGGTTTAAACTTGAATAGCCTTCACTCGATAGTATTCTTTGTAATGAGAGGTAGGATTTGTGGAATGGGAAAGAAACAAACCTTCTTTTTTCTTTCTTTTTTTTTTTTTTTTTTTTTGGCGGAACCAGGGATTGAACTCAGGTTCTTGCACTTGCCAGACAAGTGCTTATTCTACTGCGTTATCTCCCCAGCCCTACAAACCTGTATTAAGAGCCACTATGGAGCAGAACAGAGGAAAGGGTGGGTCATAAATGAATTGAGAATGAAATGACAGGAACACAGGTTAAAAGTGAATATATGACATAAAATGCAACAAGGTGATTTATTTAAAATATATACCTCAGCAATGAATACTGTTGTCTAAAATTGCTAGATATAAAAAGCAGCCCTTCTTCCTCTTCATTCGACTCTGTCCTCTGTGCAGTGTGTGCTTACTCATGGTGTAGGCGTTCCTGCTGCTTTAGTGCAAAGAGACAGCAGCTCTCTGCTGATAGCTAGCACAGACATGCGGCATTCGCTTCTAGCAGAAGCTGAGGTTGTCACCAGGATCACTGTGTTTTGTTGGGCTTTGTAAACTCTGGAAATAATGACAGTTGTCAACCTCAGAGAGCTGAGAAATTCAGCCTTTATTTAAACCATGAATCTGAAAGGATCCTGTCTCCTGGGTTGGGGTGGAGAGTTGGGTGGGTCAGTTTAAAAAACAAAATAGCAACCTGCTGCTAGGGTAGGGCACAGTGAGAAACTATGCAAGGAAGGTTTGGGTGCCCTAGATTTGACCCATTTTCTGATGGCCCCTATTTGAGACGGAAGAAGTCAGATTGGAAGAATGCCACAGTGACTGGGTAATCCAGGTGGAATGAAGCCCCATCTCAGCCCTTGGAAGGCTTGTTGCTCTTTGCCGTTTTCCTACCCACAGATGGAGTGAACCAGCTGAAGTAGAATGGGAATGTGCTCAATCCTCAAGGAACTTGAGAAAAATTCAAATCTATTTCAAAGGATCAGGACAGGAAGTAAATATGAGAATAAACACACTGCCAGCCCCACCCCAGGGTGCACTGAGCTGGCGATGGAGTCTGGGCGTGGTGGTACTCGCCTGTAATCCCAGCACTGGAGAGGCAGAAATCAGGAGGATTGCTGCTAATGTGGG
>NW_004524609.1:11116520-11119954 GCF_000260255.1 Octodon degus | reverse complement strand
AAAAAAAAAAAAAAAAAAAAAAAAAGAGAACTTAAAAAAGACACTTCCAGGTTGCTCTGTGACATTAGACACCAGAGTATTACTTCATCTCCAAACTTCCTTGAAATCTACGGTCATGACAGCAGAGGACTGATCCATGCATTTTTTAAAAACTCCAATTAATAAACAGAGAGTAATCAGGACCTGGTATTGATTAGAAACAGCTGGATTTAAACCCCAAGTCATGTGGTGGTCCAAAATATAACCTTAGTAGATTCCTTCTATTTCTTTGTTTGGAAGTTTTATATATACCGAGTGTTTCCTTGAAGATCAGAGGCATCCTTCATCACAGAACCTTGAGTTATCTCTTTGTCAGTGATTGGTCAATTGCAGCTATTCCTGCAGACTTTCAGCAAGGTAGCAACTCATCTGCTTCATAACTCTTTTCAAAGGGCAGAGGCAATTGAAAAGCAGATTCAAAAGTTGTAAATTTATAATGGGTCTCTGCAGCACATATGAAAATGTAGAGGGCATGTTGTAGTTGTAATTTCAAACACGTAACTACATGAATATATAATGCTGATGAAGATAATTGTCTTGGTTCCTGAAGGTGTTTGTGACATGTGATAGCAAGGCCATTTCATGCAGGTAATGACATACACTCCATTCAGAGCAGAAGTGATAATATGAACAATGATCTAGGGCCAGCAAGATAGCTCAGCAGTCCAAGCACCTGCTTAGGCAAGCACAGGGATCTTCATCCCCGGTACCACATGCCATGGTGGCCCCACACCCAGGTACGCTGAGCTGGTGACCAAGTCCAGGCATGGTGGCACATGCCTATAATCCAGTGTTGGGGTGACTGAAAACAGGAGGATCACTACGAGTATGAGCTGCATAGTGAGTCCCTGTACTAAATACCTAAATGAAAAAAAAATATGAAGAGTACTCTATCTTGGGCCTTGTGATACAGATGAGCCAATTCATTGAACTTGAACCCTTTGATAGTTCAGGAGGTTACACAATTGAAACACCTTGCAAACAGTGGAAAAGACAAAGCACAAAATTATTTCATCCTCTTCATTAGGTGAAAGAAACAGCTGATATTTATGTCCTGAAGGGCATGGGAAGATAACCATAATTCCACTGTTACCTTTTACCCTGTGTTATACTGTGGATGCTCAAAACCATCAGCTTCAGTACTACTCCAGTGCTGTTCTTTCCAGGGAAAGGAAAGGAGAATGGAATTGAATTAGATTACCTCTAATCATGCAGCTAATTGAAAAGGGAAGTTGACAGCTAGCATGGATAATTAGACATCAAGCAGCCCTCTGCTTAGAATCTAATCAGCATTCTCCCTACTCTAGAAAAAGGAATCCCTCCTTAGAACTATATCACTAGAATAATTAGGCTGCCAGTCAGGAGCAATTCTATTAAAATTTGAAGTCCATTCAATTCATCTGGGTCATGTATTTAACAGAAATAATGCTTTGAATTGATAGAGGTGGAATGCGAATGCTGTTGACTTCCAGAAGACAGAGATTCCTGTCATCTCAAATCATCTGTACAAAGATATGTCTTTCCATGCACATCATATTCAAATGCACAAAACTTCCAAATAAGGGCTTAACCTAGAAATTAATCAAACTTTTGGTCTTTGGAAATGGATAAATTTGGAAGCCCAACATGCAACGGATAGGGGAAGTTGGGATGCATGTGACACAGAAAAAGGAGACAAAATAGTTGTTCTCCTTTTCAAGTATTTCACATGACCTCATTAAAATGAAAAGATAAGAAGAAATGTGGTTGGCAAATTTCTCTCTCTCTCTCTCTCTCTCTCTCTCTCTCTCTCTATATATATATATATATATATATATATATTTAAACCTACAGATATCAAAGAGATAGATGAGCAAGATTCATTTTGCTAAATCTCATTTTTTTCTTTGAATAGCTTCAGATTTCTTTTTTAATTTGGTGCAAAGACTATATATACAGTAACACTGAGCTTTTAACAGCTGTATTTTACCCCCTTTGCTATCATAATTATGGTCTCATTAAGATTCCAATAAAAAGTTTTAAAAAAGAACCTTTTGAAAAGGGAAACAGAAGTGTCCACAGTGTCTCTCTACCAACATGCTATGCTTTTAAAATATTTGCATTTGAAATTCCTCACTGCAAACATTCTCAAACCAAAGGTAAATATAACACTTAGATTCCTCCCAGAAGAACATTCCTTCTGGTATTAATTCCCTGAATTCAGATCTTTTTGCAAGTCAGTATAATTTTACTGTAGGTACTTTCTGTGCAGTTTGGCACGATATAAATCTTAAGAAACTGGATACATCAGAAATGAGTAGAAGGTGGCATCTCTTGCCTGGGTGAACACTGTTGCTTTCTTTTCTGCCTTCACTTTCTACTTCATAGAACAGCCCAATCTGATTCATGAAAGTGATGTCCCAAGTTAGGCATAAAAAAGATGGTTCTCCACCAAAACAGCATCAGAAGCTACATATTCTAGCTTTCAGGGAACCATTAGACTAATTTATAAATGACCAAAGTTTGTGCTCAGTTCTCGCCTATCTTCTTTTATGTTCTCTCTTCTCTCCCCGGAAGAACGCTCCTTCCCTTCATAGCTGTATCAGTGCCTGAGTCAAGTCTAAAAATTCTCATTGGGCATCATCCTCTTTTCTTGCTGCATCACACAAGCAGGGGCTTCCTGTCTAATAATAGTTTACCAGATGACCCATTTCCTGGACTCAAGGGAAATAGTATTTTGCAGCTTCTATACATGACGTTAATCTAAACTAGTGTATTGCAACCTGCATTTCAAAAGTGCTTTACCACGTCTCCACCAAGAAGAACACAAAAGAAAGTAACTTTAGGGCCCATTACAGTGAAAATAATAAAGCACTTGAAACCCCCATTTCATACTCCCTTGGCGGCTTCGTGTTTTCCCTAAAAAGAAGTCCACCTTTGTAGCCTACTCATGGCAAAAAGTTGGATATACAAGAGAGTGGAACAACAGTAAGGATGATGGTAATATCTTTCAGAGACATCTGTACTGCAAGAGTTGGGAGCAAGACCAAGATGGCAGGGAGTTTGAGAGTCAAGGAAACAGAGGACGTGCAGTCAGTTACAGTAGAATAGTTAGTTTTGAGAAATGTTTCCTAGGGCTGGCAAGATGGTTCAACACACTAAAGCTCCTGCTTAGGTAAGTTTAGGCATGCACAGGGACAGCAGTTAGATCCCTGGCGCCACATGCCATGCCAGCCCTGTTCCAGTGTGGGCTGAGCCAGCCACAAATAAAGGAAGGAAGGAAGGAAGGAAGGAAGGAAGGAAGGAAGGAAGGAAGGAAATGAAAGAGAGAGAGAGAGAGAGCAAGAGAGAGAGAGCAAGAGAGAGAAAGAAAGAAAGAAAGAAAGAAAGAAAGAGAAAGAAAGAAAGAAAGAAAG
>NW_004524609.1:11109346-11116420 GCF_000260255.1 Octodon degus | reverse complement strand
AAGGAAGAAAGGAAGAAAGAAAGAAAGAAAGAAAGAAAGAAAGAAAGGAAGGAAGAAAGGAAGAAAGAAAGGAAGAAAGAGAAAGAAAGAAAGAAAGAAAGAAAGAAAGAAAGAAAGAAAGAAAGAAAGAAAGAAAGAAAGGAAGAAAGAAAGGAAGAAAGAAAGGAAGAAAGAAAGGAAGAAAGAAAGAAGTTTGCTGAAAGGGATAGAAAAGAGATGGGGAGGGAGGGATATTTTGCATTTAGATTTAGAGCATGCGTGTATTTTGTTTTCATGGCTTCTGTGGTCAAAGGTAAGCAGTAGGCTGGAAAGGAGGCCTGGAAAGTCATAGTCAAGGAGAATGAAGTTGTACAGAAGGAAAAAGACATGCATCAGCGTAGAGAGAGCACCCTTCAGAAGCAGGGGAGCTCTTTTTTCCAGAGTAGGTGGTTAAGGGAAAGGATGGAGTTGAAGTTGCAGTGCTGGCCACAGTGTAGTTATTAAGAAATGTTAACCTAGCATAATTTTTTTCTGAGAAAAAGTGAGCTCATTCGTGCTCCAAGTGGAGACAGTCTGGTAGGAATAGGGAAGTGGTGTGAGAGATTTTGTTGGAGATTAGAAATATTTCAAATGGTCACCATGGGATATAGGGAAGAAGGATTTCCTGGAATATATTTCCATAAATAGAATTACCAAGTTGGGTATAAGATCTTTTATGGTTCGTCTCGTAAGTGTTGCCAGTGGTGCTTTCCCGTAAGGTTTTGTCGCTTGTATGACATCCAGTACCAGAGCGAGCAGGGATCACAGAGCCAACATTCAGAATTCGGCCCTGCCGTTTTCTCCAGCTTCCTTTGCCACCACTCAAGTGCTTCCCTCAGCCACAGGGGCCTATGCTGCCTGCAGCCTGCACTGCCTACGCACCCCCATGCCTCACCCTGCTCTTCTTTCTAACTGCGGGCCCCAAATGTATCTCTTTAGGGGCCTTCCTTGAGGTACCTACCCATGCCCAACTCAGTCCTAGCTGGATTGCTTGCCAATCTGTCATTTGCTTCACAGCATTTGTTTTTGTATATTTGTGGTAGAAACAATAAATTTCTTTTTTTATTTTTTTAAAGATACAAAGTAGTAAAAAAAAGTATTAGAAATGATTCAAAATTTCATTCAACAAAGTAATAAGAATTCAACAATAGTTGCTCTATTGCATGATGTTATTTTTAAATTAGTTGTTTAGGTTACCAGATATAAATGTACAAAACTGGTTAAAACAAAACAACAAAACAGTTATAAGAAATTAAAAAGAAAAAAAAAATTAAGCATTAACTCCTCCTTTCAAAAGACCAGCAGAGTGCTGGCGAGATAGCTCAGTGGACTAAGTGCCTGCTTAGGCAAGCGCAGAGAGTGGGGTTCGATCCTGATACCACGTGTCACGCCAGCCCCTCCCTGCCCCCAGGACACACTGAGCTGGTAATGGAGTGCAGGCATGGTGGCACATGCCTGTAATCCCAGCTGCTGGAGAGGCTAAAACCAGAAGGATCATTATGAATCTGAACTGCTTAGTGAGGCCCTGAAAGAAAAAAAAAAAAAAGACCAGCAGAAATTGTCAATACAGTTATAGAAACTGTCCTGCATATATACATCAGTGTATTTTTTTCTCTTCTTTCTTTTGTCCTTTTCCTCACCCCAGTTGAGGGATTAAAAAAAATGTGTGTGTGTTTTTTTTTTTTTACACAATGGAGTATTACTCAGTTATAAAAAAAGATAAATTTGAGGGTTTTATTGATAAATGGATGTAACTAGAGATGATATTAGTAAGTGAAATAAATCAGACTCACATGTGCAAATATCATATTGCCTTGCTAGTGTGAGTATTTGAAAGAGTAAATAAAATCTGAAAGGTACAATAGATACTGTGAAGGGGAAAGAATTCGCTGAATGAGACAGAAACTAAAAATTTGACTTCTATTTTTTTTAAATTCAGTAGATTATTACTTTAGCTACCCTATAGTCAGTAGAATATTCAAATTTATTTATCTGAACTGTAATCTAAGTCCTGTTGTCACAAGGGAAATACTTGTTTTAGGAGATAGAGTTCATTCCTTGATTTGAACTGCCCACAATATATTCATGTGTCAAAATAACACATGGCTCTGCAATACATGCACAAGTTAATGGGTCCACTTAAAATAATTACAGTTATTCTTACTTTATTATTTTTCTATTTCTTATACAAGACTCTAGTAAAATCAAGGAAGACAAGAACATTGTCATACTAAAGAACAACTTTTTTAGTGATTAGAAAAGCAAGTGATGAAAAGATAAGCACTTGGAAATTATCTGATGAATGGATGAGTAGAAAATAATTAATTTTCTCACTAATGCTTTTCCCAACATTAGGTATTCTCATTTGAAATGGTGGACTAGACTTTCTTCAGACATTTGTATTTGCTCTTTTTGACTGTGTCTCTTTTTCTTCCTTATCTTAGGAGCGGTCTTAGCGGTTTTTCTAAGATCTGGTCACACCAAGGATGCTGCAACATTTATTGTATTTTGTTTTAATATGCAGTAAAGCTTCAGTTCATGAATGTTTCTGTTTGTTTCACAAACAAAAGTGTTAGGCAGCATGCCACTTCCATTTGCAGACTCAACTTATGGTGACAAGCATGACCCAGGCCATCCTGCCCACATCATCCAAAATGCACCCGATCTTCCCAGAAATTATGAAACCAATTAAATTCATAAACAGAGATCACGTTGTATTTGAATAAATTATGGTTACATCAAGCCACACTTTGAGAGTTAACTCTGGATCAATTTTCTTTTATTGCATTTGACTTAGCAAAAAATTTCATCACCATTGTAAAATTTGATCCGTATTTGTGTTCCACTGCTAAAAGTTACTGTGGATTTAATTTTGTTTTTTACTAGGATATGTTTTCAATACATGTACTTTGCAGTAATTTGCAAGAGTAGGCACACTACATAATATAGCATGGTTCCTTTACAACCCCTACTCCTTCCCTCCCACTTTCCTCCCTTCTTGAGATCCCTTTCCCCATTTTCACTCTTGCTGACATACCATGTGATGTTTGTACTCATAGAGTGATAAGGGTTCTGCATGTGACATACCTTCACGGTACTCATTTACCATTCCCCTCCCCTTCTCTCCTTCCGCTTGGTCTCGAGGACCCTTTTCCATTTGCAAGAGATCCGTTCCCTTGTCTCCTTGTAACCATCCTTCATCATTCTTCTGTGTGCATTTTCTGTACTCAGATGGGATGCTACATGGTATTTTCTTGGTTATTTTTCTCTAATGGCTGAGACAAAACACCCAGCACCCCAAATTAAGGAAGTTAAGGTTTATGTAGCTCACAATTAGTGTAGGTTTCAGTCCATACTCAGCTAGCTCCAAGGCAGAGTGGCGCATGGAAGAGGGCAGACGTTTAGAGCAGTGGAAAACAGCAAAGAGCAAAGGGAGGTGCAGTGGCTGGCAAGGCTAGCATGTCTCTCTCCCTTCCTTATATTGTATTAAGGCTACCCAACCCTGGGGCAGGGTAACATTTACACTCATAACCCTAGCATTAGATCAAGAATTATTCACAAACTTTTTCTTGAAAGGATCTTCTCTAGCCATTGAATTTGGTAGATAATTTGGCAGGGTCCACCAATCTGGGTTACTTTATTTGATGGTTTGTGTTGAGAAATCTGCTGTGACTCTGATGAGCTTTCCATTATAGGTGATCTCTTCTTTCTCTCTAGCAGATTTTAATACTCTATTCTTTTGCTCAATTTCTGAGATTTTTGACTATTTCATGTCTAGTTGTAGATATATTTTGATTATGGCTGTTTGAAGGAATTCATGACCATCAAACCAACATCACAAAGATTACTGACAGATATTCTAGAAAGAGGCGGAAGCAACCACAGCTTCAGTGACAACAGAAAGGACCCACCAAACACAGCAAGTAATCAAAGAGTGGAAAAAATGGAGCCTCGATCAGGAAAATGACATGACAAGGATAAACCAATTCATATGTTACAACCATCAATACAAGCAGCATCAATTTATCAATTAAAAGAAACAGACTTGTAGAAGGGTTTAAGAAACAAAATCCAACAATATGCTGTGCACAAGAGACACATTTAACTGTAGAGGAAATCCACAGACTAAAAGTCAAAGGATGGAATTAATCGCCAACTCTAGAAGCCTGCCCCAATGACTGCATGAGGCTTTGATGGAACAACTAAACACAAACCATAACAGATATTTAAACTTGTGGGTCTGACCTATTTCCCTCATTTTTATATTCCTAGGTGCATCCATTTTCCTACCAATATCATGAATTTGTCTTCTATAGCTGAGTAGAATTCTATTGCGTATAGATACATATTTTCTGTATCCAAGCATCCCTTGGTGGATATTCAGGCTGCTTACAGGACTTAGTTATGAAGAGCTGTGCTGCCGTAAATATTTGCATTAAGTTTAAGGGGTGAGTTTGAATTCTCTTCACACTTACTTTCATATACAGACAGGAGAAAGCATTAAACTTTAGAAATCTCCAAAATAATTAAACCAGTTTCCTAAACATTCCTTGAATCATTCTTTTTTTTTCCTCTCTGATCTTGATCTGTGTGTCTATTGATATTTTGATTTCATGTTTACCACAGATTAGCATTCTATCTGTGATATTTATATACATGCATTTAATATATGCATATGTACAATGCATCCTGTGTTAGCTTGCTCAATTATTTTTATTTTTCTGAATAGATTGAAATATTTGTACATTATTTTATTTATTGAAGCTTTACAGAATTTTACTTAAAGTACTTTTTTTTTTCTTTTTGAAGCAGGGTTTCTCTATACAATTCAGGCTGGCCTTGAACCTTGAACTCACCTTATAGTGTAGTCTGGCCTCAAACTTACAATGATCCCTGTGCCTCAGCCTCCTGACTGCTGGGATTACAGGCATACGCCACTACACCTGGCATTTATAGTGCTATTCAACTAAGAATATTTTTATAGTTTACAAATTTGACGTGTATCTGTTGTAGTTCGGGTTTACAATGGAAAAAAACTTAATATAGGACACACAATTTACATGGCTGCTTTACAGTATTCACCGAATTAGTCAAATGCAGCAGAACTTAGGAGGTCTGTCCGCATACTACAGATCCATAGAATCCAGGTGAGGGCTCGGATGCTATAGCATTTCCCTGCGTGAGTCCAGCTGAAGACCTAGAACTCATGACAGTGTCCTCCGGGGCTCCATCTGGAGGCCTAGAGTCCATGAGAATGTCTCATTCTGTATCGAGAATCTGTGCTGGGAAGGCCCCAAACATCAGTGGTGAAAGCTAGAAAGTCTATGCCAGCAGGCTGAGGCATCTCCCTGGAGCCAGGAAACAGCACTCCAAGTAATGACCAGAGCTCCCTGCAAAAGAATCTCAACCATTCACAGTAACAGCTCTTCTGATGATGATGATAACATCTGAGCTTAGATCAGGAAAGCCAGCCCAACAAGCTCCTCCAGGAGGAGCAACAGCGTCACATCTACCCTTCCAGTTCTCCTTTTGTGCTGTTGGCAGCGCTCGTCAGGTGGGCCGTCCACACGCAGCACCATGCTGCTTCAGTTCAGCTGGGCGTTATAAGTCGCCCCCTTAATCCATGACAGTATCACTGCCCTATATCTTAGTTTAAGAATTATGATTATTTATATGATTTAGAAAAAGATATTTATTGCTTACATTACTAGAAATTTGTGGGTTTTCAGTACTGAAATGTACCTTTTGAACCATTGTATTTATAGTTATTGATAAAGATTTATAATCTATCCATTTGAATTACTTAATCTTTTAATTATTTATGATCTCTTCAGTAGATCCATGTAGGCTTTCTAACAAACCAAGTTATTTTAAAAATGATAAAACTCATGTTTTCTTTCTTCAATATGTATGGTCTGAATTTATATTTTATCTTATCTCATTGAGTAGCACTTCCAAATGAAGTTAAAATCACACTATTTGGTTCTTTCAATTTGTCTAAGCTATTTTCTTGACATATTTACATACATTAAGTATGATACTTATTCTTGATTTGATTTTTAATATACTTTCACCAAGAATATGAGATAAATTCAGTCAAATATTTTGTCATCTTTCATTTGGATGATTGATCATAGGCTTTGTGGGTGTTCATATTTGACCAATTAATGGGACGTATTTTTCTAGTAAGTTTGATAACATCAAACAGTCCTGGTACTGGGGAGGTGGCTCAGTGGAATAAGAACTTCCCTGGCAAGCACAAGGGCCTGAGTTCAATGCCTGGTTCCACAAAATAAAAAAATAAAAAAAAACCCAAACAAACAAACAAACAAACAACCAAAAATAAGCAAACAAAACAAAACAAAAAAAAAAACAAAACAGTTCTTTTACTTCTGAGTTCTGATTTTCATTCTTGAACTAGTTAGTTTGGCATGATCTCCAAACAAATTGAGTTTTAAACACAGATTTACAATTTATAGTCCTAAGAGGACTATAGAGCCACGTTGATTCCTTTCAATACTCAGCAGCTGAACAATTAGTTGATAAATTTCATCAATACTGACAGATAATCCTGGGCATTCAACCTCCACCACCAACTTTTGGTATTTTTCTAAGCTCATGTTTTGAGCTAGTTCTTTGACTAATTACTATAACGTCCCTTGTGTTGATGTAGCCTTTAGCATTGACATTAAAAGACAGTCAAAGGATACTGGGTTGCAACATGGAAGGCAATTCTTTCTTAATTCACCACTTTATTTAATGGGAGTGAGATCTGGTGTTTTCAAAGGAATAAAAAGTTGACAGTCACCATATTATGTGAGACATAATCCATGGAGAAAGGGGCCATTAGTCTGTCATTTATATTAGCAAAACAAAAATAGAATATTTTCTATTACTTTAGGGCATAATTTTAACTTGAGATGAAGAAGCTATCAGTGAAAGTTTCTATGTGACAAATTTCTTCTTTTATTTTCCCCCACAAAACACACATATAGAGGCCCAAAGACAGAGAGAGAGAGAGAGAGAGAGAGAGAGAGAGAGAGAGAGAGAGAGAGA
>NW_004524609.1:11107821-11109246 GCF_000260255.1 Octodon degus | reverse complement strand
TTGCAGAAATACTGTCTGGAGCCACAGGATAGTGCCTGGCTATCTGTAGCAGATATCTTTTTTCTTATCTATTTTAACAATTTATCCCAGGAGAAGAAAAGGAAGCAGAAAAGAGACAAAATCTTCACCGCTTGGAAAGTCAGATCTCCAGTGTTTAACTAGTACATTTGTTAAAAATGCATTCCAATTGAAAATGTAATTAAGAGCAGAAACTCATTCATCTATGAATAAGGATTTTTAATACATATGCACTCTTTCCATAAGAATTAATAGAAAATAATTAGAAGTGGACTTCTCTAAAGGATCAAAAGCAGAAAACTACAGAATGCAAGCAAGGACAGAAAAAAAGTAATGGGCATAGCTGAATTTTATATCTAGTGAGTATACCTTTCAAAAATGGATGAGTGAACACATTTCTAGAGAAAAGCTTGCAGGAAATTTTTAGCAGTTTACTTATTTAAAGGCTCTTTGATATGACGTGACTGTAAAACAGACAGCACTAGAGTTCGATAAATATGGAAAAGAAATTGCAGGATATGATAAAAATTAAAATACAAAATTTAAAATGTTGAAAGTGAATAAGAAAATCCCTAGAAAATAAAAGTAATGGGTCCTGACATAAGAACAAACACAAAAGGGAATAGGATATATGGATGGAATTAAATTCGGAATTTACAAAGTCCTGCAAAGGAAAATACAGTCCAATATAAAATGATAATTCTGAGAAGCATTTAAAACAGTAATGTGAAATAACACATATGTATAACTGAAGAAGTGATCTCTTCCCCATGCTTTTTATAAGACCAGCATAACTTTTGTGTCAAAACTTGACAAGAAAATTACAAGAAAGGAAAATTACAAGTCACCCTCCTTCGTTGATCTAGAAGCAAAACAGTTCTAAGAAAAATATTAGCAAATCCAAATTGCAATATTAAAAAAGAAAACATGTCACCGGTAGGATGGATTTATTACTTTAACCAATCAATGGAATCATATGATCCCCTCAGCAGATGCACCTCATTCAATGAAGTTCTGTAGCCAGTTATCACAATGATTTACAGACCTTTTTAACACATATGAATAGAACTTACTTAACATGATAAAGATTAACTAAAATATTTTCAACAAGAATATCATTTATTGAAATATAAAATGACTAATATTGAGTATGAGATTATTACCATAGCTAGACATACGATGTCAGAAGTCTTGGCTATTCACATTGGTGAACAAAAACCAAAAAGTATTCAAATTTTAAAAGGAGAAAAAAATATTGTCAAAATTGAAAGATGGTGTAGATATAAATATAGCAAAGAAATTAAAGTAAATAATTAAATTTAGCATGGTCACAAGTTATAATGTCCATACAAATTTTCATTTGCTTACACCAGCCACAAGAAAAGAAGTCAAAATCCTAATTTTTAA
>NW_004524609.1:11102403-11107076 GCF_000260255.1 Octodon degus | reverse complement strand
AAAAGGGTAAACACATGCTTATTTTATAGATGTATTCCAAAACTAAGATGTATAGTATAAAATAACTCTCCTTTTTTTAGTACATGATTTTCTTAATTTCCCCACATACAAGTTAAGGACTTTGGCAGCATCTACACTGAATTCTAATCTTTCAGAAAATCTATTTCTAAGACAATAAGCAATAAAACCAGGACAAAGCATTACCTATGATTCATGAAAATAATTGTGTTCCTGAGACACAAATCACAACTGTTGAAATTACCAGCTGGTCAGAACTTTAAAGATAAATCAATCAATTGATAAATGACGTCTTGTATAGCATATTGTTGGAGTTTGCTTTCTAATCCACTCTGCCAATCTATTTCTTTTAATTGGTTAATTGAGTTCATTTACATTGATGTTATAATTGAGATGTACTAACTTATGTTTGACATGTCATTTACCTGCTGTTGTATACCTCTTTTTCTCCTGTGTTTAACTGTTTGTCCTATTTGGTGGGTTCTTTCCATTCTCATTCATGGAGTTGTGGTCATTTTGATCCCTCTCTAGAACATTTTTCAGTAGTTCTGTGTAGGGTTGGCTCTGTCATCATGACATTCTTTAGTTGCTCTTTGTCATGGAAATATTTCACTTCTCCATGAAACTTGGAAGAGACTTTTGCAGGGTATATCTGTCTGGGTTGGAATTTGTTTTCTTGCAAGACTTGAAGTATTCTGCTTCATACTCTTTTAGACTTGATAGTTTGTAAAGAGAAATCTGCCATTATTCTGATGGGTTTTCCTCTAAATGTGATCTGACTCTCTTTTCTAGTGGCTTTTAGTGTATGGTTCCTGTGCTGAATTTCTGGGATCTTGATTATTGCATGGCTGGATGTGGTCTTAATTGGGTTGATGTTATTTGGAGTTCTATATGCATTCAGAACAATCTGAATGTCAGATTGCTCCCCCATATTTGGGAAGTTTCTACAATTACTTCTGCCCATATTCTTTTTATATCATTTATGTTGACTCCTTTCTCATTGACACCTGTTAATCTTATGTTGTTCATCTTTACATCCTCTTGCAGATGTTGGATTATTTTTTCCTGCATCCTAGTTGTTTTTAAGAGAACTTTTCTTAACCTATTCACTAGCTACAATGGTGTGTTCATGGTCTGAAAGTCTATTTTCCCTTTCATTCAAATGGTTTTGCCAGCTTGTGATTGAGGTTTTAATTTCCTGTGTAGCATTTTGAATCTGCTTCATGCATTCTATTTCTTTCCTATATTGCTCATTCAAGGATTTCATCATTTTTCTATTCTCCTCTATTTTTTATCAGTGTCTTCTTTAGAAGCATTTAATAATTCTATCATTATATTTATCATTTCTATTTTTACTTTGGAAATTATTTCTGATCTGATTTCCTCTATACCTTTCTGCACTTGATTCTTTCCTTCAGACTCTATTATTTCAGAGATTTCAAGTGTGTGGTTTCCAGTTTCTTCTGTGCTTTTGTCTCCTGCATTTGTTCAGGGTGGGCTCTGGGCCTGAAGAAGCATTTTGCTCTTTCTCTCTGTCATTTTGTATAGCACTGTCTTCTGACCTTTGGTGTAGAGCTTTGGTGCAGTTATTACCTTAGCACCAGGTCCAGATCTACAAAGTTCAAACTCATCCTGGTGGATGTGGCTAGGGTCTGGCTGCTGTGCTCCACTTTTGCATGATGCAGCCCTTGGAAGTGAACCCGCTGTGCCACTCTGGCAAGATGTTCTGCTCATGGATCAGCTGGGTGGGTCTTGTCTCTAGCTTCTCTGCAGGGAGTTCTGCCTCAGGGTTCCACACCAGGCCTGTCTGATGGAGGAAGTTCCACACATAGGCCTGGCCTGGGTGCCGGCTGGATTGAGGATCCTGCAGGCCCCACGCAGTCCCACAACCACTGTGGGAGCTGTGTGCTGGCTAGAGTGAGGATCTCTAGGGACCTGGGTGGTTCTACTCACACTCTGGGCTTCGAGATGGCTGCAATGAGGATCTGGAGAGCCCTGGGCAGTCTCACTCAAAGCCTAACACATTTTCGCTGTTGGAATTGACAAGGTGAGTCTAAAATTTACAAGAGTTGAAGATCATAAATTGCTGACAATCAAAATCACACGATGTAAAAGAATATGGGAATAATGGAAAAATAACAATAAGGATTGGGTGAGTGTACAGATGTAAGACTTGGTTTTTGACAAAAATATTGCTGCAGAAGAGTAAGTGACATTTGGTTAATGGATAATGCATATGGAAAAGTTAAAAAAAAATCCTCTCGATTATTTCCTAAAGAAAATACAGAAAACTGTATTATAATTTTGTTGTTGACAGATATTTGTATTATCTGGTTAGAAATAACTACAATAAATTAAGACTATCACTTTTCTATGTATTTAGTACAAGGTCTACAGGATCTCACTATACATATTGGACTCCTAGTGATCTTCCTGTTTTAAGCCTCCCAAGCACTGGGATTACAGTGTGCGCCACCATGTCCAGTCTCAATCTTCCTCTCAGCATGTGCCAGTAGTGCTGCCAGCACAAAAGATTATCACTGTGATGACACTAAAATTAGGAGCCTCGGTTTATAAAAAGACATCTTTAAGATATGGATTGGAAAGAGTATTTGCAATGCATAAAATTTACCAAGTGTTTAGTGGTACACTGTGTAAAGGATTTTGAAAGAGTGACTAGAACAAAGTCAATCTACTATAAACATAAGTGTAAGTCTAGGTAAGAGACCTGTGAAGTCATTTCAAAGTTTGGATATCTACAGTGTCAGTGAATGTAGGAAAAGATGTTGAGTCTCATTCATTCAGGAAATATATCCACTTGGGAAATCTAGTTGTCTGTAAGTACTGAAAGTGAACATATGTATACCACATGACTCAATTCCAGTCCTAGATTATACAGGCAGTAGAAACACTTACATATGTATAGCAGATTCAAGAACAAGGATGCTGACAGCAGTACTATGCATAATGGCCCTAAATTGCAAACAATCTAAATTTTGTCCATCATCAGGTGAATGAATAAATTCCAGGTAGTACACTCATGTAATGGAGTGGTCTTTACTATATAAACATCAACTTGCCACTTGTACACCAAACCTAGTGGGTCTCCCATGCACAATGTTGAATGAAAGAAACAAGACATGAGTTCAGACTACATGTTTCTGGACATGTGGTGATCAAAAGCAGGTGGAATTGAAAAAGTGGATAGATTCCAGGCAGGCTTTCATATTGTAAGTTTGGGGTCCAACATTTGTTTGTGGAAGAATGGTAACCAATGAATTCATCCCTGGTGGATATGTTCATTTTATGAAAACTCATCATATTGAATACTTATCAGGCAACTTTTATGTATGGGCATTGAAATTCTATTTATAAAATAAAAACTAATCACATGTGAAGAAGCCATCCTGCTGGGTGTTTTGGAATAGAGAAAAATCTAAGAGGCAAGTACCTTGGCCAAAAAGGACTTTGCAGAAGTTAGAGAGAGAGGGGACAAACATATGGATATGATGGGTGGGGGGGAGAAAATGTGTAACAAAATCCAAGAGGAAAAGACTAGTGCCAATAGCCAGCTCAGCTTTAGCTTTGTAGAGGCCATCTCTTCTGAGTTCAACTGAGAAAGATAACTTTTATTTAGGTAAAGGAAAGAAAAGGAATATTCTTTGCAAAGACAGAAATATGAACATATAAAATGTATGGATGTTTGGGGCATTTCTGAGAATGTCAGAATGTCTAAGATCAGAAAGCATGGAGTTCTAATGCAGTCCCGTTTCTTACCAGCTTTGTGACAATGAGCTATATACTCAGTTTTCATGGTTGTAATTTTATAGTAAGATGATATTCTCACAGGTGAGCATTGTAGGGTTACTAGATACAATAAGTTAATGGGAATGCTTAGAATCTTAACTTGCATTTTCATGTACTTCACTAAAATCATCTACTATAATCATAATTCAATACTTATAACCATCGTTGGTATTCTCAAGGAAAACAATAGCAAGTCTGGGCTAGTTTGCCAATTTAAATCCGGGGCAATTTTTCCAAACACAGTTTACAGAGAAATCAGAGAAGTTGGTTCGGATGTAAATGAATGTTAAATGTCTCCAAGAAATTTGTACGCAGAATACCTTCAAAAGTTAGAGATACAAGTGTATTTACCATAGTTTAGAAGTAAATTTTTATTAACATCTAAGATGCATATTCAAGATTTCATATTAGAAAATTTGTTTTCTTTAAATCATGGAATGACTATATTTTGAGCTATTGTAAGCTATTTCTGGGAGTGCATCATTGGTTTATCTGGCTAAATGATCCTCTCATAAAATTTCAATTATGTCGTAAATAGTGTGAGGAAGGTATCACACACGTGGGCATGGTAGAACACAAACATTAGGAAGCAATCTTTGGTTCTGAGCTGTTAGTGATTCTTTAGCGATAGTAAAGAATCTAGAAAAATGCCAATCTCTCAAAAAGCATTAGGTGATCATACATATGTTCATCTGTTAATATCTGTTCAGATTCTTGCAATTGGCTCTGTCTCAGAATTAGTTACCCTAGCTTGTTTGTATTATTTTCTTTTTTCGTTTTGTTTCATTTCATCTCATTTTCTTTCTTTTTCTTTCTTTCTTTCTTTCTTTCTTTCTTTCTTTCTTTCT
>NW_004524609.1:11093141-11102303 GCF_000260255.1 Octodon degus | reverse complement strand
TTTTTCTTCTATATTTAATACAGGGTCTCCAGGGTCTCACTACACAAATCGGACTTAAAGTGATCTTCCTGTTTCCAGCCTCCCAAGCTCTGCGATCACATATGCGTGCCACCATGCCTCGTCTCAGTCACCTTCTCAGTGCGCTCCAGGGGTGGGACCAGCCTGGCAGTGGATCGAACCCCGGTCCCTGCATCTGCCTAAGCAGGTTCTTTAGTCCACTGAGCTGTCTGGCAGGCCCCGTTGTTTGCATTGTTTTGATAGAAGATCACACCCTTGAGGGACCAAATGAAAGAAATGTGTCTCATCATTGCAGACGTTGGTAGGTCCTCTACTAGGGTGCTGACAAAGTAAGTTTAACACTGACATCTTTTCTCTTGATTTGTGGATGGCTGCTGTATTGTCGAATGCTCAGAATTTCTCCCAAATAAGAATAAAAGCTAGTCCTTGGAATAAAAAGTAGAATAGTGGGACAGATAGAATGCTAAATGAAAATGTAAGCCAGGATTCCCAGCCATGATCTGACCCTTCATTTCCTTTTCCTTAATACTGGGTTGTGGCCAAGGTCATTATTTAAATTGCTATCGAATTGTAACAAATCTTTTCTTTTTCTTTTATTTTAGTTCATACAGCCATGTGTGATCTACAATTTATTTTATTTTATTTTTTTTCCATTTCTGTATTCGGAACAGAGTCTCACTATGCAGATCAGACTCCTGGTGATCCTCCTGTTTTTAGCCTCTCGAGCACTGGGATTACAGTCATGCACCACCACACCAAGACTCTCACCTGCTAAGCGAGCCCCAGGGACAGGGCCAGTGGGCCATGTGGGACCGGGGATTGAACCCTAGTCCCTGCACTTGCCAAAGCAGGCGTTTAGTCTGCTGAGCTATCTCACTGGCTCTTGTGGTCTATTATTTATTTATTTTTGTATTTAGTGCAGAGTCCACAGGGTCTCACTATACAGATCGTACTTGCAGTGATTTTCCTGTTTTCAGCTTCCCAAGCACTGGGATTATAGGCATGCGCCACCACACTCAGTCTCAACTGCCATCTCAGCATACCCCAGGGGTGGGGCAAGCACAGCAGGTGAAGGATCGAACCTCTGACTCCTGTATCTGCCTAACTAGGCATTTTAATTCCCTGAGCTATCTGGCCAGCCCTGTGGTCTACAATGTAAAACAACTCCGTGTAACATACTGCCATAAAGCATAAAGATATGGACAAGGTTTAAATTTGGAAGGTATTTGATGCATAAATTTCTCATAAATCAAGAATTTTGGACCAAAGCCAATAGAATGGCATCTGTAGATTCATACATGTGGCTTTATGTAGACATGCAGTCTATGCAATTGACAGGAAGAATTAATTTTTCCCCATTGTCAATCCTCACATTTCCACCTAGAAAACCCTAGATTGAAGTGACATGTTCATTTTTATTTATATACAAAATAGCCATGTAGAAAGAGAAAGGCATATTTCAAAGTCCCATAAAACAGAGACTTGAAGAAATTTTTGCTTTCTACTGTCACACTCTTCCTCTCAGGCTGATTCCCCCAACAATGCATTTGTGACACTTTCACAAGTGTGCTGTGTGTTTCCCTGGGTCACAGCAATTTCTCCGAAAGCAATTTTTGCCAAACAAAGCGTTTCAAGAAAGAAAATTAAGTAGTGTTATAAGAAGAAAATGTTGAGCAGGTGAGGGTTGCTTGTAGGTCTTCCGCATAATTTTTAAAATAATATTATTGCAAACACTGAGGTCTCCAGTTGTGCCTTAATCGAGATGAGATTGCAGTGGCTTTGAGATGCTTCAAGGGTTCATATTTTGACTCTTCAGCAAATTTCCTGGGGAAATTTTGTGACACAGCAAAACCAGAAGATGTATTTCTTGGGTGTATACTCAGGGATCGCGTTGGTCTTGGGGCAGCATGGGGTTCAGGAGTTTTAGCTCTCAAGTGATCAAGATGTGAAAGCTGGGTCTGGACCCACCACTGCACAAACACAAAAGATAATGCCTGTCAGTGCCAGGGAATCTGAAAGTGCTTCCCCTACCTTTCCAGATAATCCCATGGTGCAAAGTTCAAGGTGCTCTGGAAGGTGGCTACCTCACTTGTGCATGAGATCTCATTATTTGAAACTTGTGTGGAGCATTTATTGCTGCCCAGTATTGGGTGAGTCAAGTGGGTAGGCACAGGGATGAAATGTTCTACTTTTTCTTTCCTCTTGTCTTTATATGTTTCATGAAGTTGTCAGGTAGCAAGAAGGTCTTCACTATGTCTCTGTGCTCTAACTCAGGAAAACACCTTGATAAGTGCTTTTTTGGCTAAGGCAGTCACAGGCTCAGTGGTAGGTTTTGCAGCAAAGCATTAGAACCATTGGTTCAGTGATGGCTAATGGAAAATGTGAATGCAGAGGGCTTTGGAGGAGAAGACAGAAGCTGCCCCTTCACATGGCTTAAGACCTTGGCTCCATTTCTTCTTGTTTGGTTGCATTACCTCCCAGGAAATGCTCAGATTGGCTTCTGGCCTGCCTGTGAATAATGGTTGCCCTTTTAAGAAAACAAATGTGCAAACCCTACTGGAGATAAACAATGAGACTCTAACAAGTAAAAGATCTGGATTAGGAACCCAAGCTCAGAAGGCCTGGGTTTACAAAAACTCTTCCTGATCTGATGGGATTCCGATTTTAGGGAGCGTTGTCATGGTTTTCCAGAGAGACCCAGTACAAAATCCTCCACATGCTTAATTTTGTTTTTCAGACAGCTGAGCCTTAGTCTTAAGCAAAGAACAATCGGTGTGGCCAATTCCTCAGGCAACAAAACTGAATTGCCCTAGGAAGTCTGCAGAATGATCTCTCGCTTTAGGAATATAAATCTGACTTTAATTAACTTAGAAGGCCTTATTATCAACCTTTGTTCAGCCCATAGCTGCATGGTTTTTTTCTTGTGATTTTCTGCATTGCAAGATTGGCTCAAGTCAAACACTTTCCATGGTAGTATAATTATGTGTTGCAAACAGTTTTCAAAAGCCAATGAGTCCAAATATTCTAGTTGTTTTGCACAGTTCCTATAGCATAAAATCTCATTTCTTGACGCCGCAGCCACTTCCTCTTTCTCAGTTATTTTTAAATCCTGTTTTCCCTGCTCCACCCACCTCTGTATTACTGTCACATATTCCCAAAATAATCTACCTGAAGAAATGTTTAGGTAGCTTGAATCATCCACATAAATTGTAACAACTACTATGGCAAATCCTAACTATGGAATAAGAAATGCTTCCTTCATTTGATTTGCCTTTTCACTGTCAATAAGCATTCCTAAATTCTTTTTAGTAGTTGGCCTTATTGTAGAGTTTACATGCTGTGCTTCAATAGCAAAAAAAAGCAATTTCTAAAATGATACAACTCATTTTTTTCTGGTGTCATTGGACAACTTAACATTTTTAAAAGTTAAAATTCCAAACAGCAAGAAGGGGTTTCAGGTTTTCACATTTTGAAAATGGTAATTCTTTTTCACATATATATATATATAAAGAAGGGTACAAGGTAAATGTGGCCACATGCCCTAGGGATAAACAGAGGCATTTTGACGCCAGCAGAAAGTTTAAGGAAACTGTTTATATTGGAGACTTAGCCTGACCAAAGCTAAGTGTGTGATATTGAACAAATATTTCAGCTTTCTGAAAGTATTCCCTTTTTAAGTTAAAGTAATAATACCAATATTGATGGTATTGCAGGATAATAAACTTTATAACTTCTACAGCTACCTTGCCCTAACCATTGCTATTGTCAAGCACTATTCTCTATGCACTATGGGTAACCTTTGAAATCTTTTATACAGATGAAGTAATTGAGGTCCAAGGACAGAAAGTAAAATTAAATGACCCAACATTTCATGGAAGAGCCAGACTCTAATTCAGGGCTATCATTGAACTTGCCAGAAATTTTAGACAGTATTATTAACTTACAATCAGTTATTCATTGATTGTATTTTACCTCAAAACTTCAATACCTATTTCCCCATTTGTTGCCACACACACACACACACACACACACACACACACACACACACAGAGGGAGAGACGTGTGTGGGCACACACACACACATATGCACACACATCTTTACTGATTTTAAAAGGAAAACATTGACTTCAAGATATGTCTGCATGAAGCAAGATGATGAAAGTCATATTTTGGCAACATACCACATCCTTTATATTGCAAATTTTAAAACTAAAATGAATTCAGCTCCATTGTTCAGTGTCTCACTCTTTCCTGAGGATCAGGTCCTGGCTAGCTAGAAGCTTTCCGAATGAGGATATTCCCACTCCAGGTGGGTGGATGGCATGCACAGGAAGCTCAGAAGGTTTTGGTTACAGTGGTGGGGAGAAAGCAACTGCCTAATCTCAGTGTTTAGGATGAACTTTTGCTCCCTGAGTCATGAGATGAACACCGAGGTTCTGATAGAATATCTTCCTCTGCCCTCTGCTCTGCTGGGCTGCGTGGTGTTCGGTTGCTGGGAAAGCTCCAGGTAGACACACCCACCCTGGTGTGACCATTGAGGACTCCTAGAGATTCTCAATGTTTGAGTAATGTTCGATATGAATCAAGACAAGATTTTTGTTTTTGTTTATGTGTGGGGCTGGAGTTCAAATCTAGAGCTCTTCTTGTGGAGAACAGGCCCTGTGCCATCCCTCAGCCCGAGAGTGCTGATTTCTAACTGGTGATGAGCTTTTTTTCTCTGCTGACATTTGGCAATGAATGGTTGATGATCCTTTGGGTGGCCACCACTTTGGATGGGGCTTCTGAACACTGCAAGGCACAGGAAAACACATCGCACCAAAGTGTCAGCTAAGATGTCCACAGCGCCACTAGTGAGAAAAGTTAACCCAGCATACCTGGAATGTGTTCTTCAAAAGTCACTGCTTGCAGAAAGGAGCCCTAAGTTACAGTGAGTCCCTGGAGAAACAACTTGTTCACTGGGTCGCTGGAAATACAAGTGAAATCCACGGTGTGTTTCCATTCCCTGACGAGTCAAAGTGATCCGATGAAAACCTAAGAGAGTAGTAAGACTTGGCCAACAATATAGCCAAACAAGCCTTTGTGTAAACCAATGGTAACTAAACGGATACAAATCCCTATGAAAAACTATCTGATAGTATGTAATAGAGCTGATTCTATGATCTAGTTGTTCTCCTCCCAAATCTAGTACCACCAGAAACGTAGACATGTGTGTGTGTGTGTGTGTGTCAACTATTTGTAGCAATGCTCTTTGAAGTGCTCAAATGTGGCAAACAGCTCAAATGCTTTTCAGTTGCAAAATGGGGGAATAAGTTGTGCTCCAGCAACACAACTATACATGGTCACGCAAGAGAGAAAGCCTACAAGTCTGCATAACAACCTGGATACAGATCACAGAAACAATGTTGAGTGACAAAAGGCAAATAGTAAAATAGGTATACTGGGGTTCTATTCATATAAAGTAGGAAACTGGAAAGAACTCGCCAATTCTATTAGAAGTCAGAGAATGGAGAACCTCTGTTGGACAGAAATAAGTGGGCAAAGCACAGGAAGATGTTTGGGACCTGAGGAATTTTGGTCTTTATGCTGTGGATGCTGGTTACCCAGCGGTGTCCACTTTGAAAACTTATAGCACTATACAGTTCGTGCTCTGGGATGTAGCATGGGCTACATAGATTAATTTTTCCCACGCATTTGAATGTAGATTAGTCGAATGATACTTTAAAAGACTCAACATTTAGGATGGAAGAAAGCAGAGTAGGAGCAGCACCCTGGTTCCCAACAGGCCTGGCTGAACAAGAGGAAGGCGTGGAGGCAGGTGAAAACAATTTTTTGACGGAATGCGCCTGAGCAAAAGAATGATCAAGGAGGAGGCACAGAAGCAGCACTTCAGAAAGATATAGGTTGTTGTGGATTAGGAAGGTCCAAGAACAGCTGGAGTATTCTGGGTAGTGATGAAGTTTTAGGCATGGGACGGGTTCCTAACAAGGAGATGTCAAAAGTGTATTTCAAAATAGTGTATTACTCTGCCTACCAGCATTTTTAAATTTGTCATTTCTTATCTGACTTTATTCTTAATCTGTCTCTCTGTGTCTGTGTCTGTGTCTGTGTCTGTGTCTGTGTCTGTGTCTGTGTCTGTGTCTGTCTGTCTGTCTGTCTGTCTGTCTGTCTGTCTGTCTGTCTCTTTCTGTCTTTCTCTCCCTCCCTCCCTCCTTCCTTCCCTCCATCTCCTTCCTTCCTTCCCCCCTCTATCACTCCCCTCTCTCCCTCCCTCTCTCCCTCTCCTTCTCCCCTCTTCAGTTCCAATTTATTTTCTTTTTGTTAATCTCTAGTAGACAAATGGTCACTGAGTATGTGGTGATTGCTTGGTTCTGAATGGTTGGCTTCTGACATTGAGAAATTCCTTTACCTTCTCTCTGCTTCAATTTTCTTATCCTAAAAGGAGGATTCATGCAACATTACCAATGGTAAAGCTCTCGGTGTGTGACATTATTCTATTTGTTAAGTTCTTCTACTACAGCTAACTCTAGAAAACTGATTTAATGTGAAATCACGGAATCTCAAGTAAGAGTTTCCAAACTCCCCCTTTATAACTCTCCACTGAAAACTTCTTTTCTTTCCATTCTTTATGCCCACTCCCCTCACGGGTCCCTGCTATGGGAGAGCTTCGTGGGAGATCGTGAGTGATGGGCCGCTCTGGAGAGGGGCAGCTTGCCTGGAAAGTGAGAGGGCACACAGTCCTCGCTCTGTAACACCAGTGTTAGTCCTGGCGCTGGGCAGTCTGTCATGTTCACTCCAGAGAAAGGCCCTGCTGTTGAAGGCCAGTGTAGGCAAATAACATAGCTTCAATGTTGTGCAGCATATGGAAATTTCTATTACTGCAAACATTTGGTTTGGTTCTGTGCCTGTTCAACATATTGCACATTTCTAAATTAAGTGTCCTTTAAATGGAGTACAGTCATGATTCATGTCCCTGGATCCCTGTGGATGGAGGATCAAGTTAGGTGTGTTGGACAGTTTCACACAGCCATGTGCATGGATTTCAATCCCAAAACTCAGTTTCAGATGCAAAAGCCAGAGATAATCTGCAGAAACAGCCTGAAACACAGATATGTGTTTAGTATATTGAATTTATCAAACTCTGGTTCTTCTACAACCAAGAGGGAGGTAGAACTGTAGCTGAGAGCTCTATCTTCTCTGCCAGTTTTCATTTTCTAAATTTATGAGACTAATCTTCTCATGGAAAGAACTGGGCATGGGCCATTTCTGCTACTTTTCCATCAATATCTTTATGTAAAATAGAGCCCACTCACAGTGTAAAAATTGTTATTTTAGTCTGTTTTTGAAAGCATTCATTCTATTCATTTTCCCAGTTAAAAAGGTAATATCTAGAAAAATCAAAAGTCAAGAATTACAATTCAAAATATAAAATATTTCCTATAAGATGATAGACACAGGAGAGGTCTTCATACTGTTTTGGCTATTTCTTGGACAGGATGGAAATTTTCCATCATAAAAATGACTCATAAACTTACTACATGGGTTTGATCACTATCAGCATTTTTGTATGATTTTATTAAACCTTTTCCATATCACTGTTTAATTTAGTAGAATAGCAATGTTGGAACACCCTTGTCAACATATTTCAATTACCTGATAAAACTGGAAAGGACTTGAGCTGGTACTGCACCTTATGATACCAACTTTCAGAAGGAATTGGCTTTAGATGCCAAAAGGAAAATAAATTTCAAATTGGCCAAACAACAAGATATTTCGGTGTTATATTCATGGATCAGCATCTAGCCCAAAATATGGCATGTAACAGTGGTAGAAGATTAATGGATGAGCAAAATTAAGATATTGCATTATTAATGGAATCCTTTGACATAAATATTTGCAATTTCAGATTAATTCCTCTTCAGACTGTAACAAGATGTCAGTTTAGTTTTCATGCCAAGTATTTTTTTTTTCTTCAGTTTTACTGTTTCTTTGCTACTGCAGGGTAGCTTGACAGCATGATATTGGCGTAAAACCAGACACAGTCACAGAATAAGCAGCTCAGAAATTACCATACACACTGAGAGCCAGTGGACTTTTAAAAAACACCAAGAAGATGTGAAGAATATCAACGATGAGTAAAGGACAGTCTCTTCCATAAATGGTGCATGAAAAACTAGTTCCCCACATGCAAAGGAATGAAATTAGACTTCTACATCTCACCCAGACTTAACTCAAAATAGATTATTTACTTGATGGTAAGACCTGAGTGAATGGAATCATTGGACAAAAACAGGAAATAGATGACACTGACTGGAGCAAACATCTTTCGGGATTTCAAAACACAGGCAATGAAAGCGAAAGTTAGCAAATGGTAACATATCAACCTAACAAACTTTTTCTCTGAGCAAAGGAAATGATCAAGAGATTAAGACTCAATGTGAAAATGGGAGCTATCATTGGCCAGCTCCTTTGGGTAACTTCTGAACCTCGAGGACTATCAAAGATGGTAGCTGCTGATTCTGGCTTTGCTGCCCTATTAATGAAGAACTGACCATGGCTTGAGAAACTCCATGTCCTTATCAAGCTATACATCTTTGTTCATAGGCAAAATGCCATTCAGGACTCAGATTTGAATCACTGAATAAAACAAACACATTAATCTGACTTGCTATTTGTACAGCAAAACATAACAGAATTCAAAATATATGTTACTGCTAACTGGATAAATAACTTATGCTCACCAGAGCCCTTATTCAAGACGAAAGGAATGGTTGATGGTGTGGAATCAACTGCCGGGTTGGTAAATAGTGTCAGTGGAGGTATGGAGCTGTGGAAATAGGACTTAGTGTCAAACAGTAGCAGGGAAAAGGTATCTGCTGCCTTGGCAACAAATGGGCTTAAGGTTTGGAAAATTCCATCTTGTCGTAAGGGTCACATGGCTTGCTTCTGCCATAATCCATTCATGCAAAAAGAACATATCTGTCTTTTATGACAGAAGATTATTATAGCTAAGGGAAGAAATGATGGTCAGATTAGTAAAGGAATGGCCTTATGCAGTTGGAAAGAGAATACATTCTCTCTCTCTTTCTCTCTCTCTATCTCTCTGTCTCTGTCTCTTTCTATCTGTCTCTGTCTCTCTCTCTGTCT
>NW_004524609.1:11091557-11093041 GCF_000260255.1 Octodon degus | reverse complement strand
TCTCTCTCTCTCTCTCTCTCTCTCTCTCTCTCTCTCTCTCTCTCTCTCTCTCTCTCTCTCTCTCTCTCTCTCTCTTTCTCCCTCTCATGCTGGAGGTTGAACATGGAGACTTGCTCATTCCAGCAAAGTGCTGTCCTTTTGAATTCCATCTTCAGTACTTTCTAATTATTTTCGCTTGATTGTTAAGACAGTGCCCCACTAAGTTGCCCAGGCTGACTTTAAATTTGCAAAGTTGCATCTTTGCTGCCCCTGCTTTTCTTCAAAGAACCCAGCTGGCCTGCTTACTTCTCCTCTGGTTTCTTCCAATTCTAATGTGGTCTGGCTAGGAACACTGTCCTTCAGACTGGGTCCATTCTCTAAGCTTAGACTCAGAGGTCTGTGGGAGAGAGCATGGAGTAATCCTTAAGCCACAGCTTATTTTCCTGCCCCAGTGGAGCAGGGAAGACTTTTGGGGGATCTCAACTTCTAGATAAGATGGAACCCACTTTTTAAAATGCGTGACATGGAGCTAGTAACAATACTTATGTCATGGCATCGTTGTGATGCATAAATTAGTTAATACATGTGTTATACGCAGAAAAAAAATGTCTGCCATGTAGAAAATAACCAGTGTGGTTAGTTCTTATTAAATTTCCCATTTCCTAAGGAAAGAGTCCTTATTAGTTTGTGTAGCTTAGAGCTGAGAAATGGGCAATAATCAGCAGGATCTTAGAACTCTATTGTACAAACCCGGCATCCTTAGCCGGATGTCAGAACTCTCTACTCTCATACCACATAAAACACCGTCAAATCACATCATGTTAAAACCAGAAGAGACCAAGTTACTGTCAATATTTTGACTCTATCTTTCTTTGTTTTCAGGCTTTTTTGAGTTAGTTACTTATCCCTTAAAGTAACTGCAAGGCTGGTGTTTCACAATACCAAGAGGAACCACAGAGAGACCCATTTGTGACCATTTGAAGACGTCTTAAAACATACTCCATTGGTGATGACTTGTTTTACTGTTTTTCCAGTTAAGAGGAGACAGGAAAGATCATGATGGAATTTTCAATAAGCCGAAGCTCTAGACATCTAAATCAAACTCAAAGGTCCAAGAAAAATCCGATGATATTCAAATGAGAAAATATCCTACATACACACATTACGGGTCATTTTGATTTCAGATTGTTTCAACACTCTTTGTCTGTTTCTAATGCAATATCTTCCAGAACTTCTCCCTCGATGGATCCATCACTGAAGTATAGAGTAAATAATATCAAGCCCCAATTCCTTGGTTGCTCAATAATGAGTGAAAAATGAACACTGATTTCCCTTCTTTAAAAATGCGTGGTCCGTGTCGGGTGTGGTAGGACATGATTGTCTCCTCAGCCCTCACCACGTAGAAGGCTGAGGCAGGAGAATGGCCACAGGTTACAAAGTGAGTAGCAGATCAGCCTGAATGATGTGGTGAGAACCAGTCGAAGAAGAAGAAGGAGGAGGAGGAG
>NW_004524609.1:11090626-11091212 GCF_000260255.1 Octodon degus | reverse complement strand
GAGGGGGAGGAGGACGAGGGGGAGGAGGAGGAGGAGGAGGGGGAGGAAGCTCAAAACTCACTCAGTCTTTTTCCTTTCCAGGAAAGTAACATGGAGATGTGAAAGGTTTGGCCCTCACATAGCTTTTGCCATGAGCAGCATATTGATCAAAGTCCTAAGGAGAGTGCTCAAATATTTACCCTGAGCACTTCGCGGAGAGGTGCCCATGGTGCTCAGGGGTGGCTGCTGGTGCTCTTGGCACCTCCCGCATTTCCTCGCTTCTAAGGCACCATTCATTCATGCCGGGGCTTCCTCCTACTTCCCTCTCCTTCTCCAACGCCCCTGAGGAAGATGTTTTATGAGCTGTGTGCTTGAAAATTTTGTGCTCGTGGCAAGAATGTTGTTTTGCTAAAAGCAAGAATTAAAACAGAAACTTCAGGAACTTGGGTTCTTAGCCTCAGGAATGCAGCTGCTCAGACAGTGTCCTGGGAAGAGACGAAAGGTGGGACTGCGTCACACCTGGAGACAGAAGTCTCTTTGTGATACATGGCGCCACTCATGGTCTTCTTCCTCCATGCTTTCCTGGGACTCTTTTCCTCATAAATAT
>NW_004524609.1:11072548-11090258 GCF_000260255.1 Octodon degus | reverse complement strand
ACATATCTGCTGGGTCTCACTACCCAGCTTGGACTCAGTGATCCTCCTGTTTTCAGCCTCCCCAGATGTAGGATTGCGGGTTTGCACCCTGCACCCGAATTCTGGCCCAGCCAGCCCGTTATGGGGGTGGGGCTGGCATGGCATGTGACGCCAGGGATTGAACTGTGGTCCCTGAGCTTGCCTAAGGGGGAGCTTTAGTCTGCTGAGCTATCTCGTCGGCTCACTCCTTTTTGAAACAAGACCAACCTGCGAAAGCCAATGGCAAGCACCATTAAGAATGCACCAACGACCAGAACTTCCTCTGAGTTTCAGATAAAATCCCCATTAATGTAGTTTTCCAAGAGCCAAGCATAAATACATTACAATGAGAAAAGTCAAGAAGTTTCACTGTGCTGACAATTGGAAGCCAGGCGAATTCTCCTAAGTTTATTTTTAAAATCACAGGCAGGTTTGTGTTTTTTTTCTCTTTGAGGATTCTAACTATGCTGCAATTTTGGCCTTTTATCAATTTAAAATAAATTTTCCTTTCTGGATGGCTGTGCTGCTATATGGAATGTACAACATGGTCACTTTATTCTTATTTAGGTATACTTACGCGATATACAATAGATACATTATTTCCTGATTGATTCTAACAGAGCAGCTTTATAAAATACATTTGTTCCTGGTTACAATTAAACATAAATGTGTAAAGTATATGCCTTCTGGTTACAGTTAAGAGTATCTTTTTTCTTTTCAAATCATCAGAAATTGAAGTAATTGCTTGAAAATTGTGCGATGTAGGTTTCACCCAATTCCTCAACAAATTTATGTCTTTTCTCTGTTTCCTATCAAGTGCCTTATCATTCAGCAAAAGCAAAATGCCTGATGGCATTTTGTAATAAAAAATATCATAAAATATTGTTGAAATCCTCTCGCCTTTCTGACACAAAAATTTCACCGAGTAAGTCGGTCCCACCTGGAAACTTATGACTGTTTCAGTGGACAAGGACAAGGGAAAAGAGGAAGACCTGACCCCATGAAGTCTGGAATTGACCTCCAAGGACCCTCATGCTATGGGGACCATGGTCTGCTATAAGGCATGACATAATGTGTGTGTGTGTGTGTGTGTGTGTGTGTGTGTGTGTACTTGTGTGTCCATTCATTATCTTTTATTGAAGCTAACTAATGTTCCATATTTTTATTTGCTGATCCCAGATCCCATTTGGGTAATAAAATGAGTTTTCGTGAAGGAGAAGATTCTTGCACAGCAGTGTTGGTGTACGTCTCTGATATGTGGTATCTTTTCCATTTTTAGTTCTATAATGAATAAAATAGGTATGGTAATTTATTTGTGTTTTGCTTTTGGTGCTGAACATGAAACTCAGGGTCTCACACATACTGGGGGTATAATAATTAAGCCACTATCGGTATCAGTAGCTATTCCAAGAAAAAAGTATAACTAGATGTTAGCCTCAGGGTACAAACTGCTTAAAGTTTGGCTAAGCATGTGGTGCAGGTCTGTAAACACAACAGTGTTGGAGGCTGAGACAAGAGGATCTTAAGTGAGTACCTAGCCTGGACAATTTGGGGAATTCTCTCTCAGAAAAGGCTAGAGATGTCGGTCAATGCAAAGATCCTGGGCTCATTCTCAGAGATTTTAATAAAAGCTTAGAGTTGTCATTTTGTTGTTACTTAAATTCAATTAAACAGTGCTATCACCATTTCAAGACATGTTTATAAAAGTCTTATTAGTAGGGCCAGCAAGATAACTCTGTGGTCTAAAGCACCTGCTTAGGCAAGTGCAGGGACCCTGGTTGGACCCCTGGCACCACGTGTCATGCCAGCCCCACCCCCAAGGTGGGCTGAACCTGCCACAAAGGGGGAAAAAAAGGTCTTATTTGTAAAACATTGCAACCTCATTCTGTGTTGTTACTTCTATTGTAGTCTGAATAGAAATAATTCAATAGACATTTTATTTATTTATTTATTTTTATTTTAGGGAAGGGGCTACAGGGTATTCAGGGTCTCACTAATAGATCAGACTAGTAGTGATCCACCTGTTTACAGCTTCCCAAGAGCTGAGATTACAGGCACGCGCCACCACTCCCAGTCTCAATTGCCATCCCATCACGTCCCAGGGTTGGGACCAAGACGGCAGGGGAATCGAACCCTTGGCCCCTGTGCCTTCTTGCAGGTGCTTTAATCAGTTGAGCTATTTGGCCAGCCCTTAATAGATATTTTAAATGGATTTTTTCTATAAATTGCCTAAATGAAAGAATAAATACATATATGAAAATAAAAGGCAAATTGTACATTTTGATACACACCATAGCCTAATGAAAGACAAAAGGTCTGGACACCATGATAAAACTGTACGGAGAGGACCTTTTCAGCTGCCTACCTTCAGTGACTGCTTTCCTGAGTAGTGTTTCTATTACTCCAAGTTTTAATGCAATGAGCCTCAGGTCTCCCAAAGGCGATCACTGCTTACTACACTCCATTTGTGTTAACATCATTGATCTTTAAAACGGAAGCCGAGGCAAAAACTAACATCAGGCTTACTCTTTCACGCCATGCTTAGAACCTCAGCTGCTAATGGTGAAGCGAAGGACCAATCAGGGAACAGTGGCGTAAGAGGGGTGGGCCCAACACTCACCCGAAGGAAGGAAGACAGGTCTGGAAAAAACAGGTCACCTCTCAACCCACAACCCCAGAGCCAGTTATTTCTGGAGATACCAGGGATGGATTTTACAAGAGAACAAATTTTCCAAGTCATGCTGGATTAAGAAAGGAAAGCCTGAAATCTACTGAGGTTTTAGAGTTTACTCAATAAGGCAAACAAAATAAACCCGTGTCAGTTTGTATGGCTTAAGAACGCTGGGAATGGTGATGGGGCCAGTAATCCCATGTCACTATTAATTAAATAACCCTCTCACAGGCTCAGAGCAAGACCCTTAATTTTCACACCTCCCTCTGGGGGCCCCCGGCAGCTGCTCTGGAGGTCTTAATGATTCTCTGGCCGATCTGAGCCACAGTCCAGGAATAAAAACAGCAACCAGAAGGAGAAGAAGAGATTCTGGCCAGACAGCGAACTCCAAGTTAGGGCAACTCTGCAGGTGAGTAGGTACAATGAAGCTCGCATATAGCAAATAAAGTAGCAAATGATGTCGTGGCAAATATGCAGAAAGCAAAGTCAAATATTACTTCCAGGGTAAATTTACCTGGCCAGTTCATGAAGAAATCAGCAAAATTAGGTCCTAAAACATTTAAATTCTTACGAGTCCAGTATGACTTGGTCACTTTTAAAATGCTTGTTCATTTGACTATTTTAGTAATTCTGCACTGACCCATAGTTATTTTTAGGCAGAAGAAAGGTCTTCTCAGACAGAATGGATTTTCTCTATCCAGCTTTGCCCTTACATCATAATAAAGAACTGGTGGCCTGCTCTACTGCCACAGGGGTGTGGCTAACTCCCCAGCTTTCCACCATCCCTGCTGGCATCTAGCAAGATGAAGTTCACTTTAGCTAGCTTGCCATTGACCATCATTCAGGTTACTGATGAGAATCAGCTTCCAGATATAAATTCTGTTTAGCTGTAGAAGAATTTATTGAAGTCACTCCTACTATAATGCATAAATGTATGTATCAATTTGATGAGGTCACAGCACCCAGCTATTTGGCCAAAGTTCATTCTGCATATTTTTTTGGAGTTCTCATTTGGAGATTAATAGTGGAATTGGTGAACTTCTAGTAAAATGGATCGGCTTTCATCCTGTGAGAGGCTCTCTGCTAATCACTTAAGGGTCAGAGGAGAATAAAAGACTCCTGACCAATACACAATTCAGCCAACAGATCATCTTTGAACAAGAACCAACATGCCATTTCTTCCTGAACTGTCCAGACACTGGGAGCTGTCCCTGAAGACTTTCGAGTTTTTCAGTTCCCATATTCACATGAGCCAATTCCTTACAGTCAACCTCTGTATGTACAAGTGACCTATTAGTTCTGTGTCTTTGAGAGGGCCTGAGTAATGCACTTGGTTAAAAGAGACGTGGCAGGCTAAGACCCTTTGCTCTTTCATTTCTTCTAATCTTGGATTAAGTTACTTCTTCACCACATCATATTCTTTAAGACTCCATCTGTTAGAATTGGTGCAGGCAATTTTTTCTGAGCTGGCAGTGGGGATGTCTGTGTGTGGACTATGAATTAACAAGCTGCTTTGAAGGATAACTGAATGGCATTTGTTAAAATAAAAACATTTAAGCCCATGGGAGTATTTGAGTCCTAAGGCAAATAAATGCTACAGAGCAGGAAGTAAAGGGAGGTAAGTTATTGAAAATATTCAGATAATTGGATCAATACCCAGCTGATAATCTTCTATGGGAATAAGATATAAATGCTCATTAAGTCATGGTGGCAGAGAGCAGTGGCTAATGCGAGCCTCTCTGGGGCTATGAGAGCCTACTTAGGGCAGAGCTGGCAGCAACACCAGGGCGGGCAGCAGTGCCTGGCATGAAAAGTGAGCAGCTGACAACCCAAGATGGTCAGCACTGGGTGCCTTCCAGATCTGTCACCCACTGGCTGGGGAGCCACGAGAGAAGTTAGTCAGGATAGGATGAATGTGACTGATGTCCTAAGATCTCCACTGGGACTGGGACCCCTAGAAAGAATTAAGAGAGTGTTACAGGGGCAAAGTGGGGAGCAAAGCCAACAATCGGTAGAATTAGGATTTGTGATGTTAGTGTGATCTCAAGGCTGAGATCAGTGTACCCGGATGTGGCATGGTTCACCTCAATATTCAGCAAAATGAAAGTTTCCAGTGGGAGCTTGTGTCCTTCTTTGCCCTGTGGCTCTTCTGCTTAATGCCAAGACCTTAATTGTTGAGTTCTTGTTGCATAAACAGTCATGCAGTCTGGGGATATCCTCTTATGCGTCTACCTCAACATTACAGAAAATAATAAAGGACTAGAAGGTGTATGAGCAAGACATTTTAACTCTAATGAAGAGAACATTGCCTCTTCACTTTTTGAGGGCCAGCACTGAAGAATCCAAACTCCTATTGCATGCTATTTTGACTTATCAAGAAAGGAAGCCATGAACCATAAAGGTACACTGGTTGTCATGATCTTATTACGACCGATGTCCTCGTTGTGTAGATTGAGTGGACACTGTCTTAGTCATTTTTCTTGTGTTGAACAAACCACCCCTTAACAGAGTAGAGGTCTATTTGGCTTATGAATTCCATTGGGTTAAGTACAGATTTGACCAAGACAGGAGCAATGCGGAGGAAGGGAATAACAGAGGAAAACTGTTTAGCACATGACAACCAGGAAACGAGGAGTGCTGGGAACAAGCCCTCCCAAGTTGTGTCACCAATGACTTACCTTCGGCTAGTGCCCAACTCCTAACAGCATGTCTAGTTGTTGATCTCATCAGTGGTTCACTCTATCTGAGGAATATAGTTCCCCCCCAAATACAGTTAACTTCCAGATGCAAAAGACCTGGGGGCTGCGTTAGATATAAACCAAGAAAAGCTCAGCCTTGTCCACAAAGCATACTAATTCTAGAGAAGGAATAACATGTTATAGCATGTACCCATATGTATTCCCATTTTATGGATAGAAAACATGTGCTCCAGAGAGGTGAAAGAAATTTCTTAGGGTCTCAGAACAAATTGAGCAAGCCCAATCCTTTCATTCATTCTACTTTCTATTTAGTTATGTTGCTTCTGTTTCCCTGGGACACATTCCAGAAATGGCCACAATTTCTATAGAATCCACGTGTGGTTTTATTGCTCCCCCACAAAATGAGTGGTGAAGATGCATTTCCAGGTGCCTTGTACTGCAAGGTACAATAATGTACTTTGCATTGTCCAAAAGGAGGAGGTGGACCCAGCTGTTAACTTCATCCAAGTCAAGCCCTAGACCCCTTTCTCAGCTCCCACTTTGCCACTGCTGAGCAAGAGCTCAGCTATTCAATGGCAGAAGCCCCTCCAAGGCTGACAATGGCTTTTATTATATTAGTGATGGAAAGTAGTAGTCAATGGGGCTGTTACTTTTCTTCTTAGCAATAGGAAATAGAACTGCTAATGTGGTTTATTTTTTAGATAAAAGGAGCAATGTAAAAATATCTAAAAGGAACAATTTTTTCACATATCAATACTTGATGGAAAATACCTGTTTCATGTTATGCCTAAGATGTTTGTTATTCAGACAGATAGTGAGGTTAAGCTCAACCACCTATGTTGTAGTGTAATAATGATAAACTTCTCTTCTGGAGGGTTAACAACCTAAGCTTACAGAACAAAAATTAGAGAAAAGGAAGGGCTGCAAGGACAGCCAAAATTTTGGCCCTAGCCTTTCAAGGTCATTGAAGACTCAGGACATAGGAGAACCTGTAGTGTAACATCACGCCACTCAGTTGTGTCCCAAATTTTCTGATCAAGGAGATTATGGGGCCACAGAGGAAAGTGATCAATGATGTAGAGTGTGCCTAAGGAGAGTCACATGGAGAGAAAACATTCTCTCAGGCTTTCAGAGAGAGCAAATTGATCAAGCAATTGTTGTGACTCATCCACATGGCTGACATTGACAAAGGATTTACAAACTGTGATACAGGTTTTCTGAATAAATCCTGAGGGGATTTGACTGACTTTATCAGATACAAAAGTTATATTTCTTGTTGTATAAGTGTTGTTTTATCTTGATCTTAACCATCAAGCAGAAAAGTATAAAAATGAAGTAAAAAAGTAAAGACATATTCATATGCAGAGTTGTGAAAGGCTAAAGTCAATGACCTCTGACATATTTGGTCTTATGGAAAACCTATACTATTATGGACTACTGGACTATATTGGAATATTTTACTGAATTCACACACCTACAATATTTAAATGACAATGGAATACCTTCTCTGACAAAGTAACCAAAAAAGGGGGACACAAGTGAATGACGATTTTGTATCTTGCCCACATCTAGGAAACTATAAATCTTTGTTCTATCTCTTAAATAATTAGTCTCATAAAATACAAGATCTTTCATGTTATCTTTATTGTGAAAGGGTTAAAAATGGTACCACCAGAGACTAAGACACTAGAGACTTAGGCAAGCACAGAGTCCAGAGTTCATTCTCCAGAAATACATCCAGCTCTGGCCCCACCCCAGGCTCACTGAGCAGGCCATGGATACCAGTTGTGGTGATGCACACCTGTAATCCCAGCATGGAGGAAGCTGAGACAACAGGATCACTATGAGTCTGAGCTGTGTAGTCAGACCCTGTAGCAAATACATGAATAAGCAAACAAACAAAAATGGTACTACTACAATATAAACACATGAATTTTTTGAAACTAAAAAAGAAACTGTTTTTTACTATTACCTATAGGAGTTATTTTCAAAGGAAGTGATCTTACGGTTGTTAGAAAAGCACAGCATGGATGAAGGCTTTATCACCTTATTTACAACTTGCAGAATGATCTAAGACAAAAATATGTCTTCAATGTAGATAATCCTCGCCATATCCGTGGGCCTTGGCATGTAGCTCATGCCTTGGTCAAACGTACAGTAAGGAAACTTTGCATGGATGACCAGCCTTGCGTCCTGTGCTGCGAAGGAACACGGTCTATGGGATAAAAGTAAACTGAGAAAGACCAAAATGGTACTTGTAGGAAAACACCTTTGCACATCTTTTCAACTTCATTGTGAATTCCGTCTTTCTACCGAGTGTAGCTGTCTTAGAAGAAGCACATGGGTTGGGCTGTCTTGAGTAGGTTGAAAAATAAATCTGTGGAAAGATAAATATCTTGCTAAGGATTTAATGATATGGTTGCTTTTAAATGACTACATGACCATGAAAGCTGCCATTCAAATTACTTGAAGCCATCAGCTAAGCTTGGTTTTGTGAAACGTGACTCTGACTTGCACACTGAGCATGCAACAGCCTACAGGTCAGTTTGCTTTAAGTGATATTGCCAAATTTCTGGAGAGACCTGAAGAACGTTCATCAATATAATTTGTAGCTGCCGACTGTATTAAAGTACTACTCATTTTATGAGGAAACACTTTAAATATTTAAATCATTTCTGAAAATACCTCTCCAGAGTCAGGAAGAAGCAAGACTCAGAGTCTGGTGGGAGAACAGACTTCATCCTGTACTAGTCTCTTTCCCATACTTACATGCAAATGAAAAGCTGTATGAAATTAAGTGGCCAAGGGATAACTTGTGAAGTTCACCTCACAGATGCAAACTCTTCTCATTAGAGAGCCCCCATTTAATAGCTGCTAGGAGTGGCTCCAGGTGGTGTCAGGTATCAAAGGTCCTGCTCACTGTGACCCCTGTGATGACAGATCGAGAGCTGTGCTTCATTACGGAGCATCAGCTAAACACACTGATGAAAGATGAATCCGTGGCTCTTTGGTCCATCTGCCTCCGTATTTCATCTCTCTGTTTCCTGGTGCAAACACAGGTGGTCCTTCCCTGAATGGTGCTAAGTCTGAGCCCCCAAACACTATACTCATTAACGTACATGTTTCACCATGCGAACGTCATATTTAATACCATGGCGAAGAGATTACATTTATCCTTGCTGCAGAACAGAGACGAAAATAAGTTTCTGCTTGCTTCAACACATATGGTTCCACTTTCATGGTTCTGTTGGTCTCCTGGGCTAATGACATCCTACCATATGCCCAAGAGCAAAGAGTGATGGAATTGACAGGCTGTTCAAACGGCCTGAAACAAGCTGAATCATGTGTCCTCGGCCATAAAATGCCATTCAAGTGACCCCATAAGCTGACATCTGCCCACATGTTGTACGCATTTGGGGCTAAGTTGCCCATTTGTTCCCTCTGATCTAAATGTAAATATTATACATGAAAACATTTACAAGTACAGTCTTCTTTCTTTCAGAGGGCCAGGGAAAGGCCAGGTTGGGCAGGTACCAGTCACGGGCTGAATGTTTGTGGTTCTTTGTCCATGTGTCTCGAGGAATTATATGATCTTCTACAATCCAGTTAGGTCTCTGGAACTGACATGAAAATATTATGCATTTTTTTTCTCTCAAACTACAAAAGGATCCCTTGAAAACAAGTCAAATTCTTGCAAGTCAGTAAGCCACTCAATCAGCAATTCTGGACTCTTTGTGATCTCCTCTTTTATTTGGTTAAGATTCTACCCTGGGAGTTATTGTCACTTTGTGGACACCTAGGATATGATGCAGAAATAAGAAGGGGCAAAGCTCTTAAGGTGTTTGAAACTGATACTAAAATATCTGCTGAGGTTATGTCCCTTGTACACTGTACCTTTCTTCAAGGAAAACGATTTCCTTCTAGATGATGAACAAGGGTGATATTTCCAAAATCAGGAGACAGAACACTGTTGATCATTATGCCTTCATTATTTGTTTGCAAGGGAAATCATGAAATTGGAATTCTCAGTGTGTATAATAACTTATCTACTTTCTTACTCTCTTTGTATGTTCATTTCATGTTCAAGAAGAAATTGAGGTGTTAAGTGACACAAAATTATAAGGACATTGAGTGAGAAATGGGATAAGCAAGAAAGATGACAGCTCGCCCTCCCTTTTACTATGTCTTAAGATTGTTGTGGCTTTTTGTTCGGGGAGCTATATTATGGCAAATATACTGCAACTATGTCTCTGTGGAGAAATTAAAATTTCCGAGAAGCATGTCTGACGCTGTATAAATATGGTGCTCTGACCTGAACATCCTCCTGGCTGTGCTCACTGGGAATCCGTGCTATATGGCCTCTAACCGTAAGCAAGGTTCCAGTTGTTCACATATAAGCTGCTTGAAACAGCTGCAGCCATGATCGGACAATGCAGCTGAGACTGTCTCACTGCTGTGTGCCTCTGGTTGGGCTAATCATGACTAACACCATGAGAACAATAGAAGATAACCGCCGATGATCATTTTCCCCCCATTCTTATTTATAAAGCTCTGTGGCTTTCTACTGGAATTAGAGCATTGTAACTGTCTGTCATCCACAAGGATGCATCCCAAGACACCAGGGATACCTGAAACTATGGATGGTAGTGAACCCTACATAAACTATGTCTTTTTCCATATATATATATTATATATATGTTACATATATCTTATATATATAATAAATTTTGTATAATAGCAATATAAAATAGGACCATAATAAGAATTTCTAACAAAAGATGTATCACTGTAAACTTTATTTCTTGAATTTTTCATTTAGCACTTTAGGACATGACAGACTGTGAATAACTGAGAGTGTAGCAAGTAAAAGCAGGGATGGATGGAGCTGGTTGTTGCAGTAGTAAGAATCTTTCTGATGATTTACATAGCCACGCATAATCAGGCTCCCTGCCCCTCCTCATACCCCAGGGTCCACAGACCCTGCCTTATTCCTACACATCTACAGAGCCTAAAGGTTCTAGGCTCACACGAAACCCTCTCTGACTGGGCACACAACACACACGATCTTGTTCACCAGAATGCTGTCATCCACACGTGTGGGGCCTGCTCTAGTCTGCATTCCTGCCCCACCTCCTCTGCAGGCTCTGCTCAACTCCCCGTCTCAGTGACTCCCTATTCACAAACTAATCTTTGTCACCTTGTTTCTTACTTTGGGTCCTCTTGGCTTCTTTTCTTAGCACTTGTCATTTCCTGACCACTTTTTTTGTCTTTATTTGTGTATTGTCTTTCTCTCTGTCCTCAATCTGTTAAGAAGTCACTTTTCTCAGAACATACACTTGTCACTAAGGTACCCAGGACTGCACTTTACTTCACCTTTAAATCTACTTTCTGAAATTTAAAAAAGAAAGGAAAGAAAAAGTGACTTTCTACGGCCCAAAGAGCAAAAAGGAAGAAAATAAGCATATGAACCCTTGTCCTGGTGACAGTTCTCACTCTTAGCTTCTGGGCAGTTCCATAACTCAACAGAAGACATAAAAATAGCTGAAATAGAGATGCAAAAGTGAGGATTGCCTAGAGAAGGAAGGGCAGTGTATATCATTTTCCACTGTAAAGTTTGTCTTAAGAGATATGGATGAATGGCTTTACAGGGAAGAATCATTTTTAAAAATAGGCATTCTGGCTGGGCTTTGGAAAATGGTTAGGAAAAGTAGCAAGCTCGAGAGAGCAACTAGAAAGCTGATACAGTAATCAGGCTTCAAGACAATTTTAACACTAGAAGCAGCACGGTAGCAGAGAATGAGAGCGTTTGAGAACATCAGGAGGTGCTTTAATGCCAAGACAAGCAGAATTTTGGGAGAAGATATAGAGGAAATGCCTAGGTTCCTGCCTTCACTGAGGAGCCTGATAGGAGAGCAGGCTTGCTCAGTGGAAAAACCCTTAATAATGGACATGTTACAGATCATGCTGTCCAGTATGGTGGCTTCCAGCCACGTGCGTCTAGTGAGCGCTTGCCACGTGCCTCGGGAGACTAAGAATGAAGTTTGAATTCTGTCAACTTGAATTCGCTTAAGTTAAAATTTGCACATCTGACTAGTGGATATAAATAAAAAATATGATAATATAGAGATTAGTGAATGCATCAGAGTTAATTAAAGAAAACTATGTAAGGGTGGTAGATTGTCATCAAAAAGTAAAGCATAGATATTGTTGCTACCCGTGCAACAGCTGTGATTTTGCTACTCCTACCTTTTTTTATAACACATCTTTTATTTTGTTACCTACACATGCCTAATGAAGCCTGAAAAGACAGATAGAGCTAATTCTATTCCTGATTCTAAACCAGCTTGAAGTGTGTGTGTGCGTGCGTGCATGTGTGTGTGATTATACTTTGAACTCAAGACCTCCATACACTCAGCTGCATCTCTATGTATGTATGTATGCATGTGCGCATGTATCATGTATGTGTGCATGCAGGTATGTTTGTATGTACACATGTATGTCTGTATCAGTTAGAGAAAGGATTTCACTAAGTTGCCCTGGAGGGATTCAAACTTGTAATTCTCCTGCCTCAGCATCTTGGGGTGCTTTGGGATCATCATTCACGTCCTGTGCTATATACTGAGGCCTCCTTGTCGGAATTTAAAATTTCAGAAATGCAAACATTTTAAAAAAAAATTGGGGTATAACTATGAATGTCCATTTTGTATCTGTGTATTCAAAGTGGTTGGGATAGATATATAGTTGCATTCTCTTAATGAATAGAATGATTTTTTCTAATGGTGTTTGTAAGTAGGATCACAAGTCTGCATCTTGTACAGCAATTAACCACTAGGAAGAATGTATGCAGTGTATTATTTGTTGAAACTGTACTTTCGATTTGATTTAAAACTGTCTCATTGCTATCTGTTTATCAATAAAACTTTGAAAAGAAAAAAAAAAGAAATGCAAACATTTCTGGAGCTGTGAAGTTGCACAGCTGAGACATGGAACGGAGTTGAGCATCAATGGAAATAAAGAGACCAAGCACTGGGAGTGGGGGTGGAAGGTCAAGGATGCCGTCCTTGGCATACACGATGATACAGGATTTGGGGTAGAGCAGCAACCTTGGGTTAGGTGACCAAATACTTCAAGGAGGAAGATACCAATCGAACTTACAGTGAACATTCCGTGTGGCAATGGCAGGTGTTGCAGAACGGTATCCTACCTTTCTCTCTGCCTTTCCTTTTCCATTATCTATGTTTTCAAAAATATCTGTACTAGATATTTAAATTCACTTAATGTAGCAAAGAAAACAGAAATAAAGGAATTGAAGAATGACAACAAAGGAGATATGAAGCTTGGGAAGATGAAGTGAGCCCATGTATGCGAGCTGGACACACAAAATACATTCTGGAACTTTCATTGCATAGGCCAGAGCCAAGACTCAACTTTCGTTCTTAGTTTTCCATTCACTGGCTTCAGTCTCTGTCATTTTTCTCTCTCCAAATGGAGTTTTCCCCAGGTCATGCGGCTGTATTAAGTGTGAGCTCTCCTTTAATTACTAATTTATGTGGATGTGCCAAGGTCCCAGGACTTGTGATAGGTGCTGATTTAGGAGAAAAGGCTCTAAATTTCCAGCCTTGGATCAAAGTTTCCTGGGAGACCACATTGCATCGTGAATAAAGAGTGATTTCTGAGCAGACATCCTTTTTCCTGGACTGCAGGGACACAGGAAAACCAAAGAGCTGCTGGGGTATTTTCGTTCGTGCTTCAGAATCCCAGTGACTGAGGATGGAAAAGAGTCTGACAGACAGACCAGGCCCTGATGGGCCATGTCTGGACAGCCTGACCCAGGAGAGGAAGCATTCTTGCTCAGTTGTTGATCTCCAGGGAGGCCCCGCGCTAAGGCTGTGAATGTTCTGCGTGTCAGGATTGGGGTGGGTTGGCAGAGGCACTGGGGGAAATGCAAGTTGCCAGCCCCTGCCAGACATGACCAGTTTATGTCCTTGGTAGCTGAAAGATAAACATCTGGCCATCCCCTGTCAATGAGTGTCATTTGCCTACTGCCTCAGTTCCCTTCCCTACCCAGACCCAAGCTGTCTCCGACTCTGAAATCCTGATGAAGCCCAATTCTCATCACATCCAAGAATTCGGTACTTAAGTGAGAAAAAAATATTGCAGACTGTTTAATAAGCCAGCAGGCAAAGCTACCATTTTTCTTCTTGACTTATTTATGGATGTGTTCTCTTATGTAAGTAAGAGCTGCTGGAGAAGAGGAGATTCAAGAAAGATTCTGAGTTCCCTGGGTAGGTCCAGTGCTTGAGGGAAAAAAATCTGAGGCCAGGGCTGCTCTGATTTGCCCTCAGAAGATGAGAGATGAAGACTGCATCACAGAAGCTCCTGTTTTTCTTCAGGGGATTTCTTCTTAGCCTCTTAGGCATCTCAAGTCTGTTTAGTGACACCTGAGAACTTAACTCACAGATGAATATAAGAGTTCGTGTCACACAATCTCATGAGGTCATTTTGGCAGGGTATCATGAGTCCCTGGAGAAGCTCAAGCACATATACCAAAGAGAGCCCCGAACAGAGTGAAGGATTTCATTTCTAGGTGGCTATTTTGAACAGTTTGGGCAGAATTGTAGAAGGTTCCTAAAATACTGTTGAAAAAGACCCTCATCTCCTATGTGTCTGGACTCTTAGTGTGTGTGACCTCTGACCAGTCTCTCCGCATCACTTTTTTGATGCATGTGAAAATGACAGTGGCTTCCCTGCCCATCTTGTAGGACCTGAAAGCCTAGTGAGAAATACATGGAATTTTCTGTATAATCTATAAAGAACAAGCCTTGGATATCAGCATCAAGAGCAGAGCCACGTAAAACATACAGCTCATGTATGACATGCCCATCTCTATCACATCCTCCTTGAAGCCATTACCCAATGTGATCTGCTGTTTGCTCGTAGCCAGGTGGACTTCACAGTGTCCATCAAGCCCTGGAGCCTCTCTGCCCACTCACATCATAAGACCTGGGTCTGTTGCTAAAGACTTGATCTAAAAAAATTACCCCAAAGAAGATTATTATGGTTTGAGTCTAGTTGTCCCCCCAAAAATCTCACGTAGGTCATGGGGCAGATATTGGAGAAGCACAGTGGCTTGAGGGAGCGAGGCCAGAGGACCAGGGCGGAGTTCTGGGGCGGGGCCAGAGGACCAGGGTGGAGCTTGAGGGACGGGGCCAGAGGACCAGAGAGCTCGAGGGGTGGGGCCAGAGAGGCACAAGCCATTAAACTGGCAGTGCGCGCTGCCCTTCATCCCGTGGTCTCTGTGGTGTGTAGAGCGAGTCATTCTGGACCCAGCGGTGCCCCAGCCCCTCCTCCAGACCGTGCAGAGCTGCCGGCAGTTTCTGCGATGGAATCCACCTCGGGCAGAGAGGAGATGATTGGCGAAGACAGAGGCACTGACCCTGTTTCCTGAGCAAGTAAGGCTCCGAGTTCTTGCTACGTAATTCAGGCTGTTTTAAGCTATGAAACCTTCAGTAACTGTGAGCTAAGTAAACGTTTCCTTCCTTCATTTTGAAGGTCAGGTGTTTATCCCAACAACAAGAGAAGAGTAACTGAGAGAGCTCATAATCAAAGTTGAGATAATGAATCCGGTTCAACATTAACAATTATTATAAATGACATGGATCTGTCATTATGAATTCTCTGTCCTGCCCACCTACTACACGAGGGAATGCACACAGTGACATGAAGCTGCTTTTCTTAGATAAGGCAAGGAATAAGGCACTTTGCATCTCAATGTTAGCTCATTGCACGTAAGTATGAGCCTGCTTTATAAGCACAGTGGTGCCCTGGCCCACCATATCGGATCTTGTTGATAATGTACATTGTCCTGTGACTTCCTACAAAAATAAATTATCCCCACCTTCTCCTTGGGTCCATGGCGAAGAATAAGGAATCCTACCTGAAGTATTTTACAAATAAAATCACACATAATAGTCATTATTATTACTTTTAAGTAGGTATATGATAGTTTCCCTCTACATACTGCTCATTTACCGTGGACATCCACGATTGTACTCATTAGTAGGTTGGCCATTGCAAGACAGAAGGGCAGGCCCCGATGGAGACGCGGCCCTCACTCTGGCAGCAGGGGCGGAAAAGGGCTCCTTTCACTGCTGTAAGAGCTGAGGTGCTGGGAACCAGGCAAATCCTGGCCCTTCTCTCCCCAGCATGCTCACTACTTCTTTGGACAGCAGTCCTTAACGCAGGATGCAAAGTGACTAGAGGGACGCAGGGGCAGGGACTAAGTGTCTAGACGAGGCGGTAGCGGAGGAAGCCGGTGTTCTCCTCCAATTAATCTGGGGCTGCTTTGGCAAATTTCCCCTCTTTTTCACCAAAGGAGGAACTGAGGAGTTTGTTTTTGCCTGTGACAAAATGCATAACCTTTAGGGTCTGGAATGAGCAGACCTACTCTATTTTTAGATCTCTTCTCTTGCCCTGTGGCTCATTCTCCTTTCTCGGTCCCCATGGAGGAGGAAGGAAAGAGGCCAGGCGAAAGGAAAGGGGTTCAGACAGACATGTGTTCATATTTTTAACAGTGAATCTCCCGTGGAAGCTGACCAGCTTTCCTTGCACGCCCTTGGGCGCCCCGTAGACCAGCTTTCTGTTACAGTAAACAAGAAGTGAAGCCAAAGGGGGAAAAAAAAATCACTCTGTCAAGGTCACCGCAGGCTCTGCCTCGTGACTGGTGCGGCCATTCACTCCTAGTAATCACTGGTGAGATTGTATTCCATCTTTAAAATCCTTGGCTGGACCATCTAAGTTTAAGAGAATACAAGTATTTGTCTTCTCCTAGTAAGGAGGAGGGGGAAGGGATATATTGTGCAGTGAGAGTGGAGAGGTCTGAGGCGTCCTGTTTGAATGCATGCCTTTTCCTCTGGAGCTCCCATCTCTTCCCCCATAGACAGGAGCAGTGCCATGATGAGGGGGCCAAAAATATTTTAAAACATTTTAGAGTTCCCACCAAAATGAGCTAACGGTACATTTACATTCGTCTTTCTCCACTTAATGGCATTAACAGAGATGCCTTGTCCCCACTGGGCTATAAAATGAGATATCATTCAACAGTTGTCCTGGCAAATTTCTCCCCCTAAAAGGCACTTATGAAGTGACTAATCACATCGGAGCCTAATTTACTGAATATTTAAAGCCATTGGGATGGAGGAAGATTAGGAGACTGTGAACCTAGGGTATGATCCATTATGTCAACAGACCAAGGGCTCGTCTCTGCATCCTCTCCAAGGACACAAGGCCAATTTGTCCTGTCCCACAAACTGCAGAATTCTCTGTCTCTTTGGGTGAAGCTACCACATTACTAGCTTTAACCTAAGACATGCAAAGCCCTGGTCTTTCCGGTCTCAAATGGACATTAGCTTCTTCCTGGGCAGGCTTAGTAAGAGCACCAGTACAATCAAGGTCAGAGAGGTAAGGAAGATTATAAGTGCAATGGAATACTAATTTACCCTGAATTTGAAAAACCCAAAGATTTACGTTAGGCAAATCTAGGTCCTCTGCACAGATTCCTGTCATTTCCGAATCTGCCTTCTGCGTCATCATTTTCTCTTGCCAACTTTCTGCTCCTGGAAAGGAGCTTGGTCATAGAGTAGGCTGTTCATATCCATGATCTTTTGGATGTTTCTGTCATAAATAAATGGCCCTGACACATTTGGAAGAGGGGAAGAGATGACTGCTTTCTGGAGAGATTTTAATATCATCCCTTCTTCTTAGTTGGCAAATGCTGGTCATATGCTTTGCCCCTTACTATTCCGCTCCTCATGCCAACATGGTCTCTCTCTCTCAGTGCTGCTTGGTGTCCCATAGAAGCTTCCCAGTAATCCAAGCATAATTATATGATGATGCACATTATAGCTTTTTGTCTCTGGCAAAGCAAAAAAAAATTACAATGGGGGACTATGCACTAAACTTCAGATTTAAAGTAATATAAAGTTAAAGGAACTGAGTTGAAGAAAGCATTGCCTGGCAGCCATGCCCATCATAAGAAATGCGCTAACAATGCTGATTGAGGTGGAATTTACTGGAGCATCAGTAAATCAATTAATGCCCCTAGGTGACTCAGGGAAGCTATGACGCCACATCTTTGGTAACGGATGGCACTTTAATTTCATTTGAGTTGAGGGAGAGTGCAGTGTGTTCTGTGAGTGAATTCCAGCCACCGAGAAGGGAGGGAAAAGTGTGGGGCAGCAGGAAGGGAGCAGCTAATGAGCCAGAGTGTCTATGAGCACAAAGTCACGTACCTGAGTGCAATGCTGCCGAGAAGAATTAGAAG
>NW_004524609.1:11047573-11072203 GCF_000260255.1 Octodon degus | reverse complement strand
AGCCAGCAAGGCAGGCCCGGGGATCGAACCCCTGGCCCCGGCACTTGCTTGCAGGCACTTTAATCCACTGAGCTATTTGGCTGGCCCTGAAAAATAATTCTTAACTGTTTCTGGAGAGTTTGATTGGTAGTCCAAGCATCCTAGGGTGGGCTTGCCTCCCTTGGTTAGAGTCATCCATCCAGGTTTTCTGAAGTCATTTCCAAAGCCCAAGAATGGGTATAATGAAAATTTTATCCTTGTATGCAATTTTCAAAAAACTCTAATACTCACAAAAAAAGACGAAAGTTGATGTTATATTCCTGCACCCAGAAAAAATATAAAATGCCTTTATAAATTAATAATTGCATTCACGGTGGGTGGTGGGACAAAGAGTGTATTTTTATGCTATGGGAAATAATTTTAGTTCATTTGAGAAAAAGTTGTGAAAGATATGAGTAAAACCTTATAAACCTTAGACTATAAGCTTTATAGAGTCTAAATTCTTCCTGGAAACCTAGGCCACTTCAAAACTTTAGCTCTTATGAATTGTGTTTCTAGAAAGACAGAATCCTTTGTATTAATGGAATATGATTTCAGAGAGATGTCCGGAAGAAGGCCAAGTGGAATTTCTATTTTCACTGTTTTTGACAAAACTCCATACTGATTTCCAGGATCTCCTTTCCAGGGACTCTTTTCCTCACAACCATGTCAACACGGCCCGTTTTATTGAGATCTTGATGATAGTCATTTGTCTCAGTTCCTTCTCTCTTGCTGGGACAAAATACTCAACACCTAGAATTAAGGGAGGCAAGATTTATTTGGCTCATAGTTTGGGGAGGTTTCAGTCCATACTAGGCTGGCTCCAAGGAAGAAAGGCACATGACAGAGAGCAGTAGTTCACGGTGGAGGAAAACAGGAAAATAGCAAGAGCAAAAAGGAAGGAGGAGCAGCAGTGGCCCAGTGGCAGAAAGCAAGTCTCTCTTCCTTCCTTACACTGCACCCAAGCTATATGGCCCAGGGTGATGTAGCACTCACACCCATAATCCCAGCAGTACTTACACCCATAATCCCAGCAGCACTTACATCCATAATCCCAGCATTGGATCATGAATTAATCACAAGCTGTAGAAGCCATCCCATGACTACAAGAGGCTTTGGAGGGACATCTAGACAAAAACTATAGTGCCATTCTTTCCAGAGTAAAAAGAAGACCAAATCACTTTTGCCTTTCCTTATGAAAATTGTTTTTACTTTTTTAAATGATAGTAATAATTTTAAAATGATTATTTTTTTACTTTTTTCAACAATGGTTGTTGTATTACACATTGTTATCTTCAAATTAGTTGTTCAGATTACCAGACCTAAGCATGCAAAATTGGTCAAAAAAAAAAAAAAGAAAGAAAAAAGAAAATTAAGACATAACTGCTACTTTCAAAAGACCAGTAGAAATCAGCAGTACAATTATATATATATAATTTTTTTCCTTCTTTCTTGTGTTCTTTTCTCCTTCCTCTCATCCCAGGCATTCTTTCCCTTTGAGCAGTTTCTTGCCCTTTCACAGTATCTATTGTATGTTTTGAATTTTATTTACTCTTTCAGGTTCTAACACCAGACCAACATATGTAAATATCACAATTTCAGTATTTTGATTTTCATTGCTCTTGTGGCCAAAGACACTAAGCTTTTTTTTTTTTTTTTTTCAAATCCTTATTGGCCACTTGTACATCTTTTTGTCTTCATTTAATTTATTCATTTTGATTGTTGAGCCTTTTATTTGAGAGAATGTAATTTGTGTGTGTGTGTGTGTGTGTGTGTGTGTTTTATGTATTCTAGATATGAGTTCTCTGTCTGCTGTGTAGCTGGCAATGTTTTCTTTCTAATCTGTAGGTTGTCTTGTCAGTCTGTTAGTTGTTTGCTGTATAAAAGCTTTTGCTTTTTGCAAGCTTTGATATATAACCCACTTGTATTTTTCAACATTATGTCTTGTGCAGTAGAGATTCTGTTGGAAAAGTCCTTGTGTATGTATGTGTCTTCAAGAGTTTTACCTATTTTGTGTTGCAGCAGGCTCAGTATTTCTGTTGCACTAGCTAGGTAGTTGGTCCATTCTGATGTCATTTTATGGATTTAAATTCATTCTTTTGCATGTAGGTAGCTAGTTTTCTGAGAGGAAGAATTGAGCCTTCCATGAACATGCTTCAGAGCAGAGAGATTAAGTAACCACTACTGTCTAATACATTGCTAATTACTCAAGCATCACGCTTCATGCCTGCATGACAATGTGACTTCATCATGCCACTTTTGATAGGTCAAAAAAGACCTCCATCACTCCAGCTAAGTAGGATTGACGTGATTACACAGTGCCATCTTCAGAACGTATTTCAAAGAAAAACGATGTGAGAGAATGTTCCTTAGGAATTTCCAGGCCAAGAGGAATGCAACAGAGACCCTTCGTCATCTGCCTGCAATTCCGAACTTCATCTCTGCGTTTTTATCTGCATATGGGCTTGAGATCTTAAAGGGCAGTGGTCCCAATTGGAGATTTATAAGCTGGAAAGAATTAGATCCTCTTTAAATCAGACAGGAGGAGTTGAAGTATTGAGGGCGGGTTGAGTTTAAGTGCTTTTAGTGTTTATTTGAGTAGAGCAGGTCCACTTTTCATGCGTTTACCTAATGGTATTTCAGAGAAAAAGTAGAAAGTTCATAGCAGAGAGAAATCTTACTTACTGAGCGATTTGTGTGACAGATAGTCACTGAATCAGACAAAATAAATTAACAAAAATTTAATTAGCTTGCATTGTTCTTGTCAAAACTGACAACTATAACATGGAGAAAAGATCATGTTTTCTCCAGAAAATGTTTTAATTTTTTTTTCTTGTCTTAAAAAAAAAAATCTTTGAGTTACATAACTATTTATAGAATTCACATGCTCTGCTGTTTCCTACTTTTCAGGAAAGTTTAATAATAAAGCCACAGATAGTCAAGGAACTCCTCACACCCACAACCTACATAGATATCTGTCCCCTCTGTTCATCTTAGTTTCAGACTTTGCCATCTGGTACAAGCTCTTGTTCCTGAAAAAGAAAGAGGGATTCTTATCTAATAAGGCTAAGCCTACCTTGTTACTCATCAATATAAGCTCTACTTTCTCATTGGGGCCAAGAGCCCAGTGTATATCATCAGCAAAGTGGTGGAAAGCATCTCATTACAGCCTACTGATCCCTCGGCATAGGGATTGTCCATCCATAGAGTCACTCAGGGAAATGGCTGCCTCTTTTTCTTCCTCCATAGGACACTACTGCTGCACTACAAGAAACCTTGGGACAACCTGCCAAAACCAACTAGTGAGAGTCAAAGAAAGCTGATGCCACCGTGGCCTGTTCTTCACAAGTTCTCTTTGTAGGTCACACTTTGCTCCTGAGTTAATTTCAGAGACAATGTCTACCTGCACGGAAATAGCATTTTCATACAGGACTATTATACTTAATAGTTCTATACACTTTCAGTCTTACTACAGATCCACAAACTTTCTACCTTGTCTGAGTGTCATTCTTGAAAATAGAATATATTGCAAAGGTCAAAATGCATAGGCATGTAGAAACACACTTAGATAGAGTCAGAAAGACATGGTAGAGAGGTTTTTGGGTTTTTTGTTCCAACTCTTGAGTACAGCTGCAGGTTCAGGGTGGTTATTTGGTTCAGCAGGATCACGACCTTGACCATTATCATTTGAAAGGTGCTAACATACTGTTAGGTGTTTCCTGAGTATTTTATACACAGCCTTTAGAGGTGACTTGTTATCTTTATTTATATATGGAAGATCAGAGGCCTGGAAAAATTAAATAATTTGTCAGAGCACCCTGCTTAGAAAGTGGTAGAATGTAGATATTTATAGTTCTTACCTTATCTTTTCCCTGGTTCCTGTGTGAGGTGATCACATATGATTCCTCTTTGTATGGAATAAGACTCTTAAGAAGAAGAGTCTCACCTTCTCTTAAGGAGAAGGTCTCACCTTCTCCATTCTCCACAGGAGAACAATGGGTTCTTCTACTCACCCCATGAAAAGGGGGTTGAGTTTTCACATTATCCCACCCATCCTTATTCAATGGACTCAACAAGGCAGAAAAGACAGCGGTGTCCAGGTGTCCACTTAAGAGATGATGTACACTCTGTGACACAATCTTCTATGCCCAGGGCCACCTCTCTGACAAACAATTATCTGGTCCATGGATTAATAATTGTGAAATTGTAAAACCTTGATATGACTGAATATAACATATAGTATTTAGAATAAATTACCTAGAGAAAACATTCAGGTTTTCATTGAATTATTAGTTGGTCTGCTCCTTATATTAGATCCATCATGAATAGAAAGCCTTTTTCATGTATGTCTGTACTGTATACACAGTTTGACTCCAACATTATAATTAGCTCTCTACCTCCCAAGAAATACCATGAACTTTCAAGATCCGTACATTCTATTTGCTTATGGCCACCATGGGTCTAATAGCATTTCATATTTGTAATCCACGCTTATGGTAGGAAACAAAACTCATCTATAATTAGAAGCAAATCAGCCATGGTTATTGTAAAATGTCAAAGGCATTTTGGAAACCGTGTCTTTTATTAAAGGTCCTTGAATTAAAAAAAAATAAAATGCAGCTCATCACAGTGTGGGCTGTAGAGGAAAGTGGCTGTCATTTTACAGAAAAATCCCAGAATTATGAACAGCATTAAATTTTTTAATGAAAAAATTATCAATTTTACATGTAAAAATAATAGCCTTAGCCTAAGAATTCACCAAGACTAGGTAGTTTCTCTAACAAAAATGACACCCAGGCTTGCACTGTTCTCCAGCTTTTATTTCTCTCTCTCTTTTACTCCTTTATAGAGAACTTCTCAGTGAACATTGACTTAGCAATTAGGACTTCATGGCAAAACGTTCAAAGCTACGCTGGGCAGAGAGTCAAAACCTACATTTGGTGGTGAGGTTTTAAGTGCTCACAATGAACAGGAGCCTATATAGATCCTCCTTCCTCACTGGGTGACTTTATTGCCATTCCTAGGAAGAAAAGGATAACTATGGAAGATTAGCATGGAGAAACCTGTCTGGTAGATTGTTGCTGTCAGATTTTTATTAGGATTTTATTATTTCTCATGAGCCAGCATGCATTTCAGTTATTTAAAAGCACCCCCACTTGGGTGAAAAAAGAAGCCAAAGAGAAATGAGCTCAAAATCTTAAGTTTCTGGAAAGAGAAAGCCTCTTCCAGGATTTTCTTCTTCCCCTCTCATCTTTACTTTCTTCCTCAGAAGTAACTGAACTATGGTGGCCATTGTGTTTTGGTTGCTATTGTTTTTCTTTGCTCCTAGATGTGCCTCTGTGATAACATGCCCTTGACTTGTCCAATGTGTGCGTTAGCAAAAGGTGAGGTTTAACTAATCTTGAATGATCTTTGCTTCCTGAAAAAAAAAATTTGACTTTATCACTTCAAATTCCATGTGGAAGAAATGGAAATTAATTTTGAATTAGGCCTATGTAGCCTGTCTCCAGACAAAATGCTCAAGTAAGTAGAGCTTTATTTTCTGTTCTTTTCTCTGCTTGCTTTTCCACTCTTCAGTCTTTGCAGCCCCATGTGACAGTGAGCTGCACAGAATAATCAATCTGATCTGTTCTGTCCATGAGCAGTTGAGAAAATGAAGGTCTAGACCAAATCCCAAATGCCAGAAATTAGCAGATGGACCGGGGATTTTAGCAGCAGACCTAAAGATTTAATCTCTACTCCCCTGGCTCCTCTCAGAACTGCAGTATTAAGGGTGATGACCATCTTGTAGGGATGCATTTGAAATGTGCGTTCATTAGGTGGGAGGTCATTCCACGTCTGAAAAATTATGACTTCAGGAAATAACATCTGGCTCCTTTTTCCTTTTGTGAAGTTCACAATCTTTGAGTGAAAAACAGTGGTCCTTCAGCTCTACTTCTTATTACATTTGTATAAACTATCTCAATGATTCACCTAACCTTACCTAGATTTGGATTTTACAGTAGGTGCTCAGAGTAAAACTGGGAATCAAACAGAATTTGATTGTGGACTTCAGGAAAGTTTTATTGGGGCTGATTTTTAAAAGACAACTCCTTATGTCATCAAATTCAGAACCCAGAGACCTGTCTCTGCAATTGTAGGATTTTGGGCATGGATTTTAAACATGCTCAGGTTAAATATACTGGGTTCTTAGGATTGCTAATGAAGAATTACCCTCTGAAGGGCTTCCTTAACAGGCCTGGTGCTTCAACAGCCAACTGATCAACTCCAAGAGGAGACTGGAGGAAAAACACCACGAATATGAGGTGGACATCCAATCCATCACCTATGCCTAGAAAACAGGTAATCAGGAAGACATGAAAATATCAAATCTGTGTATGTGTGTGTGTGAGTGCCCACTATATATCTGTGCATAAACATAACTGCAAATCTTTATGGAAGTCTTAAAAACAAATGAAAAAGGCTTGGTTTTTATTATATTAGACAGCATACTTAACCTATAATAAAATTTTACTACCCTAAGAACTTCTAAAAAAGAGGATAGGCGGGTATTTATCCCTAGCACCATGCAAATTTCTGAAATCAAGAGCTAGATCAGATATTCTATTTAGGAAGGAGCAAAGAGAAAATTTAATTGTATCTATAATGTTCTCAACTGTATAAAGACTGAAAAAAATAGGAAAAGATTAAGATGTGACAAGGCTGATAAGTGGTCCAACATGCCACCAAGTACATTTTCCTCTATGTTTGAAATACCTAATAATTTATAAGACAACAATAAAAATGAAGAGAAGAAGAATTGGAAACCAAAGGATTATGGGTAATGTTGTCAGCTGGGCTGCCTTGAAACTTAGGCTGTAAGGAAAACAGAGATGAGGACAGCGTACAAGGAGTTAGTTCCCAGTAAATATTTTTCCTTACCTTTATTGAAATACAATTGACAAGTAAAATTTTATGTATTTACCCTCTACGATATGGCGGATGTGGTGTTCTCAAATATGTACACATTGTGAAATGACTCCAATGGACCATCTAATTAACCTATCACCTCCAACTCACTGTGTGTGTATGCGTGTGTGTGTGTGTGTGTGTGTGTGTTGTAGCAATATTTAAGATCCACTTTTCAGTAAACTTTAAATATGAAGTGTTGTTCCTTTTATTTCCTGTGGCTCACATTAGGACAACAGAATTTATTAATCTTAGAACACTTTGACTAATGTGTGTTCCAAGTCTTAGCCCCTACCAATCCAGTTCCAATTCTACTCTGTTTCTATGGTCTTGATTTTTAAGATTCCACATATAAATGTGACCATACAATATTTGTCATTCTCTGGATGACCTATCCCACTTAGGCTAGTCATGTTAGTGTAAATCACAGTATTCTTATTTTTTCACTGATTCATTAGTGGGTGTATTGGGCTTTTCTATGTCTTCACTACCATGAATAATGTAGCAACAATCAAAGGCATGCAGAGATCTGTTTAAGACACCAATATCTTTTCTTTCAGACAATTAATTACCTGAAGTGTAATTGCTAGATGATATGGTAGCTCTACTTTCAGTTTTGATGTGGTTTCACACTGATTGTATTTTCACATGGACACAGAATTCATCATAATTGTATCTTTTAATTTTTAAAACTTGTAATTGGCAATGATTGTACACAATTAGGAGGTATGGTCTGATATTTCATTGTATGTATACAGTGTGTAATGATTGAATTATGGCAAACATCCTATTGATCACCTCCAATATTTTACTGTATCTTTCTTGTGAATATGAAATTCCTCTTAACTGTTTTTTTAAATGTGCAATTAACTGTTTCACTCTCAGTTTTCCTATCATGCTGCAGAATAATAGAAGCAGTTCCTTTCATCCACCTGTACTCATGTACCCATTGTCATCTTGGATTTTAAAAAATAAATCAGGCAAAAATGAAGAGTTAAAAATGCAGAGCATAGAAGGGGACTTACTGGAAGAAGACACAGAGCAGCAAGTGAGAGGAAAAACCAAAAGCTAAAGTGGAGAATTGAACCTTAGAGAAAGAAGGAGTGAGTTTCTATGTAAGTGAGAATGGGACTGGAGAGTAATAATGTTTCTGACCAAACACGATCCTCAATCCCTCAATAATTCTGCATTTTTTCTACTTTGCTTCTACTGAAACCTTAACAGTAGCTTATGTATGCAAGAGAAAATGTGGCCCTACTATGAATGACTCCATATGAAGTGTAATCAAGGAACACAGTATGTTCACATAGAATAATCTTTTACAGTAAAAGGCATGTTGCCATTAATCAAAATACAATCCCTTTGACCACACCTATTCCATCACTGTTGCAAAGTTCTGAAGAGTTCCGGAAGTCCTCTTTCATGAGTTTTGAGAGTTGCACTATCTTGAATGCCTTGCTTTCCCTAGTCAATACAAAATGTTTACATTTGCCTTTCCTCTTTTGGGGAAGAGCTGAATGTTTCATGGTACCAGATTTGGTGAGTACGACTGATGGAGACACACTGTGATGTTTGTAGGAGCCTGTCTTTCAATTCAGCGCTGCTCAGTGGCGACCACTCACCACAATTTTGATCATTTCTGCTCAAGTCTCCTGAAAGAGAACTTTCAGAACTTCTTCAGAAGGTAGTGAAAATATCTTAAGTATGAATCATTTTGAGGTGCAGTGAATGATGACATGTCTTTTAGTGTCCTAATTTTATTTTAGTTTGTTTTATTTTATTTTATTTTTGCATTTTAGGGAAGGGTCTACAGGGTGTTCAGAGTCTCACTACTAGATTGGACTTGTAGTGATCCACCTGTTTGCAGCCTCCCAGGAGCTGGGATTACAAAGTGCGCACCACCACACCTAGTGTCCATTACCATCTCTGTGCCCCGGGGGCGAGGCTGGCACAGCAGGCCTGGGGATTGAACTCCAGCCCCTGAGCCTGCTTGCAGGCACTTTAATCTGCTGAGCTGTTTGGCTGGCCCCTAATTTTATTCTTTTTTTAAAATTAACTATTCACTGTATTTTCCAGTCACCCCTTGTATGACAAGGAATTTTGCTGTAATATAAGCTAGTTGAGGTTTTGCTGTAAGGTAAGGAGGCATGGCTGGAACATTGGTATTTTAAAGACTAACTTTTAAGTCTTCTTTTCATCTGCTTTTCAAGATCTGTTATAAAAGGAAATTGATACTGTGACAACTCCTATTTCATTACTCAGCACTGGGGTGAAAGATAAGGAAGTTTCTCTTCAAGTCGATGGGAGGAAGAAGCAGAACACAGGGGAAGGGAGACATGTGAGCTGTGCTATCAGCACATCCGGTTCAGATCATTTGCCCTGGTTTCCAGAGCATATTCTGTGATGAGCATGAAATATAGCTGCGGCATATGCGAGGGAGATGTGTTCTCAGCCAAGATAACATGCCAGCTTTTATTCTTTTAATCGGACAAACTTAATGAAAGACTTTGTATAGAGATCATGTAAGGTTTCAAGAGGAGTGGGATAGAAGGGAAGAGCAGAGGGGAACAGCAAGGGTCCAGGAGACTCAGGCAGCTGTTTAATTTCAAGCCAAAAATATGTAGGCAGGTGGTAGAAAGACGGTTGAGCACCAGTAAAGCCAAGACAGAGAATGACTGAAAATACTGGAAAAAGAATTGTTTCCATTTTCCACTTTTTCAAGATCCAAAGGTCCAAAGAGCCAAGACACTTGGTTATAATGAACATCTTTCTTTCTTTCTTTCTTTCTTTCTTTCTTTCTTTCTTTCTTTCTTTCTTTCTCTCTTTCTTTCTTTCTTTCTTTCTTCTTTCTTCTTTCTTTTTTTCGGAACTGGGGACTGAACTCAGACCCTTGCCCTTACCAGGCAAGCGCTTATTCTACTGAGTCATCTCCCCTGCCCCTATAATGAACATCTTACACAATACACAAACTCTTCTCCTCTTTATTTCTCCACTTGCTCCTTTTTTGTCTTTTTTTAATATTAATTTTATTGAGAAAGAAGTGGCAATGAGCTATTTTCAAAACAGGCTAGTAGGATAGTTCCAATAATTAATACATTGCATATTGTTGTCTTTGTAGTATTTATTCATTGTACAAGATGCAGACTTATCTTGTCTAAACACTATTAGTCCAAATCTTTCTTCTCATTGAACTAAGAGAATGTAGCCAGGGAGACAGCTCAGTGGAATAAGTGCTTGCCTGGCAAAGGCAAGGTCCTGAGTTTGATCCCTAGTACCACCAAAAAAAAAAAAAAAAGTTTTTTGCCTTTTAAATATACACATGTGTGGTTTATACCTCTGTATTTTCAAGGAAGGCACGAATCAGATCCTTTTATAAAATGAATGTGAAGCAAAAGGTAATGAGTAGGTTTTTTAAAAATTCTTCAAACTTGTGTAATAAAGCAGATGTTTTCTACTCTATTTCAGATTATTTATCAAGAAATAGTTTATTCCATGTGTTTGTACTTATTTATATCACTATTTTATTGAAAGAAGACAAAAGTATTCCAGCTTTAAAGTTCTCAAAGAATTTACAGGTACCGCATAATTAGCAGAACACAAGGTATCACACAAAATAAGGTTTTATCATATTTGAGTTGAAAAATAAAGAAAGGGGGAGTGTGGGCACCGTCCACCCACATTCTGTACAAGCTCACAGCACATGGTGGAATTTTAATCTCCCTGATGGTGGAATTTTAATCTCCCTGATAAAGTCTTTATAAATTCTGAAATGAATCAAGGTCTCTCTAATAACAAAAGTATCTCAAGATGCCCCCACTACCATCTATCTGAATGTGTTTCTCAGTTGTTTATACTACTTACTGTAACATAGTTGCCACTGGATTCTCAGACTTCTCAAGGCTATTTCTGCAGGGAGAGAAAAGTTTGCTGCAAACAGAAGTCACTGACCAGAAGCCTGCGGCAGATGTCACTTTTAACTGCCAGGGATATTTTAGAAAGAGCTCAGGAGAACAATATTCAATTATGTTTATCCTGATAGTCATTACTTTTGTTGTCTTTCCATCATTGTTCCAAGTTTAGTTCTTGAACTTCTCTTTTGTAGCTTCTGATCTGAGGGAGTGTAGATGCCTGATACAATTTGTCCACATGTGATTCTTGCGGACCTGTTCTTATAAGATCAGAGGTAGAGGGTAACCACATTGACATGCCATGCCATAAAACAGAATCTTCTGAAAGATCTATAACCTTTTGTGTTTACTTAAATCTCATTGTTTAAACTAAAGACAACGTTCTGGTATCTTTACCTCTGCATGGCATTAATAAATAGTTGCTAAGTGAATGAATGTATAAGGAATGTATCATAGACAATACCATTTTTGGTGCCGATAAATAATTTTCCTATAGCTTATGGTGTTTTGCTCCAATATTTTCTTGTTTAAAACAACAGTGTCTGCAGGGCTGGGATAAATGGGAAATAATGATCCTCTTACCTTTTTTCTCCCTAATATGATTAATTGGTAAATATTAAAAACACATTTTAAGATCAAGTAAATATGCTAAATGTCAATGATGGATTTTTTTTATAATTTGACAAGTTTTTTTAAACCACAGTTTCCTTTATTATTGATAATATAATTGAGGAAATACGTAATTCTGACATTCACATAATGTTTTCTAACCATGATAGCAGTTGAAAATTTGCAAAATAATTAAATATCAAATCAAATCTTTGAATAGTTTCATGTAATTAGAGTTAACAAATCAAATGAGGCTCCTACAGTTCTGTCTATAATAAAATAACAAGCTGAGGGGAACAAAAACACATTTTAAACTTAATAATAGAGCTGGCTTATATTCACTTTGGACTGTATAACTTTCACCATTAAGATGAAAAAACAATATTTGCTTTAATTTTTACAGGAAATGGTTACTAGAATGTTATGAATATTTGAATTTTTATAAATCATATTTCTTTATTTTCTTTGATTTAAATGATGGATGGTCAGTTCTATATGCCAGCTTTGATTTACACAATGTGATTGTCAGTTTTATAAAGTCTTCATTTATTCAATAAAACAGCAGTGTAGGGGCTGCTGTGAAGGTGTTTTGTACTTACAACTAAAGTTCATAATCAGTGACAGTAAGGGAGATTGCTCCAAGATCCAGGCAGATCTAATGCACCCTGGTACAAGGCCTTTACTGCAAAACAGACTTCCCAGAAGCAGGAGAAAGCCTGCTTATGTACAATAGCGTCAATCTATGCCTGGGATCCCAGCCCGTCCTTCTGGATAGGCAATCCTTTTTATTTTTGGAACTACCAAGCTGGTCCACAATTATGCAAGCCAGTTCTTTGCAGTACATCCCATAGTAACTGCAACTTATTATATCTCTCTAGAGATACCTTTACTGATACATAGAAAGGTTGCACAGATACTCTCTTTTAGCTTTTGGTTAATTTTAATAAGAAAAGTTTTCTCCTAATTGCAGTCTCTACACCTAATAGAGGTGCAGTATTTAATGTGTTGGAAGGCATTTACATTAAAAGGAATCATAGTTAATTCTGTAGTAACATGAATAACTGTCTCCTAAATTATATTTATCCTATGCTTTGATTTTTATTCACTATAACTGGCAAACCAGTAACTTATTTCTGGTTAGATTATCAACTCAAGACTGACCTAAAGCAACATTCCTTCATTATGTTACATTTCTGAGTCTCAGGGGCCTAGCAGGCTTCTGTTTTGGGATTTCTCATGGGCTGTAATAAGGGTATGAGCTGAGGCTTTGGTCTTGTGAAGGGCTGAACTACAGAAAGACCAGTCACTTCCGGGTTTATAGTTTGCTAGAAAGATCCAGTTATTCCTAGTGTTCTGCTGAAGGCCTCAGCTTCCTGCTGGCCTTTCTAACAGTCCTACCTTAGATTTCTGCTATGCTGGTCTCTTAAACCAAATAACTTACTGCCTCATCAAGACCAGCAGGAAAAACAGCAAAGGCTCTGTATATTTTCCCCAGACTTACTGGAGTGAAACACTATCAGTTGTGCTGCATGTTATTCTCTGGAAGCCAGTCAGTAGGTCCAGCTCACACTGAAGGGAAGAGGAATGGGAAGGGTTTGCACATCTAGAGATGAAATTCATCAGTGTCACTACAGAAAGTGGTCAACCACAACAACTTTTCTGTAAATAAAGCGTCCTTCAAATGCATCATAGTCCAGGGGCCCCAAGATGTACAACTCCACCAAGCCAAGGAAGACTTTGAGCAAAGCAGTGTATATCACTGCCTAGAGCATAGGCCTTGAGTGTTCATAAATTCTTGGGTCAGTAGCTCTGGGAATGGAAACAAAGATGTTGTGATGTGTGTTTCACCATCCAGGGTTCCCCTGTCCCTCCGTATTCCTTTGTCATTTTTAAAGATTCAGTAATAAAACACAACCCCAAATCTGGTTGCCACCAGAGTGGAAAATGATATTGAATGATTGTACCCATTCTAGGCACACATTTCTGCCATCTAAAGTAAGGGGTGAGAGAAAGAAGATGGAGGAGTTGGAAATTTGGATAAATGCAGGGTAGCTCTCACTGAGTAAAAAAGTCAAATACCATGTATTGGCTGAAGGAAGCAGGCGGCTGAGGAGGAGGAAGCAGACTAGTTGGGGGTCTAGATACTTTCGCTCCAGGCCCATGTATGTTGCCAAAGCACTGTTTCAAAAGCTGCCAACCCTGGAGAATTCCTCAGGGGAAATTCTTGTGCTGGGAAGAAGGCCGTCTTATTGTTTGTGGGGAAAAAAATGCCTTTTTATTTCAGGTCATAACACCGCAGTTCTGATGAAACTGGTTTGTAGAATATAATCCCTGTCAACCCACTTCCTGCTCACAATTAGAGAGGCCCAGCATTACAAGGAAATCTAAATGTCATGGGGTTCAACCTCGGATCCAGTGTGAGATTCTTTTCTGAGCAGATTAATTGAAGGTCATCTACAACTTCTTGAGGCCTACAGTGACAGGCACTTGCAAAGGCACAGGGCCATCTTTTGAATAAGAGGCCTGTGTGCATCGCGTGACGTTTATTTCACATTGAATTGAAGTTTGCTCCAAGACCATTTCTACTAATCCACTTCCGCCTGGCACTTGGGGGCGGCAAAAATACCAGACGAGTCTCTCTTTGATGTCACAAGCACCAAATTCCAAAAATGATTTTATGTCAGGCTCTCCTCACACTTGGCATGGCTCGCACGACTCAGGGTATTATCTTCAGTTATTTTTTGTAGGAGATAACAGCCCACAGCACTCCATTCACAGTGTATTCTGTTCTTTCAATCAACTCTGGTCTGTTCAAGTTCACCCTAAAATTGCAGGTCTTTCTTTGGAGACATCATTGTGAATAGGAAAATGGACACAACATTTACAAATATGCAACTCTGCTTATGGGTTGTAAAGAGGGATTAATGTTTGGATTTATGGCAGTAGATATGTTGTTGGCCCATGTAAGCATTGTAGAATGATGAAAATTCCTCTCCCTCTCCATTCCTTCCCCCTCCTCCTTTGCTTGCCCTCCCCCTCCCTTACCCTCCCTCTTCACTTAGCTCCCTTCCTCTCTTCTTCACTTCCAGCTCCCCTTCCCTCCTTCTCTCTCCCTGGCCAGCATAGTAAATCAGAAGAATGAGACAAGATAATGCATTTGTTTCTGTTAATTACTGCCATGTGCCAGGGTCTCTCTCTTGACTCTTCACAATGCCTCATGGAATGCTTCCTCAAACTCTGAAAAGTCCTGATTTCCATATTATGAAAGAGAAAGTTGAACTTCAAGGAATTTAAATAGCTCACTGAGGGAATAGCTCAGTGGATTAAAGTGCCTGCAAGCAGGTGCAGGGGCTGGGGGTTCAATCCCCGGGCCTGTTGTGTCTGCCCCGCTCCCAGGACACACTGAGATGGCAATTGAGACTGGGCATGGTGTCACACACTTGTAATCCCAGCTCTTGGGAGGCTGTAAACAGGTGAATCATTATAAGTCTGATCTAGTAGTGAGACCTTGAACACCCTGTAGACTCTTCCCTAAAATACAAAAAGAAAGAAAAAAAGTAGCTCACTGAAATTCATGCAGCTACTCAGATTTAGACACCACATCTGCATTTGTCAAATCAGACTCTTTTTTGCACTATGAGCAGAAATGCTCAACATTCACACTCATCCTTTAGAGTCTCAGTGGATTTCGGAAGTACCGTGTTCAAAGCCTCTTCCTATTACACACATAGGAATTTGCATTATTTCTCTGGGTGCTACTCTAAATTCACCTAATTGACAGAACAAGGGCTGGAAAAGGGTTTCCTCCCAGGGCAGCATTGCCATTGTACTGTCCATGTGTAATAGGCTAAAAAACCCAACCAAACAACAACAACAACAACAAAAAATTACCTTGAATTTAACTTCATGTAGCATTTTTTAGCTTTTGATTCACAATTCCAAGTCATTGACCATGTATTAAACATTCTGGGTCAGCTTGGTGTCTTCTGTGGGGGGGGGAGGGGTCGGTGGGTGGGTGTGTGTACACTCATGCATGTGCATTGTGATCAACAACTATCGGGAATATTTAACTTTCAAGAATGTACTATCTATGGAAGGACACCTTGCCATTAATCTCTCTCAAAATATTATACCTTATCTTGAACATACTTGTCCTGTTACTCTTGACAGTTTCTGAAGTAATTCTGGAAGTCCTGCTTCATAATTATTTTCAGTTGTGCCATTGTGGGTTCCCCCATGTCTTTAACTGATTCAGGACATTTACCTTTCCTGGTCATCTTGGGGAAAAGCCAGGATTCTTATAGTGTCACACGGATAAATAAAGTGGATGAGGCCATACTGTGATGTCTTTAGGAGGCCACATTTTTGTTGACTGATACCCGGCAGCGACATTCACCCAATTTTTATCATAAGTAGTAAAGACTCATGAAAGAGGACCTCCACAACTGCTTCATAAAGTGGTAAGAATGCTAGGGGAAGTATGTTCCAAGGATTTTGAGGGAGATTAATAATAATGTGTCATGTACTATAGTAATTTTTAAAAAAATTTAGCATCATATATTTCAATCACATCTCATACATGTATGTACATATATATATATATATAGCATAATTATACATGGACACATGTGTGTTTGTGTGTATACATGAATGTGTGTATCTGCACAATATATATTTATTTAGTTATACACATAGATAAGCAGACAATTCAGTAATAAAGCTGTTGAGAAGCCTGAGTCAGGAGCACATAACTAGGTAATATTACTACATAATTCTTTACAGATGGATAAAGAGTACTTAATCATATGTTTTAGATATAATTTTTTAACTGGGTTTAATTGTTACTTAATGCTAATTTGATTCACAGTACTTAATTATATGCTCAGACATAACTTTTTGACTTGGTTTAATTGCTATTTAATGCTAATTAGCTCCTGCCCTCTCTATGAGATTATCTGAACACAATGGCTAAGACTTCACCAGTCAGTACAAATTATGCAACCTCTGTTTCCTCAGACTCCAGCAGCTTAGAGATATGAATTGTGTTGCATTTACATAAAATGCCTATATAGTCTCTTACATATTATGAGATCTCTGGTCCCCTACAAAGCCCCTATCCAAATCTCCAGCAAATTTTCTCTAATTCTTGCCAAGAACGCTGAGGTGTGCTATCACTGGCTTTGAACCATGAAGAAGAATCTTAGCTCTTAGCTACATCACGTTAGTGTGCTCACTTTCTCCTCAGCTGATCTAATCCGGTTAGGTTTTGTACTGCTCTTCCAGCCTTTGTGATGACTTGCTAGGCCTCATGATATGTCTGCCTACCAATATGGAAACCAGGCACACACACATTTCTGAATCTTTTATGCAAAGTTCATTAAAGGCTCAAAGAAACAAATTTCCAATAGTTTTGGTGCTGCTAATGGATCAATGTCTAAAACACAATGAAGTAAACACTGCTTGAGACCACTCTCAGCTCCAAGCACTGCTGTTGTACAAGCAGCTTTGCATACACATTTTCCAGAGTGTGTGTGATTCCCACATTTTCCATGGAGAATCTGATTATCCCCATGCTCAGCCAACAAGCTACCAGGCGCTCAAAAGGAAGATTCTATTCTTCCTTCTGCCTGACTCTAGTTTTCAGTGTAGTGCTGCATTTGATCTTTACCATTTCTGCTTTATGAACAGAATTCTTTCAAAGTAACTCTCCAGATCTGTCTTTAAGAACCTAGATTCACTGATATAATAGTTGTAATAACACAAATAGCAAAATTGGCACTCAAGGACTCCTCCACTCACTCACCTAAAACTGGACAAATTCCCAGAGCCAATCTCCTAACTTTTCTTATCAGGGCTACTACCCTGAAAAAAACACATGTGTGGGAAATCCTCCTGCAAGACTAAAAGTAACCTTTCTTCACTGGGAGCTTTTTGTAGGATCATGAATATGGATTGAATCGTATGCATTCAATTACACATAATAGAATGAATTATAGGAAAGGATATGTGTGATAGATACAGCTGACATAAGTCAGCATCCTGTCAATCACATATCATGCTTTGGAAGACCCAATGAGAGGCTCCTTGTAGACACATGTAACATTTTTAGATTCCTAAACCCAAAGACTTCTGTGCTTCTGACATTTTCACTCTGAGCATACCATGGCCTGAGTAAAAATACAGTACCACATTGCAATCCTGTGACACATTCAATACTTCATTCATCATGTGCAAGAACCCAGCTGGGACCCCATCATCCATGGCAACAATAATCTGTTAATCAGTACCATTTGGAGTTTCAATTTGGCATCCTCCTTCATAAGATCTGAGTACTGGATGGGCATCTACTAAGCAAAAGTCTTTCTCAGAAAGTGTCCCTCATTGGTTTCCCCTGTACAGGTATGTGCTGGACACGCCTGGGTCATGTTCTTGCTCATGGCTCAGGCGAAGAGCCTTGGATCAATGCCTGAGGCTGTGAAGGAGTGTTTCAAGACTTGATCTTTTCCAAATCCTTCCTCACTTCCTCCTTACTTCTTCCTTCTTTCTTCTTTCTTTCCTTTCTTTCTCCTTCCTTTTTTCTTCCTTCCTTCTTTCCTTCTCCCTTCTTTCTTCCCTCCTTCCTTTTCCCCCTCCCTTCTTCCTATCTTCCTTCTTCCTTTTTCCTTATTTTCTTTCTTCCTCCCTTCCTCCCACCCTCCCTTTATCCTTCCTTCCTTTCCCCATTCCTTTCATTTTTCCTTCCCTTCTTTTATTCTAGCTTGCTACAAGTTTTGGAGATTTTACATAAGGCCCCAAGCATGCTAGACAAGAGTTCTCTTGTGAACTCCATCCTTAGCCCAGGGCAGATCCTAGAGTTGGAATGATGCTCACCAGTGTAAGGAGAACACTAAGAAGCTTTTAATCCCTCATATTTGCCTATACTCAACTATCTCCTTAGTAATTTCTGGCAGTAGAAAAAAAACATAGGCTTGTGATTGTGACAATTATTTTATTCAATAAAGGAAAAGGGTGCTTTCAATGAAGCAAATTACATATCAATACTTGAAAGACTCAAAAATTCCTGCAAGAGTTCTAGAAGGGACTTGGGATCACATAGGGTGAAATTTGCATTCTTATTAGGTGGCTCTAGAAGACAGAAAATTTGTTGATAGTTTAGTGCTAAAGGAATTCCATAATTTACTGGGTTCATGATACCACTAAAATAAACAATCAACTTAGGTTGATAATGAGAATGAATGAATTGACTCTCTGCACTAATATTTCTTTGCGTTGGCAGATTCATATCTACTCATGTTTTATGTATTTATAATTGATGTCACATCTACACATAAAGATGTAAAGGAGTATATTTACAAGTATGTACACAGTACAATCATAAAATTAAACAGGTAATTCTTAAAATGCAAGGGGGAAATATCACCATCCCCCAAATAAAAATTATTGCTTAGGAACATAAATTTGATTGTCATGTCAGACGAAGTTTAAAAAGGTCGAGCATTATGTACAATGTCCTAAAAACATATTTGCCAATTATTCGGGAGAGAAACACTTCTCTCTAGCACTCAACTATTGAAGAAATTGACATAGCAATAACCACATGATGATATTAAAGAGTAAAGTGGGAAGTTACAAACACGGTATGTATATTAATACATAAAATGCAAATACTAATAAAATTACAAGCATATTTTGTAAGGTCTAAAGTAACACTAGAGGCTAGGGAGATGGCTCAGTAGAGTATGTGCTTCCCTGGCAAGGGCAAGGGTCTAAGTTCAATCCCAGGTTCTGTCAATAAATAAATAAATAAATAAATAAATAAATAAATAAAATAAAGTAACACCAAACAGCAAGAAGTAGGTTTTTTTTAAATTTTCTAAATTTTAACAGAGATATGTAGAGTTTATAATATAGAGTCTAGTCTTACTCTTTACATTAGGTTTCAAGGATGATGTCTAAACTGAAGATTCTTAACCCACAGCAGAAACACTCCATCATTGCTCTGCAGGAAAGGATCTATGAGCGGGATCTATGAGGATGCCCCAGATGATTTATAAAGTCTCTTTAATAGTAAGCAAATGGGACTGTAACTTTGACTTCTCACTGTCAGCTCTCAATTTCTTCAAATAATTTTTACAAGGTATGCGTGGATAATGATCAAAGACCAAGACAAGAAACAGGAGGTACATTTAATATGTTTTTAATACACTAGGTCTTCCTACTGCACTGCCCCTTAGTAGGTAGCCATCTATGTAGACCAATGTACTGAGGAGACATTGAAGACCCAACAAAATGCAAGAGAGCCAAACGCAGATTTTTCACCTTTTGTCCATCCACCACCACCAAAACACACCACAGGAAAACTGAAAGGAATAATTTAAATGCCTTTACTATTTATTCTGAGATCTAATACTCATTCCACCCTCTTTCCTTTTGAACGGGTAGCTTTTATTTTTTTCAGGAATAACAGTAGAGAAGGATAGCTCAGGCTGCTCCCTGACGTTGGATTCATTGGCGCTTCTTCTGCGAGCCCGTTTCAGAGAGTGGGCGGCCTTATTACCTTTCTGCAGCTTCCACGTTCATTCTTCTGAGTGTGATGCAGATGTCAACGAGGTTGGACAATGTTTGTGGCTTCAGCTATGGTGAAGGAGAGGCAGAGATTCACACAGATAAGGATGCCAAAGTGGGAATCAATCATCCAACTGAACCCAGGCTCTAGATTGCTGATGCAGTGCTTACATGAGCTGTCATTTATGTCCCCATGATGTGCAGATGGAGCTCCTTAATTTAACTGTTCAACATGACCTCACAGCTATCCAATGACAAACTGAACTTGATTTGGAAGTTGAGTCTTGTTCTTAAAGAAGCACGAAAAAATGATCAATTTTTTTTTATTGGTCTCTTTTACGCATCCATAATGATCACTCCTAGGGAATTTGTACCCTTATCTTGGGGCTTCTTTTTTTTCATCCTGCTCCCCTCCTTCAATCCTTTTATCCCTTTCTTATGTACAAAAGTTTGGTTTCCATTTTTTCCTCTATTTCTCTTCTTGCCTCTTCTTTTTCTTCTCTCTCTCTCCTACCTTTTTCCCCCACTGGGAAACAAGGTGTTTATTTATTTATGTATTTATTTTTGTGCAGGATCTCACTATGCAGTTCAAACTCGTAGTGTTCCTCCTGTTTTCAGCCTCCTCAGCACTGGGATTACAGGTGTGCACCAACACGCTTGGACTTGGTCTTGCCTGGGGGTAGGGCCGGCACAGCATGTGGTGCCGAGGATTGCACCCAGGCTCCTGTGCTTGCCTAAGCAGGTGCTTGGTCTGCTGAGCTATCTCACCAGCCCTACAAGGAGGATTTTTGATCATCACCACACCTTTCATTAAAGAGGTAAGTTGGAGTGTTCTGTGGAAAGGCCTTCCAAACATGTTAAAGTGAAGACCACAAGCAGAATAAGAACACCCTTTAAACACCTTTAGGGAAAGGTAAAAGATTAGAACTAATATTTAGATATGAGGGGGCTGGGGAGATGGCTCAGTAGAATTAGTGCTTCCCTGGCAAGCGCAAGGGCCTGAGTTCAATCCCTGGTTCCGACAAAAAAAAAAAAAGAAAGAAATCCTCCCACCTAGATATGAGAATTCAAAGCCCCAAATTGAATTTGGAGAATTTGATGCGATGATACTATATACAGAAAGAAGGAAATAACAATGGGGGAGAGAATACAAAGTAACAGCAACATGGAAAGAAAAAGCAGAAGAAGTTAAGAAAATATGCTGGGTCCAACTGAACACTTCTTAGCAGAAAACTACTTCTGCTATAATTAGAATTACCCCAGACGAACAAAAGAGCACAGGCTATTTCTCATTCATTGTCCTCTACTTACATTTTAATTTTTCCATCTGCATTTCTGTCTTCTCTTTTCCCTCTTTCTTATCTCAATTTGATATACTACTGCACTTCCTTTTCCTTTCTCTTTCATATGGTTTAAATACTTGTCTAGTAAAATTAAAATTAAAAAGTCCAATGTGTCATGTTGCATAACAATGATTGTTCTAAAAGCAGCGAAGTCTAATAATTATCAGCATTCTTGCTATCTCTGATTTTATAAATGTGACTTTCACTCACTATCTCTTTTCTAACCATAAAAACCCAATCTTATATAGAAGCATCTCTTCTAATTAGATATGGTAGATCTCACCATTTCAGTCTATTCCCAAAGCAAGTTTCATGATATGGCCTTATTGTCAGATAGGTCTGCATTCTATGTATCTTCTGCATTCTTCCTCAGATTTTCCTTTCATTTTAGGGTCGTAGGGACATACTTTTCTAGACAGCAAGAAGCCAGTTCCTTTGCTTTGGCTTCCAGTCAAGCAGAAGCCATGAAGGCACCAGCATGAAAAGGGAGAGGAGAGAGGAGAGGCACCTCTCCAGCTCTGGGCTGCTGATACACGTTTGCGTTGGCTGCATTTTTTGAATCAAATGCTTACTTGCTTTCATACCAGTGTCTTCCTAGAGGCATGAGTAGTCCCTGTGCATACACACCCCAACCTCCTTCACACTTAGCAATAGCAATAGCACTGTGATCTTACCAGAAAGGGGGTTTGTATCATCCCTTCTTTGTTTTAAGAAATTCTTTGCAAACCATGTCTCATTCAATTCTTCTCAGTTACCTCATTCAAATGTTCAATTTTATTTTCACCGCTGATGACAGAATCTGTACAAGTATGTCTGTTCTTCAAGAGTAGGAAACATGCTTTATGTATTTTTACCTTTACTGCCCTAGTGGGTTTTTAAACATTTTAATAGCATTTTAAAAGATGGCTGGAAGAATGAATGCATGAAAAATGTCACTTTTAGAAACATTTAAACAAAATAACACAGAATAAAGGCAAGACAACATAAAAAGTACCTTTAAAATGCCAGGGTTTTTCACAGTATACTCACACTACTGCAGAAGAACTCAAAGGCTGGCTATTTCTGTCCTTTAAATGATTTTTAAAAGACCGTGTAGGTTGCATCAGCATGAAATCCACAGTAAGACAGACTCTCTCTTCTGAAGTATCCATGGAAAAGCCACCAGGCCATGTTGGAAAAGAATCTTAAGCCACAGGACTCCTTCCTTGAGAAGTTAACTCCTTGATTTGAGATTAGCTCCTGTGGTTTGGCTGGTTACATGATAAATGTTTAGCAAGCCGTAACAGACATTTCCTTCTTGTTCTTAGGCTCTTTGGCAGCCAAACCCAAAAAAAAAGCAAAAAAAAAAAAAAGCATTGTTCTGCCTAGAAAACAAAATAAAACACAACATAACAGCACCATCCCATAAAGGAGTATGCTGGGTGAGGTGCTGTTTTCCACTGAGCATCTTAAGGATTAAGTAGGAGTGTCACCAGGTGGGTGTTCCTTTTCATGACCTCCTTGTTGTACACAAAGGTAACATGCCAGCACACAATGAGCTGCTTGACTAGAAGGGCTACCCACATCAGAATCTATGTCTGTGTAGCATAAGGAACGGAGGGAGAGCTCTACCCAGGAGCCCACCGAGTGGACCTGTTCAATTTGGGTTGAGTGAACACTCGCGTGAAATGCTAACCTTGTTACCAAGTAGGTGTTGGAGGTAAGCGGGCAAAGACTTCCAGAAACAGAAAGCATACATGTGTAGTATTTAGATGTTCACTTGCTGCGGTTTTAGGGTGATGGCTCCATGTTCCCATGCTTGCTGCTTTTGCCACCATTCACGTGACTGCCGGTGTCACCACTACCATCAATCTTGAATGCCATATTAGCTACCACAGCAACAAGACAAGCAGGCATGGCATCTCCTGGCTGTGCTCCTTTATGGTACTGCCCAAAGAGCTAGGTAAGCATGTCCTTTCACAGCGGGCTCTTTCCTCAGTTATAATCCATGTCAGGATGCTCTGTGCTCAGTGCGGATCAAGGGGTTCATCTGGCATTGTGCTCATCATGTCATATAGATCGGTGGCCCTAGATTCTGGCTGTGGTAAGCAGCTAAGAAAATAATTCTTAAACCAGCATTCCTCTGGTATAAACAAAAGTCCAGTGGGTTTTTTTTTTCTTTTAGGGAAATAAAATATTGTTTCACAAAAGAATCAGTCATCAGTGCCCATGTAGTCACACACACACAGCTTCAATGATTTTGCATTTCAATGAACTTCCACGTACAAACTTATTACCACAAATTTATTCCTATGAAATAAATGTCACTCCCTTTGAACATGTAAGCCAATACCAAAATCAAGTCTTAAAACATTTCTATCCATTTTCAAACTTTGCGACATGCCTCTTTGCAGTTCATACATACCTGCCACAGCCACTGTCCTGAAAAATCGCAGATTTAGATTTTTCCATGCTTGTTTTGCTTTGGAATTTCCAATGAATGGATTCATGGAGGAACTTGTCTTTTGTGTCTAGTGTCTGTGACGTAGTATGATGTTTTACAATTTAAGGGAAGGGTCTACAGGGTGTTCAGGGTCTCACTACTAGGTCAGACTCATAGTGATCCACCTGTTTACAGCCTCCCAAGAGCTGAGATTACAAGCATGCTACACCATGCCCAGTCTCAATTGCTCAGTGCACCATGGGAGCGAGGCAGGTATGGCAGGCCCAGGGATTAAACCCCCAGCCCCTGCGCCTGCTTGCAGGCACTTTCATTCACTGAGCTCTTGGGCCAGCCCTTATCATCAATATTGATTCAGTGAAATAGCTGGGTAATATACTTACTATTTTTTAAAAAACTGTCAATTTAACAAAATTTTTGAGTATTTCACATGTTTTCTATAAATATGTAGCTGTTCAATTTGATTACAATGTTTAAATCATTCCTACTTAATTAAATTATTGATATTTTATAAAACTGCCCCTCTGCTGTTTTTTCCTATTTGTGCCATTCATGTTATCTTTTATCTTTAAATTGCATTAAAATGTTTTGGGGTGCTATTTTAATCCATTTATTGAATTTTCCCTACAAATTCTTTAAATTCTTGTTTTAGTGATTATTTTCACTCATGCCAATGTGCTTCAAGTTGATAATTATTTTTCGGTAAAGCATAGACTTCTGTATCAGAATAACTCACTAAAACCAATAATATAGTGCTGTTTTTCATATATAGTACATTAAATATTTTAAATATAATAAT
>NW_004524609.1:11041009-11046943 GCF_000260255.1 Octodon degus | reverse complement strand
TCTCTCTCTCTCTCTCTCTCTCTCTCTCTCTCTCTCTCTCTCTCTCTCTCTCTCTCTCTCTCTCTCTCTCTCTCTCTCTCTCTCTTATATGTATGCTTCTTCTATCAGTTTGTGGACTGGCAAAATAGCTCAGTGGATTAATGCATCTCCTTAGGCTGGGAGTTCGATCCCTGGGCCTGCCATGCCGGCGCTGCCCCCACGGCGCACGGAGATGACTATTGAGACTGGGTGTGGTGACACGCACCTGTAATCCCTGCACTTGGGGGGCTATAAACAGGAAGACAACTACAAGTGCGATCCACGCAGTGAGACGCTGTAGACCTTGCCCTAAATATTGAAAAAAAAAATATCAGTTTGTGTATCTGCTTCTACATGATGATTATACTTCTCATCAAATTGGGAACCTTTTCAACCATTATTTCAGTTGATATTCTTTTTTCTCTTTTTCTTCTTCTTTCTTGCTAGTACTCCAAATTTAATTGATGTTATAATACTTGACATGGTCTGACTGACTTATTTTCTCTTTTTATGTATTTCGGACATGGTCTCACTACTCAACTGTGACTCATAGTGATCCTCCTGTTTTCAGCCTCCCCAGTACTGGGATTATAGGCGTGTGCCACCACGCCTGGACTCAATGGCCAGAATGGCCAGCTCAAGACACCCAGAGGTGGGGCTGGTGACCTGGGGTCAAGCACTGGTCCCTGTGTTTGCCTAAGCAGGAATTTAGTCTGCTGAGCTATCTCTTCAACCCCTACTTTCTAAAGTTTTACAATTTTCCTTAAGTTTTTAGCATCCCTTTTGGCATATTCAAGCATTCTTCTTGATCTCTTTTGCAAGTTCATATGTTTATTCCTTTGCCATCTCAAATAAGCTGCTAACCTATCTAATTCAGTTTCCCATTTCAGCTAATATATTTCTAAGCTATGCAATTTACATTCTGCAAGATGTTTTTACAGATAGTATGTACCTGTTTACTCATATTCAGTATTTTTTTACTTTGAGCAAATTTATTATAGCTGTTTTGAAATCCTTTCTAAATAATAACATCTGAATGATTAGATGTAAGTACTGCTTAATGAGTTTTCCTTCCTATGTCTTTTTATTTTTGCTTGAGAGGTAGACATTTTAGGGAATGCCCTTCAATAATTCTGAGCTCTGTTTTATTTTTCCTTCTGAGAATTGTAAGTTCTACGTTTTCACCAGCTATACATGTGCATTTTTTAAAAACTTAGTCTTCTTTATGGTGCATAACTGCCAAAGCTTGTGAAGGTTTCTGTTTTTTATATTTTTAAATCTTTCACTCTCTATGCGTTCCTCCATGTCTGTGCACTTTCCCAAGTAGCCAGTGCCCCATGGAGAGGCTCCTCTCAGATCCTCAGCCACTGCAGGTTCACTTCCTGCAGTCTAAGCGGAGGGGCGGGGGGGGAGTGCGGGTGGTACTGCTGAGGAGCACATTCCAAGGCCTAACAAGTTTTCAAGCTTCTCTGGGCTTTCGATTTCCAAGCTTTTCTAGTATCTCCCATATGGATATATAGCTCAGCAGTCAGCAGAACAGTAAATTCTATCAGCCTTTCTGTGGTTCTCTAGCTTCTAAAATCCCCTCACTGAATTTCTACTTGCCCTACCATCTATGCAAAACCAAGCTCACCACATCTGGCCAGAAGAATTTTACAGCTGGAGTGTGGGGCATAGAAATCCTCTAGACGAGAAGTCTATTAGCTCACCTCCCCCTCCGTCATCCTTTCTTGCAATACTCTAACAGTTTTTCCCTAAATTCACATTTAAACTCTTTTCTTGCCTTTGAATATTTTCTAGTGTCCCACAGAGGTTGAGTTTGAAATATTTTTTTTTCCAATTTTACTTTTGTTTTCTGCGAAGGGAAATTGAGTGACCTTACTTATTTATGAATGTATGACCACATGGCTATTTCTCGTATTTTGGGTATGTGACACACTGCGTCATCAGAAAATATTATGTGATGTCTCTATGCCTCAGATGTGCCAGTATTGGAAACATATGCTGAGCAAGGTGATGGGATCTTTGGCTCATGTGGCTTGCATGGTGCTGTGGACTGAATGGCCTGATTTGGAGAAAGGGCTTTTAGCAGGCACTTTGGGTTAAATTAGGTATCAAGGTAGACTTACAATCAGAGAAAGTTGGTAGCCTTCTAAGAAGAGGGAAAGAGAGATGCTTCTCCCCACTGCAATGTTTTCAGAAAAGTCACTGAGCACAACATGACAAGGTGGCCCCATCCACAAGACGGGAAAAACCCACAACAAAAAGAGAATGTGCAGGTACTCAAGTCTCTGGTCTCCAATTTCCAGAATGGAGACAAAAGCAATTTCCATGGAGTAAGCCACTTAGGCTATGGTGCTTCTTAATGACAGCCTCAAGTGACTAATATATGTAAAGCAATCATTCAGTTAGTTACCATGGTTCCATGAGGCATTAAAAGTTTTCCTCTCCCTTTTCAATCAATGAGAATGCTGTTATTTGGGGAAATGATATATCAATCCAATCAGAAGTTCTGAATATCCATATGTAACCAAATTTCAATATGCAAAAGAGATCTACCAGGCATGGTGGTACATGCCTGTACCCCCTGTACTTGGGAGGTAGGAGGATTGCTATGAGTTTGAGGCTTGTTTTGGCTAGAAAGTTCAGGGCCAAGGACCAGTCAGATAGCTCAGCAGAGCAAAGAGCCTGCTTAGGCAGAGCACAGTGGCCAGGGTTCGATCCCTAGCATGCCATGCCAGCCTTGTCTCTGGGGAATGCTGAGATGGTGATTGCGACTGGAAGTGGTGGCACGTGCCTATAATCCCAGAACTTGGGAGGCTAAAAAAAGGATAATCACTATGAATTCAATCTACATAATGAGACCCTGTAGACCCTATAAACCCTGTCCTAAATACAGAAGAAGAAAAGAAAGAAAGAAAGACTGTAAGCTCAAGGCCAGCCTATACTACATAGTGTGAACCTACATAAAACATTTTTTTAAAGACTAAAAATATATAATTGCTATCACCAAGAAGAACAAAATCAAAGCCTTTGTTTTCATTTTTGAAGCATATTCTCCTTTCAACTCCATTCTCCTACAAGTATTTTAAATATCTGTATAAATTTGGGTAAACTTTATATTCTTACAAACAGTATTCCCAGTTCCTATGCTTTCTGTGTCAGTGCTTGTATACAAGAGCGTCATCCAGGTTGGGGCAAACCACCAAGACAGATCTGTACCTGCATTAACCAGTCCTATTCTCTTCATCCTAAAGACCTGTAGATTGTTCTCTTTTAGACGATGTTATCTTGTAATATTCTGCAAATAGGACTAACTACATCTTCAAACCAGCTGAATATGTGTATGTCCCATCCGTCTTCCCTGAAGCACACAAAACCAAAGATTAACAAATCAAAATTATCACTTCTAGTGTCATTTTCTCATTGTGTGCTTCCCTCACTTTCCCACAGAATTGGTCATCAGTATCCTCACCCTTGAGTTCTTAAGTATGAGTCAGTCCTATGGTGCAATATTCCCATTGTTACCATGCCTTTAGGCACTAGAGGGAAAGCCCATCTGCAGGGGTGATTTCCAGGACAACAGCTTACGAAGAGGAACTGTCAGCTACATCGATGACTACACAGTACCTGAGACATAGTGTCACCGTGCATTATTCAAGAATTTGTTATATAAATACAGTCTACTTAGCCATCTGAGAGCTTATGAAAGGGAAAAAATAAGACATATTATTTAACTGCATTAACATATTAACATATTCAGAATTAAGCATAGTAGGATGCACTCCCTCAATGAAATAATAGTTCAACTGAAGATAAGATTTGTTATCTGTAGGCTAATTTATCATGAAATGCATGCTTAGTTCTTGTTTTCTATGGCCCCTTGCTGACTTCCACACATATCCCTTGCTTATGACCTAAGCATAATTAATTTCTTAATTATGGGTTCAGTTTTAATCTCCTTTCCCCTTTGGTGTGCCCCTGGTCACCCATAATTGTAGCTCTCCTCTTGTGGACAATATAAAGAATTAAGTCATTAAGCTGTAGAGAAGGGAGTAAAGGCCTTAAATTACAGACAAGATTTGGACAGAGAAAGATAGAGGGATATTCCAAGCAGAAGAGGCAGGGAATAAAGGAGGACAGTTATCATCCTGTTGTACCTGTAATGTAGCAAGTAAAATAAAATAAAATAAAAATAAACCAACTAACTAACCAAACAAACAAACAGAAGAGCCCTGAAAAACAAAACAAAATGAAACCAAAAACTTTTAAAAAACAATAAAAAAGGGAAAATGAAAGCAAAGCATCATAAATAAGGAGGGGAAGAGGGGTTGAAGGAGGGGAGGAGATCGGGGAAGAAAAAGAAGAATCAAGATATGTCATGTACAGGTACCAATTCTCTATGATGAATGTGATCATTATGTATAAGTTGTACTGATGAGCTTAATTTTAAAATACCTGAAGAGAAAGCAGCAGCAGCAAAATAATACTAGATTTATATTGCACTCTGCAGACTAAAAATTAATTTACTCATAACTGAGGCAAATAGATGGCGGAATGTATATAAGTTTCAGTTACAAAAGATTCCCAAGATAATACAGTAAGACAAGTGCTGGGGAGAGGCAAGGGTTGTGAGGGGCAAAAGGAGTGGGAGGAGGAGGTGAGAAGAAATGGGAGTACACAGAGCAAGAGTGGGAAGAGCTGGCACTGTGGCTCAGGTACAGTAAAGGCCAGTCCATTAGGCCAATCTATCCATTGCACATCATTGTAAATAAAGTTTTATTGAAACATAGTCACGTCCATTTATTTACACATTGCCAGCAATTGAGCATTGTGATGGTGTATGACTCAGAGTGTAAATTACTGAATTTCCTCTCTGGTGTTTGTCAAAACGATTCACAAATGCATATCCTAATTTGGAGATGCTGGAACACTGGCATAACTTAAAGATTGATAAAGCAGAGAAGATGGGATGGAGGAGGAGACATGAACAAGGATGACGTGTCAGTGCTTTTTGATCAGAAGGACAATGGCCTCAGCAGGCATCAGGAAGTCAGAGCGAGGAATCATATACCTATAGCCTTGCTTAAGCAACCCCAGTAAGAAAAAGAAACACGGGAGAATTTAGAACCTTCAACATTCTCAGCTACAAGTAATTACTTAAAACATCTTGGACATTAGAGAAAGGCCCAATGTCAAAACCAGGCCAGCCTCTGGAGTTTTTAGGTGGTCTCATCAGGGCTTTCCTGATTACCTCAATACTTTCCTAGTAACTTTTTCATCAACTTGGCGGTCCTGTTAGGACAGCTTCATACCAGAGGCACAGCCTCCACCTGACGCCATCCCGCTGAGCATCGACTCCCTGAAGACATCTTCTATGAGAAGGTTTTAGACCATCTTAGCAATGTCAGATCACGGAGGTGGCAGTCTCTTCTCATAACTCATAAAGACATTCATGAAAACCCTTCATCTCTGAGTACTGCTCTTGGCAATTAGAATCACAGAGCTGTAGTTTCAATCCAACTATTCTTACCACTCGGCATTCATATTAGAGGTAATGTCCACAATGCAGAAGAAAATTTAACTTTTTTTCCTCAACCATTTTAGCTTGAATAATGTGCAATAAAAGCTCACAGCCTTACTAAGATTAAATTACATTATCCAAATGAATGATGAATTATCTTTCAAATATAGGCAAACCAAATGTGACAACCATTAAAATCTATTTTGTTCTTTACTGAAAATGAGTCACATAACTAGAAAATTAGGTGGAGCTGTATGCAGCCTGTTCTTTCCATGGTCATCTCTAATTTTTATCTTCTGAATATTCAAGAATTTTTTTCTATGGGAAATTGCTGACATTGGGTTATAATGTTTTTGCAGCTTCTTTCACTTCTAATATGGCATATGATCCTT
>NW_004524609.1:11031852-11040869 GCF_000260255.1 Octodon degus | reverse complement strand
GCTTCTTTCACTTCTAATATGGCATATGATCCTTTGAGACCAAAATGATACATTAAAGAAGAACTGATTTTGTCCTGGTGGCATTTTTTTTTTTTTCAGAACCGGGGATTGAACTCAGGCCCTGGCACTTGCCAGGCAAGCACTTTTTCTACTGAACCATCTCCCCCGGCCCCTTGTGGTAGCATTTGAAAGACAAAAAGAAAATGTAAGAAACAGTCATGAAGGAAAATTTATTTTCTCCAAGGTAGATTCCACTTCCAGGGTCTTTATTAAGCCTGTATTATGACTCATTACTTAGCTCTTGAAGAAGAACAAAGATGCAGAAAACCTAAAACTCTAGCTTTGGGGGAAATTAATGGTTTTCTGAATGTGCATTCACACCATCTCTCTGTACATATTCTACCCAGAAAATGAGCTCTTTCCAGCAGGGAAAACGTCCCTGTCAGAATAATGTTAAATTAAATAAACAGAGTCTAATGAAATCTGTTATTATGAGCTCTCTGGTCATGCTCAGGCATGCTGTCTCAGGGCTCCTGTTTCCAAATGTAATCATAAATCTTTCATCCTGTTTTGCTTCTGAAAATTTTAATATCTTTCCTTTAATGTTGAAGACTACATCCTCATTTCAATCTGTAACATTTGACGTCTACGTCTTCATTAAATCTTATCTTTCAAAGATAAGAAAGTTTACATTTCAACAAATCAGTTTTAAGGAGATAAAGTCCACTTGCTTAAAAATAGAGGAGTATTAAAAATGGAATTGTAGTAGAGGAATAATAGTTACAAAGAATGGGTGCATTCTTTCGGTTTTTGCGATTTTTGTTAACATTGCTTTAGTCAACATGTCTGTTACGATTATCTGTCTTTCTGGTTTTAGTTGAATGCAGGGAACAATTCCAACATATAGTTAAGAGTCTGAGTTAATCTGCCTTGTTTGCAAATTGCTTGGGAAGGTGTCATTTCATAGGCAGTTATTTCTGTAACACAGGACAAAAGCAAGAAATACATTTATTGATAATAGCCTGTAGAAATCAACTCTTTCTTCAGCATATCACTCATAAATGAGTCATAATAATTTATTGTACCTTTCTCTGCCCTGGTTGCTGCTCTAGGGAGATATGTTGTACGTAGTAAACTAGATCTTGGTTTCCAACCGACTGAGTCCTGGATTTGATGTGCATTTGATACATGACACTTGATCTTAGGTGCCATAGGAACTTAAAACTCATTATATCGAAATCTCAGCTCAGATCTGCTTTTATTAGGATCCTTTAGTTCTTTCACATTTCTTATCTGCATTTATGAAGCTGCCAAGCATGCTGACTCAAGTCAGAAGCCTGCAGATTGAGATAGACTTTTCTCCTCACATTCCATCACGATATTTCAATAGTTAGAACCTGCCAATTCTTTTTTTTTTTTTTTTTTTTTTTGATTGCTGTGTTTCTTCACTTCTTAGACCTTCATTTAGATCCTCCTGGAATGTTCTGTAAACTGCTTTCTTGTTGGGTTTTATGTCCAGCTGTACTTTCAGCACCAGTCTATCCTTCGTGATGTTTGATCTTGTGATTTCTCTAAAATGCCAGGTAGCCGTGCCACCCTCCGCTGTAAGCTGCTCCACACCTGTGCTGCACACAGGACTTAGACCAACTCCTCAGCACAGCCTACAAGAGGCCCTGGGACCCAGCTCCATTTGCTCTGGGTCTTGGCTCATGGACACAGCCACCCACATCTCCTGAATGCAGTAAGATCTTTCTGTCATACTCATGTTTTTCTGGATGGGTTAAGAGCTTTCTTTCCTATTTATTATCTTTAAAAACAAAAAAGATAAACAAAGGAAAAGAAGCACTTCAGTTATTAATTTTAGTCTTTTTAATTATTTATTTGGTACACGGCCTCACTACACAGCTTGGACTCACAGTGATCCTCTAGTCTGGAGGCCCAGGGTTCCAGGGTTGGTCCGGGCTGCAGATTGAGCCTGGGTCCTCGCACTTTTGCGCTTGCCAGGCAGGCACTCAGACCGCTGAGCTATCTCCCCAGCACAACACTTTGGGAAAAGAGACATTAGTTATTTTCAAACTTGCCCGAAGTCACTGTACATTGGATTAAAACGGCGCTTATCAGATCTATCATCATTCGATACGTCTCTTATTGCCTATCTTTGCTGCCTCTGTACTGTTAAGTCCAGAATTTCTTTTTCTTTTTAAAAAAGAATACAAAGTAGTAAAAAAAATAGAAACAATGCAAAATTTCATTAAACAAAGTAATAGGAATTCAACTTTCGTTGCTGTAGTGTATGATGTTATCTTCAGATTAGTTATTTAGACTAACAGATATAAACCTACATTCTGTTGCAATGATGTTTATAATACAGCTAACGTCATTGAGCTCTGAAAACTGTCGCTCCAATAAATGCTGTTTGTCCCCTTAATGATATGTCAGATCTTTGAGTAAATACTCTATATGTCTACATTTGTGCCTTATGTACATAGAGTTGAAGATGATATAATAATTTAACCTGTCCAATCTTATTAGTTCTGTACTTTAAAAGCACATGTTACCCTCCTTAATTGTCTCTTACTGGGGAAAACACACACTATACCTTTGTTTTGTATAAATATCTTGCATAGCAAATTCCTTGTTATATGTTGTGTCATTTGTTTTATAAGGTCTAAGTAGTACAGGGTAAGCTTCGTATCCTATGTAATTCAGGACACGGACACCACACTTGAATCACATGCTGCCTCTGAGAAAGATGCTACTGATTCACAAAGTACATATGATTTGTGCAGTTAATGCAGGATTGAGATGAGTTGTCCCAGCGTGGCTCACTGGCTCATAAGGTTCAATGACAAACAGGTTTAGGTGAGTAGAGTAGGAGCAAGATGTCAGAGTGTGATCATTGAACACACTGAAACATGCTGTTTCAAAAAAGCGTGCAGTCAAGACTCCTAATCCAGGGGCTGGGGAGATGGCTCAGTAGACTAAGCACTTGCCTGGCAAGCACAAGGGCCTGAGTTCAATCCCTGGTTCTGAAAAAAAAAAAAAAAAAGACTCCTAATACAAAATAAATACAAAACTTGATGCTTATTGTCTAACTTGTCTAATACCAAGAAACTCTCTGTGTATTTGACTATGGCCACCCTTCCTTTACTGATCAATGGTAAGCCCTTCTGGCACATGTAGAGAGAGAAAAGATGATCACAGCCATAGCTTAAGAAAGAATAATATCTCAAGCAATGAGGATGGAGAACACAGGGACCATTACTTCTTTTTTTTTTATTTATGTGTGTGTGTGTGTGTGTGTGTGTGTGTGTGTGTGTGTGTGTGGCCAGCTCAGCCCACCAGGGGGCGGGGCTGGCTGGCATGTGGTGCTGGGGGATTGAACCGCGGTCCCTGTGCTTTGCTAAGTTTGTTCTAAGTAGGTGCTTTAGACCACTGAGCCATCTCACCAGCCCCCATTACTTCTTAGATCAGGGTGGAAAATACTATTGGGGATGCTGTCTGCTTCTCCTCTCTCATGTTAATTGTGCTATGCATATTTTTGACAATAAAACTTGAAGCAATTATTCTAGTAGGCTTTGCAGTTGCCTGATGCTATTGTATAAAATTGGTATTGTTAGACAGACTACTAAGCCACTGCTGTTTTTTAGTGTTATGAATAAAGTGGACCTACCCAGCAATCTGGAGACTGAGCCAAAAGGATCACGAATTATTTTAAAAACCTATCTATTTATTTTTATTTGGTACAGGGCCATATGATGCAACTCAGACTTGTAGTGATCTGCCTGTCTCAGCCTCCCCAGCACTGAGATTACAGGTGTGCATCACCATGCCCAGTTTTGGAGCTGGCATGGTGTGCCTATCATGTGGTACCAGAGATTGAACCTGGGTCTTTGCACTCGCCAGGCAGGCTCTTAGACAGCCAAACTGTATCCCAGCCCAGTGATCATGAATTTGAGGCAACTATGGGATAAACAACAAGCCCTGGTCTTTAGGAGAAAAAAATGGATATATAAACAGTAAAGCACAAGTCTAGAGAAAAACTTTGTCCAAATGAAGTCAACAATAATGTTGTGTCTCTGGCCTTCTTATGGTATGAGAAATGAATAAGTATCCCTGAAGCCATGTCTTAAAGGGCCAGCATCCGTATGTACGTATTATGGTTTCTGTCTCCCACTCCCATCCAGGCATGTAACATAACACGTTTTAAACTATGCGTAACTAAATACCTACTCTACCTAGATGGATTAGTTGAGTTTTCTTCCTGAGACCAGTGAATGTAAATTATTCTTGGGAGCACAAGGAGCTGGGCATATTGTTATTAGTGTCGCCATCATCATTGGAAGGCACAGTCACAAGAAATTTGCAAGCACTAAATATCGTGCACGGACTCGAACCGTACTGCCGCCATCGCTGCTTCTCCAGTATACTTGTAGCATGGATGTTCTTGGGACCTCTACAATGATGCATGTGCCAAGAGTTCTCCTCTTGACTTGGCGCCATCCAATTCATTTTGGGTGAAGCCTAGATATTCTTGTAGATCATCAGTTTCTCTGGGGGTCACTCCTTGGACCAGAGGGTGTTTTCCTCATTCTTGTTACCTTGAGGTTCTTTGGGATTCCCTGGTTCATGTGAGCAATGGAACCCAGGGTTCTGAGCTTTGCTAGGGGATGGAAACCCAGGACTCTTCCTCCTGAGCAGACAGCTGTCTCCCTGGCTTCTACCCTCTGCCCGGCTCATGAAGTATTCCATCTACTTCTGTCTGTGCAGAGGTGCACAGCCTCTGGGGCTGAACCAGTGGGGTCAAATAATGTTCTCACCATTTAGTATAATTAACTGCAACTGCTTGTCGGTTGCAAGCCCCAGTGCAGCCAATACAAGCAAGAGGAGGCCAAAGAGAATTTTTTCCTCATTATTAAACCTAAATCTAAGCACTTGTCTGTCTGTAAAAACAGAGCAATGGGAGGAAAACTGAAACCAGTTCACGGGGTCTGAGGTTTCAATAAATGTCAGAGAACGTCAAGTCTGTTTGGATTGCAAATTATTGCTGGCTGACAGTCTTACTATTTTACAACTCAAGATTGCTGTCATGGGGGGGACATGGGTGCGGGGGGAGCCTCTCACATCACAGCCAGAGGGAAACAGAAGTTACCAAATACTATAACAATCATAAAACATTACAAGAGGGACTTCAGCTTCTGCTAAATTTAGTCTTCTTAAATGCACATCCCGAGAAACAATGCCACACAACACTCTGATCTTCCCATTGGGTTGATGAAGTGTTGGATTTGCCCATGACTGAGAGCTCATTTCTCTGGTTTACCCATTCTGAACTTTGCTTTCTCCCTCCCAATTGCTGAGCCACTTGAAACATCTGAGAGTGATAAAGAACCCTAAATGTTTCAAGGTGAATTAATACCTTACTACATATCCTGGAGAAACACACACCAATAATTTGAGCGGTGGTTAAGGCTGTATTTCAAATGGATTAAATGAGTGGGCAATTACTGATTAAAATAAACCTAAGGCATTCACATTCCAGCTTGTTTGAAGATGAACGCTGGTCAGCTGTGTTCTGTTGGCAGGAAGGCTTTTCATTTGTAGAAAAGTGTGCATTCCTTTTGATACTTCTGATGGAGTTTATAAACATTTTCATTTATTTTTTATTTTTCCTGATCAATGCTTACCAAGTGCTGAGGACTGGGTTAGGTGCATAGAAAACCAAAACAGTGATGGTCCTCATTTTCCCTGAGTTGAGAGAAAGTACAGTTATTGTAACCAAAACTTTCTGTTTTAAATAACTGAAAAAAATCCCTCCAAATAACTTAAAACCAAATTAGGAAAATTCTTCTTATGTACGAAGCTATCAATAGTTCCAGGTGAAAGGTACACAGCATGTCTTTATAAAAAGCCTGGAGGTTAGCATCAAGAAAATGTGAAAACCAAGATCATTTTCTCAAAAATTTTAGGGGGCCAGGAGTGATAGCTCAGTAGAATAAGTGCTTCCCTGGCAAGCTCAAGGGCCTGAGTTCAATCCCCAGTTCCGCAGCCCCCACCCAAAAAAGAAAATTAGTGACAGTACTTCCTTCTTTCTGGGTATCTTGTAGATGGACTTGCTCAACTTTCTGGTTTTTATGTTTGAATATGCATAGAATTAAATACGGATTCTTAGGCATGCTTTCTATTTTAATTATCAGCTTTCCTAATTTCCAACTCAGAAAGGATGCAGGAGGGAATTGGAATGTCCCACTTGGGGTCAGGTATATAACTTTAGTGGTTAACACTTATCATAGCACTCAGGGTCAACAAAGAGTGACTTAAATCTGAGAAGAAGGACTAAGATGCTTGCATTCCTGTGGTTGGCTGATCTAGTTACTAGGTCAATACACCTTGTTTTTAAAGCAGCACAAGAATCAGCTTACAGGTTGAAGGTGTCACCTGAAGATATGATGAGACTGGAAAGAAGACAGTTAGTGAGCTGCGTAGTTCTCTGACAATAAATCTAAGAGGGAAAAATTGATTATGGCTTCTGTGTATTGCTTCTGGACTCCTGAAGAAGTCTGTTGTTCGAAGCATGAGCTCCTTCCTATAATCTTTATCTCAAGAGAATCTAGGTGATCATGCTGGGAGCATCAAATAACCAACTCCTGTATTATAATCCAATGTTCAGGTGGTCTTGAAAGTGTATAAAGACCCGTATTTCTGCTAGTGAATTCACGATTAATGCTAGCTCCCTGTCCACATTTTCTGGGATGATCATGAAGTTAAGGTCAAGATCTAACCCATCATCTAGGCGACAACTGACAACAGAGCCAGGTGACAAATGCCAGACTATCAGAGCTTCAAAAGCAGAGCCCAAGCCAGGGATTAGAGTAAATGTATTTTACTAGGAGTTGGCAGGAAAGATTCAATGGAAAGTCAAGAAGAGAGAGACCAAAAAAAAAAAAAAAATGGGGGGAAGACATTCAATTAAGGCCATGTGACTGAACCAAGTATAATTGTAGACAAGTGGACAGTAAGCCTACTAGGGAAACTAGGAATCATGGGAATCACATGACTTAGAATCACAGGAAGCAAGACAACTGAGGGGACTAACAGACATGTTCCAGTCAAGTATCTTAGCTCTTTCCTAGGATTACTACTTCTCTGACAGGTCCAATTTGCCGTGCTGGCAGCAAAGAGGTCTCCAGAAGCCAGAAAAAATCCCTGGTACAAAGAAGATCAGATGCTGGTAGCTGTGCAGAAATGGTGAGAGGCTTGAGGAATGAGTGAGACTCTAAATCACCTACAGCTACCCAGCCTCTCATGTGCCCTAGTGCCCAATATTAACTTTCTTTTGCTTCAAATGGATTCTGCAAGGCACTTGCCAGGCAAAAGGAATTGAATAGCATATGAAGAAAAGATTAGTAGAATAAGCTATACTCTGTTGCCTTTTTAAAAATCTCTTATTAAGATATTTATTTGATATGGCATCTCACTATGCAGCTTGGACTTGTAGTGATCCTACTGTCTCAGCCTCCCAAGAGCTGGGATACAGGTATGCACTGCCACTGGTCTTGGTGGCTGGCTTAGAGCACTTGAGGTTCTGGGGCCAACATGGCATGCAATGCCAGGGATTAAACTCAGGTCCTTGTGCTTGCAGGCAGGCGCTTAGACCGCCAAGCTATCTCCCCAGTCCTACAGTCTGCTTTCAGTGTTGGAAGCAATACTCCATTTTGTATCTTGCTTCTACCTTGTGTAGTTGTTCCCTACTGAGACTCAGCATCTCTTTTGTTCTCTAATGCCTGCCAAGGACAGCTGTTAGACTTTAATTTCCGATGATCTGAGGGTCTAGATGATGATATCTTATTATACTACTACTTTTTTGAGATAATCGGGGTCCATAAGTGCTACCAGTTGGTTGACAAAGCATGTTCCAGCTACAGACAAGAACCATAAGGAGCAAAAGGCATGGCTGGCAGTTGGAAAGATGTCAGCTATGTTCACAGGAATAGTAAGAATATAGGGATTTGAGCAGAACTCCAACCAACATCTTCTCAGCAAACATAATCTCCTCACAATACTGTGACAAGTACCAACAAAATAAATCTTAGAGACCAGTGAGAAGGATGTTAAAAAGATGTTTGTAGACATGCCTCTTGGTGAAGAGCAATATTTTTAAAAAATCTCTTTTTTCCCCATATGATGATAATAGAGAGTCAAATTTAGATGCAACAAACTGCTTGTCAACACTTAGAAAAAGATTGGAGGAAAGGGGGAGTTTGTGAATGAGATCACACCAGCTATCCAGGGGAAGCATGACAGGAGGACATATGGTTGGAAATCAGGACCATCTCCTCGGGTGAGGCCCTGAATCTTAGGAGAGATCCCAGAGACTCCTAAGAGTCAAGAGAATTGGTGTAAGTGGCGAGTAATTATGTATCTCGATATGTCCTAGTCCATGCAAGTCTTTTTTAAATTTTATTATATTGAGTAACAAATATCAATGAGACAGTTTCAAAGCTGATTAATAGGACATTTTCAATAATTAATACACTGTACATTATTATCTTCTTAGTGGTTATCCATAGTACAAGAAGCAGACAGAATATCCTGTCCAAACACTATTACTACAAATCTTTCTTTTCACTGAATTAAGCAAAAGTTGCTGTATACCTATCCTAACTATTCTGTATATACAAATACAAAATGGTCCTTCCTTTGTATCCCCCTTTTTTGTTCCTTTGTATCCTGTCAGAGATGGAAATTCTATTGGCATCTAAATACTATAAGTGCTTGAATTCAGCAAAACAATTCGACACAGTCTAGCAGTCCACAGTAGTAGTGGGTTATCTGCAGAAGTTGTTGACTAGAGCCTTTTACAGCTCAGCATCTTAATATGGCTTTACTTTATATACCTCATTTTTATACTTTTCTGCTGGATGTTTAAGACCAAGATAAAGCAAGACCTATATAACAAGAAATGTAACTTTTGTATCTGATAAGGTCAGTCAAGTCCCCTCAGGATTTATCCTTAA
>NW_004524609.1:11029560-11030492 GCF_000260255.1 Octodon degus | reverse complement strand
ATCACATTGATACTTCTTTACAGACATTTTGATATGTCTGTTAAATATATTTTTTCTATTTCAACTTGCATCATTTACCAGGGATGCTAAATGTACCAATAAGATTTAGCCACTAAACCTATGTTGATTTTTTATGCTTACAAAAACTGAGAAACATAAATTTCTTTTCTTATTTGGTACAATTTTTCTCAAAACATCTATGTATGTGTGCACATTCATGACATTACATGATTCCACAAAGAAGTAGGGAAGGCACTAAGAAAATTTCACACCTTATCTAGATACCAGAAATAGCACCAAAGACTATTTTTTTTTGCACCCAAATTGTTTAATTTTGATACATGAAATTAATGGCAACACATTGGGATTGACATCTTCATTATGTTATGTAAAAATATTGTCAGGAACTCTGGAAACAAATGGTGCACAGTAACTAACTCCACCTGCCAACCGGATTGACTTCTGATGCTAGTGTTTAATATATGCAAAACCATGTCAGGGCTCTGTGGAGGCATATAGGGCATGCGAGTTGGGCTATGAGAGTACTAAATGGGAAACTGGACCTTGGTCATGAAGGTTGTGACCATATTCCCAGGAAAGTTTGTGAGCAGAAGTTGGAGTCCTGCTTCCCCACACATGGTCCCTGGGGTGGTATGCTCATCATTTGGGCTTGTCAGAAGTACGGATTCTTGGAACCACCCCAGGCTTACTGAATGAAGCTCTCCAGGGAAAGAAACCCAAGAATTCATGCTTCAACAGCTCCCTGGTTGGGAGGCTGTCTGTGCTCATGGAAATTTTGGGAAACCCACAAGGTAAGTGCAAAGGTCAGGCAGGAGCTGACAAGGCAGGGTGGTTAGAACAGTGGAAATGAGGGAGGTGTAGGGAGAAAGCCTGACAAGGCAAGTCAGAGACACAGAGCCATTGGACTGCAC
>NW_004524609.1:11022617-11028671 GCF_000260255.1 Octodon degus | reverse complement strand
TATTAAAAGGAAAGTAAAGAGACAGAAATAATTTTAACAGGTTTTATTGAACACGTACTGTATGTAAGACATTAGTAGAGATTAAATGTTTAGTGAAAGCAGCATGCTGCTTTTTTTCCCCTGCCTTCTGGTATGGCTCAATAGTAGTCACCTTAATCGGTCACCCCAGTAAGCAGATACGGGGTTCTGTGTTAGCTTTTGCTTATGGTAACAAAAACTTGATATAACTTGTAAAGAAAAGCAGTTGATTTTAGCACCTACTCTAATGGGTTCTAGCCTACGACGAACGTTTCCTGCAGCTTTTTCATCTGTGTGAAGTCATACATCATGGTGGAGATGTATAGTGAAGGAAAACCCTTCACCTCTTGGGCAGAAAGGGAAAACTGATGTGAGGAGGAAGGGTTGGATGTCTGTTTCAAGTGCAAACGTCCACGAGTGGAAGAAGAACTGCTAGGTCTTCTTGCTAATGTTTATAAGTAACCATTACTTCCCCCATACCTCCAAGCTGGGGAATTTAGCACAATGATACAAATTACATAAGGCTGCAACGATCTCAATATGGTTTGTGTCTAGTTGTTCCCCTAAAGCCTCATGTAAGTTATGGGGCAGACGCAGCTGGAGCAGCAACGAGGGGCGGGGCCAGAGGACCGGGGCAGGGCCCGAGGGGTTGAGATCAGAGAGGTGTGAACCGTTAAAGTGGCTAGCCTGTACTTTCTGAGAGACGTGGAGGGGGTCATTCTGGACACGGCAGCGCCCCATCCTCTCCTCCAGTGTCTTGAAACTTCCGTAATTGTGAGCTAAATAAACCTTTCCTTCCCTCATTTTGACTGTTGGATATTTGTTCTAGAAACAAGAGAAGAGTAGCTAAGACACTCAGTAAAAGTCGTGTTACACTTTTCACTTTGTTATGTCAGGCTTTGCCAAGAGACTTGAGTATTCCATTGTTGCCTTTGTGGTCTTCAACATTCGGAGCTGGCTTTGTTTCTACAATCATACTAGTTTCTTTAGGAAGGTACCATGAGCACTTCACAGAGTTACCATCTTATAACTTTTGGAGGGTTCCCCTTGAGGGTAGGAATTTCACAGGAGCACAAGACAATTCAATAAGCACATGACGTTGTCTTGCTGGCATAGATTGGCAGCGGGAAGGGTGGCATAATTATATACCCCCAAGAAGCATCTTGGTTGAAGACATGGCAGCCTGTTCTTCTTTCTTGTAGTAGTTTGAATGTTCTTTGCTATGTATGTATACACAGGGAAACTTTAAAAAGGTCAGAGAGAAAGGTATACATTGAAATGGAAATACGTCTATATTTCTTAGCATGCACTTAGAGTGGTAAATTTTGAGAGCTACAATGAAGGATTTCACACTAATAATCTCTAAAGAAAGCTTTTCTTTTTTCCCCTATGGCAAAGGAAAGCAGTCAAGATTTCCTTGTTCAATATCTTGAAATAGACTCATTTTTTGACCCAACTGTATGTTCCTTAAAGCTGGTGGAATATTGCTTGATTTGTCAAGCAATCAATTGTAGTATGTTGATTGGACCATGTGGAGCAGAACTTTTTAGAGTCCTTATGCTGGGAGAGGGACTATTCAGAGGCTCTATGACTTTCTTTTTGCTTTTGTCACTTCTTATACCTGAATGTCCTGATTGTTTGTTCACAGAGGAATAAATCTCCTCTCCCTCTTGATCTAATAGACTATGGAAGATATAACTAGGATTTAAAAGTTTTGGCAAAATAAAAACATCTCCAACTCCAGTTTATCTATAGAAACTAATAGCAAAGAAAAAAGAAACAAGGGAAAAACAAAACAAGAAATTATCATAGTTTGAGCAATACTATCTCAGCCACAATGCCAAATAATTGTAACTCAGGTCTTCATGTTTTCAACTTCTCCATCAAAGTTTTGTCAATTTCTAGGAGAGTGAGCTCAGAAAGATTAAGCAAATTAATCAGTAGCAAATTGGAACTCAACATGACATAATTGCTTCCCATTTTCTGCTGAGTCATTCTATGAATGTATAACCTATTCCAAACCTCGTATTTTACCCACACAAAAGTACTCAGCCTATAGACAAGACAACAAGGCCACCCCATTGATGTAGTGAATAAAAGTGGCTTGATGATTGAATTCCTTGCTCCTCAACAAGAGGTTCTTCTGTTCTGGACATATATTCATGGAGTGGTTAAGCCCTCTAGAGACATCTTCTGGTGCTGACTTCTAGGTGTCTTTCTCATGGCTGTTTGCCAGAGCCAATCTATCAGAATCCTAAAGGAAGCCAAGAATTTTTGTACACTCAACAGTCTTTCCACAAGTCTTTACTTTCCACAAGTTCTTTATCAGTAAGAGTCCTGGCACTAAGGAGAACCCCTGCAGATGGTACGAGTGAAAAGATTTTAATGAAGGCTCTCCTTAATGATATGTGGGCATTGGTTACACATGAAAAATCTAGAAATGGAGCTGTGTCTATGGTTATGAGGAGCAGGAAGCAATTATACTCTTTAGGTAGAAGGAATTGGAAGAAACACTGCTTTTATCAGAGCCAAGGTATAACCCTAGAGGAACAGGGAACCTGGAAGGGGTGCTGGTTGTGGAAGAATGTAGCTACTGCTGGAGAAGCAGGCTTGAAGTACTGCTGGGGTAGGGAAGAAACACAGCTTCTCTCTCTTGCCTTCCAACATCATCCTCATGGTGCTTCTCTTTGGCTGAAAACACCTGGAAACCATTTAACAAGAATTGCGGGGCAGAGGAATCTACAACACAGAGCACAGGATGGGGCACGCAAGGATAGGAAATGAATCTGGAGTGATTTCAAGAAAAAGATGAACTCACCCAAGTACCAACCCAGTTGCTGGTGTTGATCTAAACATTGAGAGTAGAACAATAAACGTAACAGATTCTAATGGAGCACTCAGAAAAAGGACTTTCTAGAGCAAAAATATACATTAAAAAATCAGTAGAGAAGTCATATGTCACACGGGGACAAACATGAAGGAATACACATCTAAGAATCTGGGAAGGTACAACTTAAACTGGCTGACTGAGGATGCCTCTATTCCCTGAGAGGACTGGCAGGAAGGTGGCATTGTGAGGATGAGCTGGTGCAGAGGACTCCTGAGCCAAGGCTGGAGGTGGAGTGGGAGTGTCGCAGGCAGTGGGATGAGAAGGTGTGGAGCTAGCATTGATTGGGTGCAGTGTCTTTTCCTATTATAATAAGCTTTGGTCAGTATGTGAAGGCTGGTGACATGCAGGGTGACAACTGACACACACGGCAGTCTTCAAGAGGGAGCATTTGTGTTATCATAGCTTTGTAGAGAGGGCCCCAAATCATAGAAGTCCTGACTCTATTTTTCTTGTTCCCTGGGTCCTTTAGATTTTCCAGACCTACCACATTATGATTGTTCTGCACATTATAGCTGTTAAACTTAAGTGTGGTTTTCACATGACTAACCACCATCACTTGTCAGTAAAATATCACGTATGCGTGCTTCTGCATGCACACATATGCACACATCTGTGTATATGTATGGAAATTTCTCTTTGTCTGGAAATGTCCTCTCTCAAATTTTTCCCCTCTTAAAACCTCTTTTCCAGCCAAGAAGTATTCACAGCTTGCATATCACACACCTTGTGAAACCTCCCTCACTGAATCCAGGAACTCTATTAGATCCTTCTCCTTGGCCCCCAGCACCTGGTCCAGGCCTGTGTTTAAGAATTCTTGATGCTGGGGTTTTCTATGTACAGTATCATGTTATCTTCAGATAATAACAAGTTCATGTCTACCTTTCCAATCCTTATTCCTTTTATTTCTTTCTCTTGTCTAATTAGCTCTCTCTTGTTAGCATTAGCTCTGGCTAATGCTTCCGGATCTATATTGAGTAGGAGAGGTGACAGTGGGCATCCTTGTCCTGTTCTTGATTTTACAGTAAGGGATTTCCATTTTTTTCATTTATGGTGATGTTGGCTATTGATTTGTCATAGATAATTTTATTAGGTTGATATAAAGACCATCTATTCAAATTTTTTGTAGTTTTCATCATGAATGAGTGTTGGCTTTATCAGAAGCTTTTTCTGTATCTATGGAGTTGACCATGTGATTTTTGTCTTTGGCTTTGTTGATGTGGTATATTACATTTATGGTTTTGCATATATTAAACCATTCCTGCACTCTTGGGATGAATCTCACTTGGTCGTGATGTAAAATGTTCTTGATGATTTGTTACATTCCATTTGCTAGTATTTTATTGAGGATTTTTGCATCTATGTTCATTAGGGAGGTAAGTCTGAAGTTATCTTTTTTGGTTGTTCTTCTATGGTTTTGGTATCAGAGTAATACTTGCCCCTGGATGAGTTTGGGACAATTGCTTCCCTTTCAATTGGCATTAGGTCCTCCATAAATTTCTTTCAAAATTAAGCTATGAATCCGTCAAGATCTGGGCTTTTCTTTGTTGGCAGTGTTTCTTTTTAATTACATTTTGAGTTTCATTGATACTGGGTTATTCAGAATTTTTATATCTTCTTGATTCAGCTTTGAGAGTTCATACATATCTAGGAATCTTTCCATTTCCTCTGTGTTTTCTATCCTGTAAGAGTAAAGATTTTGGAAGTACATATTGATATATCTTCTGAATTTCTATAGGGCCTGTAGCGATTACACCCTTTTCATTCTTCATTCCATGAATTTGAAAGTTTTCTTTCATTTTTTCATAATAGTGACCTGTAATTTACCTCTTTCAAGCCAAGGATCCAAAGTTGAGTATAAGCTTCAATCTACAAGCTTACTTTTGTGAGTGTCTTCCTTACCTAGGGTATATATGGTTTGTTGAAGTTCTTTCAAGCAGACTGTTTGGGGAAGGGGGTAATAGATAGATGGATAGATAGATAGATAGATAGATAGATAGATAGATAGATAGATAGATGAATTGATGATATATAGATTGAGTAGGTCTTATTACCTTGTTAAGGGACTAAATGTGTGTGTGTGTGTGTGTGTGTGTGTGTGTGTGTGTGTAAAATCTCACTATATAGGGATCATGTTAAGACAAGTTTGTACTACTGGTATCCCCGGTAACTCAACCATAAGAGGATAGGCCAATTAGATTATACATGGTGGTATGAAACCAGCTCAAGGTTTTAACTGGTAAAAATATCCAGGGAACTAGTATTTTGAACATAGATAGCTTGTTTTTGTCTGTGAGGCAGCCTTAGTCGCCCCAGCTTCCCTCTTACCCAATGGCCTTGGTGGAGTACTCATCTGGGAGGTCTACATGATTTCATCTTATCTATATGTGAGCATCATAAATTGATAGCTAAAATGCAGCTAATAAAGTCCAGCTGGGTATTTTCTAGGTGAATAAACATACCACTTTTTCTCCTATTTTTTCACGTGGAAATGATGAATAGGACCCACAACTCTTATTTTCATTATAAGTGGAAAAGTAGAAATAATATCAACTTATGATACTTGAGGTTGTTATAGAGTGTTTTAGAGACACCCTGAAAGTTTCAAATAATTATAGCTCCAGTAAAATTTTTATGACTGCCTGGGGATTTTTATGATCAAAGAAAAAGTAAACAGAGAACACTTTTAGGCTGAAAGACATTCAGGACCTCATGGTTTTTTGTTGGTCCTCCTTCTATTCTTAAAACAGTGATTAATAATAGTTTCACAATGTAAAAGCCCCCACATTTGGGATTAAGTAATTGAATGAAATTAATTCCTAAACCCATTTTTCATCTACCCCAGGCATGCTGCATTATATATTATCTTGGTGATTAAAAATACAGCGAACTAGATACAAGAAAAGGTCTTCAAAGGCTTCTAGTTATGCATTTTGTTCTAATCCATTTCATCAGTTTCTACTTATTGCTTTATTCATTGTTTAACAGTACATTAGTGCAAGTAAAGAAATTTTAAAATAGCTATACATTTGATTTTAGTACTATCATTATTCAATTCTGATTTTAAAAATTGTGCTGTAATAATGCACAAAAAAAACATTACTGGGGCCAGTCAAAGAGCTCAATGGATTAAAGTGCCTGCAAGCAGG
>NW_004524609.1:10990058-11021650 GCF_000260255.1 Octodon degus | reverse complement strand
CTGCAATTAACCATAGTCATAATGTTGAACTTACTGCTTCTGGCCTAAATCACATCGCACGTCCTTTGACCAACATCTTCCCAGCATTTTACCATTGCCCATTGCCGGTCCTCTTAAGAGCCATTCTTCTTCTCTGCTTCTACATGAGTTACATTGCACATACAAGTTAATTCAAAAACACCTTGCTTGTCTACATCTGGCCTAATTCTCTTACTATAAGCTCCTTCAAGTTGCTGCAGGTAACAAGAATTCCTTCTTCCTCAAGGCTGAATGCATGTCATTACGCATCACACACGTTTTCTTGGCCCCAGATAAATTGATTGATTAATTAATTTATGTATTTATTATGTATTTGGCACAGAGTCTCCCTGCGCAGCTCAGACTCCCAGTGATCCTCCTGTTTTCAGACTTCCCATCCCTGGGATTACAGGCACGCCTAACCTTCACCTTTGTAATAATATCCATTGTAGAACATGTGAGCTTATAATTCATTGTTGTTTCAATTTACATTTCTCTGGTGATTAGATTTTTTGTACATTATCTCACACAACTCTTAGCTATTTGGTTGGGGCCAGGGAGATGGCTCAGTAGAATAAGTGCTTGCCTGGCAAGCGCAAGGACCTGAGTTCAATCCCCGGTTCTGAGCAAAAAAAAAAAAAGTCCTAGTCTCTTAGCTATTTGGTTGTCTATTTTGAAAAATGTTTAAGTCCTTTGCTTCATCTTTAAGCTAGGTTATAGTTTTCATGCTATTGAGTTCTTCATGTTCATCATACAAGATTGGTATTAATCCCTTCTCAGATGTATGATCTGCAAACATTCAATCCCATTTCACATGCTATCTCTCCCTTCTGTTAATTGTTTACTTATGTTTGCAAAACATTTTTATCATGTAATCTCATTTGACTTTTCCTTTTATTTTGTTGCTTGTGTTTTGGAGTTATATTTAAATCTCATCATCAATTCAGTGTCCCAAATATCACTTATGGTTGCCACTAGGAATGTTAAAGCTTCAGATTTTGCATCTGAATCCTAAGAAAGGTAGATGAAGGAACACGGAACATGGAACGTCAGTGGAGTTTTACAAGAGCAAAACAGAGAAGATCAACCAACAAGGATCAGAGTTAAATGTTATGAATTACATACTTAATATCTGATATTTCCTGAGCTGGCAAATCTGCCAGCTTTCTGAGTCCTTCTGAGAACCCCACAAGGACATCACAGAGGCATCTTACTTACGTTTTACATGCTCTACAGCTCGGTCTCTTTTCTATTGCTTTAGAATTAGACTCCGTGGCACTTGAATACTCTCCCAAAGTTGTCCACTCTTTTTTCTATTTATGTATTTTGTACAAGATCTCACTACAGCTTGGGTTTGTACTGATCCTCCTGCTTTCAACCCCCTCCCCCCAGCACTGGGATTACAGGCATACACCACCACTCCTGGACTTGGTCACTGGCTCAGTGCACCAAGGGGGCAGGGCCAGGGTGGCATGCGAGGCTGGGGATTGCACTTGCCAAAGCAGGTGCTTAATCCACAGAGCTATCCTGCCAGTCCTATGTCCGCCCTCTTCTTAACCCATCTTGTTATTCATCTCCATCCCCAATAAAACAGAAGATAAATATTTTCTCCTCAAGACAATTAGAAACTAAATTACACAACTTAGAGCTGGAATTTTCTCAGCCTTTCCTTCAGTCACTTTTGCTATTCTTTCTGCTTATTACAGGATCAAACCAATGGAAGAAGCACCCCAGGATTAAGCTCCACACTTAGTCTTTATCTGCTGGCTCTCCATACAAGTCAGTAAGATTCCTGTTCTAAAATGTGTGGCAGATTCAGACAATTCTCAATTTTTAAAACAATCTCTCACCTCAGGCCTTTCCTGTGAAGTCAGGAATTAGCTGCCAACAAAGTCAATAACAACAAGACTCTTTGGTTTGGTTGCACGATTAAAATTTAAAACTTGGCATATCTAGTTCTGAATGCCTGATCTTCCTCCTCAGACCTGCTTCTACCTCTTCTTACTGTCCTGGTAGGTGGACGCTCACCTATTAGAGCTAAGGTCACTTTTTAAAGATAAGTACCCAAACTGCTATCCCAAACCCAATTATTTACATCACAAAGTGCCAACACAGCAATTAAACTTCAACACTTTTGGTTTAGTTTAGAAAAAAAAAAAAACTCATACATAACATTGTTTGTTTTAAAAGAAAAAGAAACAGCACATGTGCCACAGGTTCATCACCACTGGTTTAGACCAAGCATTCTGTGTTTTTCTCAAACCACACATTAGCCTGGCAGCAAATCTTGTTTACTATAATTTTTCAAATATTCCCCTTAGTAATTTTTCCAAATGTATTTTTATTTTACCACTTCTTCCAAAGTAAAGTATACCATGCCTAGATATAGATTCCTGACTTGTCACCCTTTATATATGCATATATATATATATATATATATATATATATATATTCTGTTCATATATGATCTTATCAAGGAGCTCTTTCTTCCTAAAGATACTTATTCAAAGTAGCATCCCCAGCCATTCCTAATCCCATCCTTTACTTCGTTGTCCTTTATAAGACAAACTTTATGCTGTTAAATGTATGTTCATTTCTCCTGCCTTGGATTATAGATTTCAAAAGACATGGTCTTTGCCCATTTCTATCTTTCATTTTACTGACATGGCATAGACAGTGCCCAGCCCTTACTGAAGGCTCATTTAAGTATTTTCATATCAATGAATATGTGGTAGTAGAGGTGAAATCATCTGAAGGGATGAAACATATCTCAAGATGCATTAGTAAAGTTATTAGAAAATCAGTCATATGATGTGTATTTAAAAATAGTTTATGGTCAAACCGTATTGATAGACCAGGACACACTTGTATATCAAATGCTATCAGAAAAACAGAAAGAGATCTCTTGATTAAGTTTCGGATTAAAGGCCTCAATTCAAGTTGGTTCATGGGCTAGAGCAGTATGAGGATAAGCCTACTTCTAACCCCCTAATAAAATATTTCTGGACTCGGTGCCTGTGGGTCAGGTTGTAGCTGCATTTCTGTAGCACACCAAAGGTGTGCAAACTGAGAAAGATACTTAATCCTCTTGGAGTTTGGGCTCTAAATTGGTGATGATAGTACGGATCTCACCAGATCTTGGCAACGATCAGCCTGAGATTGGTCACGATTTATTCAATTTTAAATACACTATGTACAGTCTCAGACATGAGACTAAGGACCATATTTCCAAGCTCAGAGGAAACATGGAAAGCAATAAATTCAACATACTTATTTTCTTACCAGAGGCTATTTCTTTACTATGAGATTTATTCAAAACTTGATGGAAAGAATTTCTATACCCTTTTAGAGAAACTATTTTAGGCAGTCTTAAAGTATATTGAAATTTTCAGTTGACAAACCTATTCACTACCTTCCTTCATGGGCACAGCTTTGTCAGCTTGAGTCAGATTTTAAACTTCTCTGCTGGCCAAACTTTCTTTTCCATTATTAAGGAAAAAAAAGTCTGGCAAATGCCAAGCAATTAGAACAAACACACGAGACAGATTCACCATTTTCAGGGTGTTTGTGTGGATCAGTCACAGATCTGACATGGGACTCCAGTTATCCGAAGTAACCCTCCAAACTCCTAATCCAATGGATTTCATTCACTTCCTTCTCTGTCACCACTGTCCAGGTCACTACTCCCACTGACTCTTCTCCGAGAGCCAAGACCTCTGCTAGGGCACTTTGTGTTCTAGTCCTTTTGATTCTCATCAATCTCCCCTGACATTATTGTCCTCACAGCACTTCCCAGCAAGTCAGAACTCAAGAGGAGGTGATTTTTTTTTTCCACAATAAAGCAGTGATGGATCTGGGCTCTCAATTTAAATCTGATTCCAGGGCTCTTGCTTTTGCTACATGTACAAGTCTCTTCTCTGACAGGGACACTTCATTTTGTAAGCTCATGTGGACGCTCAGTTCCTTAAGGGCAGAGTCTCAAAGTGGAAGAATTTAAAGTTAAAAAGAAAAAAAAAGATACAAAGAAATGAGAACATCCGAAAGATTGGGACTTGTAGGTGGAAATATATATGTTTATCACACATTTCCTTGGACATTCCCTTGACTTGATGTTTTAAGATTTTGATGCATGAGTGTGGCGTTTCTCCAGCTTCCTGTGGGGGCACAGTTTGGTTGGAGGATGACTTACAAGACCTTGTTCCTACTAATACTAAAGCGTCTAACAAATATATATTCCAAAAACAAAAGTGTTCTCAGATCTCCCCTATGTTCAATCAATAGATTTGATGAATCTCCTCTTCCTTGTGTTGCTCTGAGACTCTGGGTGAAATCCTACTGGGTTGCATGTTTCTTTTGCTCAGACGATTCAGCATCTAATTAAAAGCACGAGGAGCCTTTATACATCACAGTCCAGCTTTTCACTCGCCACCGGCCTCACCGGTCGGTCGTTATTAATGATTTATTTCTTTTGACAGGAACGACAACATTGCAAGACTTCTTGGGTGGAAGAAAGTTGGCAGAGAGAAAGTCCACCGTGAGCAGTTAAACATTATATGCATTAATACCCCCCATCAATAGTTTAATGGATGAAATGCATTGATTGCTTTGAGAATTATTCTGAGGTCTACAGTAATAAGCAGAAATGTCTGATTTGACATCTTTTTTTTTTAATATGTCTGCAATGTAATCTACTACCAATTACACAACAACCCCACCAAAGTAGTGCTGAGTGGTCCCACTACAGTAGTAACATGTTATAAAAGCTCAAGTTTCACGACAATTAGCTTCTGGCTGAAGTTTATTACCCCATTTGAGATTTAAAACTTTTTTTTTTCCATTGCATTCCAACAATGCTTATGTGTCTGCGGCTAACACTTTAAAACAATAGCAGAATGGCAAATATCTGTCTGGCTGGAGTTTGCCCAAAAATAATTCTATAGTAAAGTTAAAAAACAAAGCTCCAACAAAGCAGACTGCATAAAACAAAATGACTTATTGAATGACTCCAAACAACCAGGGTTAGAATGTTGTGCTGAGAAAAAAAATAGCCTTTCACTGGCATCATATAGAAGAATTTGGGAAATAATTCAGAGAATATGGTCATCGTTGTCTATCTGTTAACGGATTGTACGCGGATGTTCCGCAAATCCTCATGTGATCAGAGGTGGGACTCTTCAGCGTTCCCTGGACCTACAGCGTGTGATGCTGGAGTTAAGAATGTGATGTTGGAGTTGATTTACAGTGCCACGCTGAAACTAAGGCTGCTTCGGGGTGGGCGCAAGTGCTAGGCATCCTAAGGACAGGCACCCCGGAGAGGAGATAAGTGACAGGAAGAGGGCGGAAGCTATGACTTGCCAGATGGGTGATTTTGCTGTCTTCTGCCTGCCATGAACTGTTTCTCCTTTCACATGCCAGCCTGCCTTGGAGCCAGCTGATTATTTGAAGCCTCTATAAATTGTGAGCTCAAACAATCCTTTCTCCTCCTTGAACTTTGGATGTTGGGTAGTTTCAGCTCAGCGTTGAGAAAAATAACTAAGGTATCATCTAAAAGCAATTTCCACACAAAGGAAAAGGGGTCCAATTGATGACCTGTGTCTGTGTACCTACTGGACCGTCTTAAGATGTCTCATGTGGGATACCAGGATCCTCAAGTTGATTAGTACTTACAATCCTGGGAATCTTAGATTTTTTAATAATGATGATGACAGTGCAATTTCTGTTCTGTGGCATGATTGTGGGCTAAAACTTGATACGAGTGACCTTATTAAATTCTCCTAAAAACTTATTTTTCTCATTTTAAAATTTTTGACTAGTGGGCCGGCAAGACAGCTCGGCGGACTGAAGCTCCTGCTTAGGCAAACTTAGGCAAGCTCAAGGACTGTGGTTCGATCCCCAGTACCACATGCTGTGCCAGTCCCAACCCCCAGGGCCGGCTGAGCTGGCCACAGAGTCCGAGCATAGTGGCACACTCCTGTAATTCCAGCGCTGGGGAGGTTGAAAGCAGGAAGATCACGATGAGTCTGAGCTGTGTGGTGAGACCCTGTAAAAACCATATATATATGGTTTCCATTCCAGGGGAGAATGTGTATGTGCTTTGAGTCCCTCTTTCTTCCCTGCCCTCATCTCCTGATTTCCCCCTACCCTCCTTTTGAATATCACACGGTGCTTACTGTCCTGGTATTGACTTGGTGCATGCTCATAACGCATCTTAATTCCCTTTTTATCTCACTCTCTAAATGAGAAAATTGAGGCTTCCACAACCTCGGCAATAGTGGCATAGGCAGCAGAGGTGGGAATTGCCTGGCACCTTGGAAGTCTTTCCTTGAGGCTTGAAGTACTGTCATTCTTGAAAATAAAGACAGTGAGGGTGAGGTGGGATGGCGCAAATAATAAGGAGAACAGGAAGAACAAAGGCAATAATAGGAATGTGGGGAAGTAGGCCTCTGTATTTTTTTTTTTTTTTTTTGAACAGGGGATTGAACTCAGGCCCTTGTGCTTGCCAGGCAAGTACTTATTCTACTGAGCTAGCTCCCCCACCCCTGTATGTTCGTTACATAAGTTTTCCTTACAGAATTCTGAGCTAATTTGCTTCATGTTGCAGACTTATTTTCCCCTTACTCTTTGATTTTGAGTTTCTTGCACATTGGCCTTTTATCTCCCCCACCCATTCCTCACACTGTGGGCTTTCAAACTTCCTTGAGGGCATTAGAGAACTCAGCAGGCTGGGCTGAAATGGGAAGGTACAGTGTTTTGCAATAAGCATTCACCAAGCAGGCCACTTACAGGTGCCTCCTTTAGGGAAGGATGTTGCAGAAGGATCAGGGTCCCTGTGACCAGATTCCAAAGACTGACAGTCCCAGAAGCAAAAAAAAAAAAAAAAAAAAAGAAAAGAAAAAAAAGAAAAAGAAAAAGAAAAAATTGCTTCATTTTTTGCCATCCTCAGCTCAGGGATCTTAAACTTCTTTGGATATTGAATGTGATCAAGTCTAAATGGCAATGACATTAGTGGAATTAAAAAAATTCTCTTTTATTTATGTATGCATTTGGTAGAGGGTCTTGCTACCCAGCATGGACTCATAGTGAGCCTCCTGTTTCAGCCTTTCCAGTACTGGGATAACAGGAGTGTACCACCATGCCCAGTCTCTGTGGCCAACTCAGGGGACCCGGGGTCTACTGGGAATTGAACTCCTTGTCTAAGCAGGCACCTCGTCTACTGAGTTATCTCAGCAGCCCTAACTGGTGAATTCTTAAATATAAAAATATCATATAATTTAGTCAAAATAACACAAATGTCCATTAGAATTCCAAAAGCAGTTATTTGTCTTGCAAGCTGAATTACAAGAGGAATGGTAGTATACAGCTGTAATCTCAGCACTTTGGGAGGCTCAGGTTGGGGTAATCACGAGTTTGAGTCCACCTGGACAAGTAGTGAGACCCTTTCTCAAAAGTGGAAAAATAAAGAGAGCTACAGTGGAAATCAGTGGGAAGACAGTGAACTTAATCCCCAGTACAACAAAGCATAACAAAAATTCTGTATTTGTAGGTCATGCTACTAAAAGCACAAATCAAAGCTTTCAAATATCACTCACATCAATATAATGATATCTAGTTTCTGAATTCGCTCTGTGGGTACACCACTGTTTTCCTAGCTATAGCCTTCAGAAAGAAGTTTCCCCAGTAATCACAGATTAACATTTCTGGGTTCCATGCCTGGATTTATTTTCCAAACTAAAATCAGCCAGAGAATTGCTGTGGTACATATTTCATGAGGATAAACAAATTCTAAAATTATCTAGACCAAAAGCAATCTATGAATTTGTTCAAAGGAAATGTACTATTATTTACACAGAATACAAAGGCTAACAAGAACAAAATAAAGTTTTCTAGTTCCATGGAGAGAAACGTGGATATAAACACATGAGTATAGTTTGTTAGACCATTTCTTCATGGAATTGTGTGGGTTCCTGGTTCTGAGTGTTAGTACACAGACCTTGAAGAGAGTCTTGGAATTTAAGTCTATGACCCCAGGGGGACAAATGGAAGAAGAGGAAGAGCACTCCCATCAAAGTGAGTAGGATACATATCAGTGGAGAAATGTGAAGCTTTGTATCAGCTCTAGGCAACTGGAAATACAGCATCGTGGTCAGACAGAAAGAAGCCAGCTGCATCTTGGGAAGTCTTGGACACTGCTCAGCAATACTGGCAGGGATTTTAGCTCTCTGTGAACATTCAAAGACAGCAGCTTACTGTTAAACATACAGGGAAGTCGTATTCCATCGAGCAAGCTAACCTTTGTCTTTCTTTTCAAAAACCACTGGCAAGGCTATTTTATAGAAGGGTACAGGTACATTCAAAATCTTAAAATCTGAATTTGAAACCTCAGAATTTCTTGTGCTTTCTTCTATAAGCATTTTTTTTGTTGAATTATTTTGCGCAATAAAAGAATGATATATTCCTATAAGCTGACACTATCAAAATGAAAATAGGAATAGGTTGTGTATTCTGTCAAAACCTACATTCCATATCTAGGATTAAACCCATATTAAGTTCCTAAAGTCAACTTTTTACCAACTATGAAAACAGAGATGCAGTAGTCAGAAAGCACCTCTCAATGGAGGTCCTAGCTAAGAGCCAGTCTTTGTTCCTCAGACTTGCCTTTGATCTGGCAAGAAAAAAGAGCCAAAGCATGTAGATTGAGAAAAAAAAAATTAATTTGGTATGTTGTTTCCAAGTGAAAATGCATCAGTTCTGGTGTTTTCCATGTGAAACTATTTTTTCCATCAAGTCCAAATCACGTTTTGACTAACTATTATTCAAAGATTACTGCTGAACTGATAATCAATAGGAAACACCAAAACTGAGAGACTGTACTGACTGGACACAGTCAACTCTATTGGTCATTTTGAAAATGTGTAGAGGACAAATGTTGTAATTTTTTATCATTCTTTTATTTTTTTATCATTTTTCAAGAGAGAGGAATAAACAGAAAACTTCAAAACACTGTCTTTCACTGGGCCAAGATGGCTATCTTCCTGTTGGTGTTCAACCTCAAGTCTACCCTGATTCTAGTGTATTTCTTCTGCCACCAACGGTCCTCATTCATTTAAAGATACAAATCTCAATTTCTTTGTCTCCCCTCTGCAAGGTTTTCACAGAATTCCCCTCTGATCTGCCAACTGTAAGATTCAAACAGCAATGTCTCTTTCATAAGAGAAGGGTGTTGTAAGAAGGAAGAAACTCTTAACCTTAGTAGGCCCTCAGCATGTAACTACCGAGTGACGCAATGGCCACTCAAGTTGATGTCTAACTTTTCGACTTAGCTTATTATTTATGGTTCTGAGCTAATTGTACAAGATAAGATCAATTCAGGTATCAAAACAATTTCTTTTCTAATAGCTGGATTGTAATTAAACCTCAACTTGTTGTGTGTGGAACGCTATGAATAGAAGTATTTCCAGGACATCCTGAAGTTCTAATGCTTAATATTTACACATGATTGCTTGGGGACAATTTGACTGCTTCCAAAGAGGAAAGCCAAGAGCCATTCAGGAGTAGAAGAAAGCACTCCTAACAAAAGTGGTCACCTAAGTAGCTGTCAAGGGAAACGGGCTTTGTTTTTGGTGGACTGCAATGAATGCCTTCGCTTTTTGCCCAACAATGCCCAATTGTTATTAAGAAGCGAATTGAATAAAGAAAAGAGGATTATGTGCTGCTGGGAACTGGAAAAATCAGCTAAGACAAGATTTAGAAAATGCATTATCCTGATTCTAATGTTTTACTACGAGGTCTATATCTGATCTTGCGGTGAGTATAGTAAGTTTTGAGCCAGTGTAATGACTGTAAGTCCTGGACCACTGTCCTCCTTGGTGTCCCAAAGAGCAGTGAGGAAAGAAATCTCTTGGTTCTGTAGTGTCATTGTCCAAGTTATTAACGTTCACTTCTGTTTTTGGCAACATCAGTGAGCACCAGAAGAAACACATGGCTTTACAACATCGTTTCTCAAACATTTTCACCCCAGGACCCTTGACTCCCTTTAAAAAACAGAAATATTCTGATTCAATAGCTTTATGTTCAAGGAATGCCTATAAATATTTCTTAAATTAGAAATTGAAGTGACAAATTTAAAACTCAGATTCACTAATCCATTTACAACAGTGATGTAAATATTTCCATGTCAAAGCCAGTAACGTGTTTTCAGTGAAAAGAGTTTTCTACAAAAAGTAATGAGAAGATGACCTTGTTTACATTTTTAGAAATCTCCTATGTCTGGCTGAGATGGAGACAGTTGAATTCTCATGTCAGCCTCTGTAAACTATTGTTTCTGTAGATTGTTTTGGTTGAATTATGTGCAGAATATTTGGACCAAAAAAATGTCTGCCTGTAAAGGGGGAAAGAATTTAATTACCTTGAATAATTTAATACAGATAATTATTGATATTTCTTCTTCACCTGAATTCTAAGTGCCCTAAAGTTTTGCTGTCTTGTATGGGGTAAAATAGTTTAAGGGAATTTTTGTGCTCTGTTATGTTAAAAATCTGTTGAATGAATGGAACGTTTAATCTTTCATTGTTTTTATTGTCTTGGACTGGTCATATGAAGAGTAGTTGTCCACTAATTTACTTGAATCTACTAAGTATTAGTGATTTCGTTATATCAGACAATCATATTTGCTTCTATTATCAATAATCACATCAAAATAATCTTGAAACATTGGGAAACTAGCATGCTAATGGAAGGGGAAGAAAATTTTTCAAAATGCTCATTTTTACTTGAATGTTTACATTTATCATGGGCAGAAAAGCTGCTTTTTGTCTTCTTTGAAGTGACTGATTTACTTCATTTATTTTTGATTAATTCTATGCTAAATAACAAGTGTTAAATAATCATAACTTGTTAGCCTTTCTTTCAAGTAAAAATGGTCTTTATTTTTTTAAGCGATCAGTTTAAAATATAGAGAAGGATTCTATAGCTTTGTCTCTCTAGATTTTTCTCTCTGTGTGTGTCCCTGTCTGTCTCTCTCTGTCTATCTCCTTTCCTCATCCCTCTTCTCCTCTCCTCTCCTCTCCTCTCCTCTCCTCTCCTCTCCTCTGTCTCTGTCTCCGTCTCCTCTCTGTCACTCTCTGTCTCTGTCTCTCTCTGTCTCCTCCTCTTCTCTGTCTCTCTCTGTCTCTCTGTCTGTCTCTGTCTCTGTCTCTGTCTCTCTCTCTCTCTCTCTCTCTCTCTCTCTCTCTCTCTCTCTCTCTGTAATAAGAGTGCTCTACACAAGCTGGACGTGCACTCCTGTAATCCTAGCACTGGGCAAGCTGAGGGAGAAGGACCACTGTAAGTTAGAGACCAGCCTGGGCTACAAAGTGAGTTTAAGGCCAACTAGAACTGCAGTTTTTCAAATTCTGTCTCAACAAGACAAAAAAAACAAAGAATGCTTCATGCCTATCTCTTATTTTATTACAAAGATTGTTAAAAAGAGATGCATGCACAATTCTAGAGTTAGTGGAATTCATACTTCTGATTATTCTATCCCATTTCTTAAGTGAAACTGACTTGCCCTTTATTTTTAATGGCTTTGTGTCATCAATACAAATATAAACACAAGGGCAAAGATGTCTCTAGATTATCATAAAAGTTCTGAGTTCTCACATAAATTGAAGCGGACTTAGGGAGTCCTAGAATACCTCAGGTTCCCATTTGAGTACTTTGAGGACATTTGCCAAAACTGTATTAGTCTCTTTTCTCTACTCTCTGGCCAACATATAGGGAGATAACAACACTAGCAGTTGATGACGTAGTATGTCCTCTTAAAGGATACTCAAACACCTACTACAACTTAAGACTTTCACATTTTTGTGATGTGAATGTGCAAAAAAAAAAAAAATCCTGTGTGTCTCTGATATCTGCTTTTGTGTTCCTTCAACTAAAATATACATTCCAGGGGCCAGTGAGATAGTTCAGTGGTCTAAAGTGCCTGCTTAGGCAAGCTCAGGCAAAGGCAGGGACAGGGGTTCAATTCCCTGCACCACATGCCATGCCAGCCCCACCTGCAAGGCAGGCTGAGCCAGCCACAAGAAAAAAAAAAGAGAAAGAAAATTTACATTTTTTTACATTAGGTGGACACTGGGCACAGGAACCAACATGAAGGAACAGCAGATAATTTTCTTTGTCTTTTTTTTTCCTTAATCTTTGCTTATTTATTTATTAGTACTGGTCTCACTACAAAGCTCAGACTCATAGTGATCCTCCTGTCTCAGCCTCCGTGCTGGGATTACAGGCCGGTGCCACCACACCATGTTTTGGTGGCCGACAGGGTACACCCCAGGTTCTGGAGCCCACATGGCATGCTGTACAGGGGATGAAACAAGTTCCTTGCACTTACCAGGCAGCCACTTACACCGCTGGGCTATCTCCCTGGCACAACAGCTGATTTTCTAGTCATACCACAGGGTCACTTCTATAAGCCAGTTTGAGTGCCTGCGGGGGACAATAGTGATTTTGACTCCTTACCCTAAAAATCCATGCAAGGCCGATTCAGACCCAATTGGTTACCATCTGTGTAGATCCCACACGCTCTCCCAATTGGCAGCACCACCAGCCCCCATCTCTGTGTGAAGACGGGAATCTCTCCTCTATTGGAAGCAGAGTCACGACTCCAAGAAGGTAGAGGTGGAGGTGGTGGTGAGAGCTGACCCCAGGGTGACTCAAGGTTTAGGCAAAAACAAGGGCAGTCTCACCAAACTGGTCTCCTTAGTCCTCAGAGATGGCTGTTCACATGAAAACAAATGAATACTTGCCAAAGGTCCGTCTGCTTCCAGAGGGAAGTCCAAGGGTTGCGGAGATAGACCATTTTCCAGCCTCAGGTCAGCCAAATGTGGATTTCAGAAAATTCAGACTGTGGTAGGGTGAATTAGCATATCCTTGTCCTGGGAACACGTGGGAAACTGAAGTTTCCAGGGAGGGGTCCCTGCCCCTAAAAGAAGAGCCTGAATAAACCTAGTAGGGAAAAAACTGATAGTGACTAACAATTCCTACCGAAGACTAATTTTAGAAGTCAACCTGGTGAAATCACACTGGTCAGTAAAGAGAAGCACTGGCCCAATGACCTAATTACCACTCAAGTGGGAAAAAAAGAGACTAAGCCCTGGAAAATTGCGTCAATATTGTGACCTTTAATGGGCAGCATTTTTAAAAATACTCATGGTTATCCTGAAATTTTTCCCTTTCTTTATGACTAACCATATGCTGACTGCCAGTTTCAATATGAAAAACTAATAATAACCAAGGTTTTCAGATTTTTGGGACAATCACACCAAAATTCTTCGCCATAAAGGTTGAGTCAGTTAATCAAAAGAGCAATTGTGCTCCTCCTCCTCCTTCTCCTCTCCCCCCCTCTTCCTCCTCTTCCTCCTCTGGATGTAGAAGTGAACTTCACATTAGTAACATAGCACCAGGGCAATGAGTCCTGCTATATTTTTAGGGCAGAGTATTTTCAGGAGGGTAGTTTGCTACATCCAAACTGCTCTAATGATTTTCTCTGTTTTGAACACCGTAAGTATCTTTTGCCGGCAAGAAGCATTCTACTGAGAGAAATTGCCGAATACATTTTCCTCACATTTCTAGGTCCATCTGTGGTCCCAGGTAAAGACTCTTGAAAGGAAATTCATTCAGCTAAAGAAAACGTGAACCTGAAAGACACCTGGATTGGCAATGAGAATTAATTAGCACACCTATTCCTTCAGTCAATGGTTACATCATAAAAATCTGCTCCATCTTACTTCGAGGATAAACTGGTGAACTTAGTAAGATACACTCCGTCTCTGAGAGCTTTGGGATGAAAACCACCCAATAAATAGTTCTTTGTTTTAATTTTTTTCCTTTGGTGTGTCCCAGCAGTGAAGAATCTGGTAGGAGAATATAAATAACAGGAGGTTTACAAGAATACTGATCTAAATGCATTCTGTTAGCTCAAAGATGGCTTATTGGAATACGAAATGGAGCTAGGAAATAAAATACTCAGTTCAAACTTTGACGTGCAGTTGCCAGTCAGTTTCAGTAGCTGTCTTCACGCTTTGCCCAAAGCCCTTTGTGGAGGTGGGGTTTTCCTCAGAACCAAAGCTTCCTTTACCCAAAGGAGGCCACTGTTCTTCCCTCCCTCACTCTCCTAGCTGATTAGAAAACAGTGGTGCTTCTCAGGCAGCCCCGCACTCCCCTCTCCTCCTCCTTCAAGTGGGCCCTCCAGCTGTTCCCGCTGCTTTTCCTTCAATGCCACCCATCTCTCTGATGCCCTTCTCTGTCACAGCTGTCTTCCTCTCCCACAAGCACCGGTGTCCCTTCTGCTGGCAGATAGGTTTGTCTAAGTGGAAAGGCGGCAGCCCGATTTCAGAACACGTAGCTTGAACTCTGAAGATCCTTCTGAAGTGCTTATCACAGTGCCCATTGTTGTGGTCTGCTTCCCCAAGCTAACACGGCCTTCTAATTCCTCGGCTATCTGCCTGCAGTTGCAACAAACTTTTCGGCCAGTCTGTTTGAATTGTCGGCACCCAGCTGACGATCCCATTTCTGGCCCTATCTTGTTATTAACTGAGAAGTTAGCAACATAACAGATCATTTCTATAACATCAAGTATCTGCACATCAGTGTTGTGAATACTGCCTCAAGTTTCAAGTGTTTTTGCTTTCCCACACCTGCTTCACTTGCTTTCATCTCCCAAGTGGATCAAACTCATGAGGCTTTCACTCCCCATCTCCTGTGATCAACACCAAGAGAAGCTGCTCTTGAAATCATATTTTTCAGGGACTAAAGCTGGGGCGACCCTCTGAGAGGTTACCCAAATCCTCATGAAGTTCAATATGGGGTAGAAAAGCGACAACTGTTTTGTAGTTCATTGAAAGCCTGGGTCATGTTGCTAGATTCTTCGGGAGAGGCTCGGCTCCAACAAGGGCATAATGTGGCACAGTGACCCTGAGTCGGTCTGTGTCCGTGCAAGTCAAGACTAGCCCTGCTGATCATGGCCGTCTCTCTTCAGCTGTAATTATTTCATTGCTACTCAGATAATAGTTTAGTAGCAATAATTAGGATAAGAGATTTTCCCTTTACTCTCCACATTAGCCAGAGATATGATTTCGAGTTTAAGGGTTATGAAAACATGGACCCAAATTAATTCATTCCACTGTCTTGTTGATTGCATTTCCAATAACATGATTGTGTTACATGATATAAGTCATGTGTACTCCAAGACAGTTGAAAATGCTTTTCCATCTAATGAAGTGCTGGGGCCTAAATACACGTGGAAGCCTTAAAGAAGACTATGGATGTTATAATCAAAACACACACACACACACACACACACACACACACACACGCACGCACGCACACACACCTACGATTCACACAATCCTTTTTTGCACCCTAGCTGGCACTAAAACCTATTAATGACTATGATGCACGGTGAAGGGCAACAGCTGGAAACAAACATGGAAATGTATTGGATCAATCACAAAATGTTAACATGGACATCCAAGTATTTTGTAGCTCTGCCTTTTGAAAACAAAGCAGAGCAAACAAATGGACGAGTGGAAAAGTTCTTTTAACTTGAGACTGTCATGGAAAATATTTTCCCACGAATCATTAATTGAAATATTTTATAATTTTTTTTTTAGATTTTAATTTTATTTTTGTACTTAGAACAGAGTCTACAGGGTCTCACTACATCAGTCAGACTCATAGTGAGCCTCCTGTTTTCAGCCTCCCAAACCCTGGGATTACAGGCGTGCACCACCATGCCCAGTCTCATTCCCTGTCTCAGCATGCTGCACTGCATGCAGGGGATTGAACCCTGATCCCTGAGTCTGCCTAAGCAGGTGATTTAATCTGCTGAGCTATCTAGCTGGCCCTTATACTGACCTTTTAAAAAGAAAGAACGAGAGAGAGAGAGAGAGAGAGAGAGAGAGAGAGAGAGAGAGAGAGAGAGAGGAAGAAGAAAATTAATTTCAGAGGTAGTAGACCATAAAAGAAGGATAAAATACCCTAATATTTCTTATATGAATGAGTTTGGGGGCTGTATTTTCTAAAGAGTCGAGTTAACGTAAATGGCATAATTTTCCTTTCTATGTGACCCTCAGTAATGAACAGGCCAAGGGGTCTCTGCCAGGGTGCAGACTTCTCAAGATATCACCTGAAAAGTCTAAGGGATTTTAATGATGATCCCTACCTTTGACCATAGTACAGCCTGTACGCTGGGAAGGCTGCGGTAATCACCAGTACGTCCGGGTTATAGCCGGGCCACCAGACTCACAGCGTAAAGTTGCTGAGACGGTGGCATTCGCGACGTGGTATTTACAGCAGACCATTCTCCCGGAGGCAGCTTCCAACCTTCTATGTGGATCTGTTTTCCCAGTAATTATCTCTACTTCCTTCGGTGTATTGTCTGTGCTTGCTGGACTGGTTTGAAGTGTGAAGGTTAATACACTGGGTGTGTATGTGGGAAGAGGTCCATGCCACTACCAAGAAGTTATTAATCATTCCATTTGTTATGTTAACATTGAGAATCTGCTCTATCGCAGAGACTTGAACTTGCACATGGGAGCCAGACAGATTGTCTCAGGCCTCGAGCAGGTGACACCATATTTTATGTCCACAGGGACGCTTCCTATTTATGACAAAGGTACCACTTTATCATTTACTTGCACTTTGCTATGCCGTTGATTTCCGTGACACTGACATGTTTAAAAAATCTTTAAGAAATTTATCTAAATTGCTCAAATTAGCTTCTAATCATAACGTGTGTACTTTGCTAGAAGACATGATGGATCTTATGGACCTGATAGTGCTATAAAGAATAAAACATAAGGGGCCGGGGAGATGGCGCCGTGGAATAAGCGCTTCCCTGGCAAGTACAAAGGCCTGAGTTCAATCCTCGGCTTTGCAAAAGAGAGAGAGAAAGAGAGAGAGAGAGAGAGAGAGAGAGAGAGAGAGAGAGAGAATAAAACATAATCTTGGTGCTACCTGCATTCCGTTTTCCCCAGTAGTATTCCTGTAGCGTCCACACAGTGATGAGTCTCCGGGAAAAAAATCACCTGCAACCAGCCTTTCTGCTTTGATGCCAAACTTGTTTCAACATAAACAACGCAAGTTATTGCACAAAGTATTGCTAATTAGCCATGAGGCAGAGGAATTGGGTCTGAGTACCAGCTCTCAGGATTTGCCCGGATACCCTTGGTGTGTATCACATGCATGTGTCTGTCAGAACTATTTTTTTTTTTTAAATTTCTTCTGTTTGTGGAAGAAATGCTGTCTTCTCCTTTCTATCCAAATTTCTTTTTTTATAATAATTTTATTGAGAGACAAATAGCAATGAGACAGTTTCAAAACCAATTAGTAGGACAGTTTCAATAATTAATACATTGCATATTGTTGTCTTCCTAGTGATTATTCATAGTGCAAGATGCAGACATGATATCCTGTCCAAACACTATTAGTACAAATCTTTCTTCTCATTGAATGAAGAGAAAGTAGCTGCATATCTATCCTAACTATTTTGTATATACAGATACAAAATGGTCCTTCATTTGTATCCCCTTTCTTTGTTTAGTTTTGTCAGAGATGGGTATTCCATTGCCATTTAAATACTGTAGGTGAGTGAATTCAGCAAAACAATCCAATATAGTCCAGTAGTCCATAATAGTAGTGGGTTATCCGTAGGACTGGCAATGTCAGAAGTTGTTGACTTGAGCTTTTACAGCTCAGCATATTAATATGGCTTTACTTTTTATACTTCATTTTTATACTTTTTTGTTGGATGGTTAAGACCAAGATAAAGCAAGACCTACAAATTTCTTAACTATAATTTTCTTAAATCAGTATATATACATATATGTATATATAGATGGGATATATATATCCCATCTATATATACATATATTATTATTATCAATACCTAGAAGGAAATGCTCAAATTGGGCAAATTGGATTATTCATAACCCATTTGACCTAAATGGAGGACTAGAAGCACTAGATTATGTTACTAAATGGTAGATTGTTGGTTAAATAATTTTAAGAGACAGATGAATGTTTCTCTTTAGTAAAATAGAATTTTTAAGTGAAAGAGCTGTTGAAAACCTATAGAACTATGTAAATTCTTAGAAAATTATAAACCATTTCCTACCATAAAATCGTGGACACAAATACCTGCTGTGGCAATATGAACCTAGAATTAGGCCTTTATTTTACGTCCTTATCACTTTCATGGCCAGATTCATTCACGAAGAGACAGCTTCCTTGAGCTCCTCCGTGTAGAGTACCCACCCATGGGAGGACACATAAGTGACGCCAGCAGAGTAGTCACAAATCAAAACTTAACAACTCACAGTGGAATCCTATGAATTCACGGTGGAAGTAGTATTTCTGGATTTTCCTGAAAGCTTTCCACTAATGGTAAGGAAAATATGACAGGTAGGACAAAAAGAGAAATATTGCAAAAAAGATACCCTGTATCACTTTCCGTGTGTGTGTGTGTGTGTGTGTGTGTGTGTGTGTGTGTGTGTGTGTAGTGTATGGGTCTGGAAGCATTCTTTTAACATCTTCTGAAACATGTATATCTTGAATTTAACCACAATTAGGCATATTATAAGGTTATTTTCTTCTGTACTTTTTAGGGAAGGGTCTACAGGGTATTCAGGGTCTCACTACTAGATCAGACTCGTAGTAATTCACCTGTTTACAGCCTCCCAAAAGCTGGGATTACATGCACATGAATTAACAAAATCATTCAGTGAAAAACTTGAAGTTTTCTTTGTACCATTATTCAAAAATAAGACTGCTCTGCACTCAAGCCTAAGGGATAGTCACTGGATCAGTTCAATTGTTACTGAGGACTTAGATGCCTTCAGTAGTGGCAGGGATTACAGAGCTGTCATTTCCAATGTGGACAGGACATGCAAGGGGAATTTTGCTGTTATAGAAATAGTAATTGGTCAGAATCCCAGCCCTGATGGGACACTGATAGAAGGGGAGGCGTGACATTATGCCAGTGGCCCTGAACACGAGACCTGCTCTTTTCTGGGAGTGTAAGTGCTCAGTGACTCTTCAGAAGCGTAGTGTAACTGGAGAGATTTCTATGCCTGTTGGGTTTGGGGTGAAATCTAGAGGTCATATTCACACACTGCTCTTTGAAATGCTAGCTAGGAAAGTGCGACAACTTGTTTGCTATTTTCCTTGTAACGTGCACATTAATACCTGAATCAGGAGAAGACTTTTAAAGAACAGATAAAATGGTGGGAAGTAAGAGGGAACAAGAAGAAAACAGCCAACTGAGTTGGTTCTATGGCTTACAAACATACATTAAGAGCACACATGCAACACAGGCTCGCATTAACTGTAGTTTCCAAGTCCTTTAGAGGAGCATATATTACCATCTACTTAATGACGACATTAGCATAATTTTGGCAAAGTGACCTCAGATATAAAATTTAAGAATGAGTTCTTCTGGAGCATAAAATTACAATTGTTTTGCTAGTTAAAGGATGAAATATATGTCTATTAAGCTAATTGCTCTCCAACTTGTGATTTTGTTGTTGTTGTTTAGCATATAATAAATCCAACTCATTTTATTGTAGTGGGCCATAAAACAGTCACTACATTTTATTATAAATCCTGCAAAGAATTAGATATTGCACATTTTTTCCTGGCAATATTCATTTTAACTCAAAACGTCTGTAGGCAGTGACCAAGAATTAAAGAAATTGGGAAAATTAAAACCATCCAGTTAGACATCAGTTCTACTTTGAGATTTAGGTGATTTTTAGAATATGGATTTCAGGTGACAATAAAAAATATCACTTTGCTGGAAAATGAAATAATATATTACTGGGACCAGAGACACATTACTCGGGCTGCCGTGTTGGCTGCGTAAACTGCTGAGTGCGGATGGCACTGTGAAGCAACTCCTGGGAAGGACTTCGCCTGAGTGGTTCCTGGATGGCAGTTGGATTGGTGCAGACTGTCAGGCCCTTGGCGGGGAGCAGTCCCTCCTACTGTGCCAAGGCCTTTCTTGGTTTTTACTCTCAAACGTCCTGTGGTACACAGATCTTGAGGAACTGGGCAACTCAAGACAGATCTTCCCTCTAACTGGGAAAGCTAGTGTCTTTGGAAACAAAATGCCTTCAGGGACTGAATCCTGTTGCCCTAAGATGTGCACAGTGTCCTCATCTTCTTGGGGGATTTCAGAAATTTTGGGCACCTCATGGTAGGTATTTCAGTAGAACGGGTTTTCTCTCTGCTCCCTGCTGCTCATTCATTGGAGGTTATCCGCTATCTTCTCCTCTCCAGGGGATCTAGTGACGGTGACCTCCTTCGCAAGTGACTTTCTAGGTTACACATAAGTAGGACAGGGCTGTCCAGCCATCCCAAATGACAAAGCGCACTTTTGTGTCCAGGGTATAAAACCGATAGTCTCACACATTTCAAAGGCTTTCCTGCTTTTGATACTCTTGGGAGTGGGTGGAGACTAGTGAGATAATCCCAGGACACTCATTTTTGTTTCAGGTCTAGCGTGCAGATTTTATTATGTAAGTGCATTAGGTTTGCCTGAAACAAAACCTACTGTGAGGAACAGGTACAAGCCCAGCTCCACGCTTCACCCCTGGAAGGGCAGACACAGGAGGTCACTGGAGGCAAAGAGCAACGTGCTGTTCCTAAGTCAGCTCACTGTCGAGGTGTCTGTGCCGTCCAGGGTTACAGCACGATCCACTGTGTACGGATTACGCCTTAGTATGCTTCATTTGCTACACACACACAAGAGAACCAGAGTTTTTCTCAAAGGCAAAACCCAGATCAGGCCGGCAACATACAAATCACGTATGCCTAGTATAAAACACCCGTGCCTACGGGTATGTCCCTCCACTTTCAGAGCTAAAACAGGAGGGTGGATGGAAGACAGGAGGGATCCGGGGCAATAAGATCTAGGTAGCCATCTCCTAAAAGTAAAATCTTACCTAAAATAGCCATACAATCTCACCTAACCACCTAGGAATTTTTCTTTAAGGACTAGAAAGGTATTGATTTTCATGTCCTCAAAATGTCAGTTTTGAGTTTCAGGTCTTTTCTCTGACCTCGTTCTCTCCCTCTCTTTGTCTCTGTCTCTGTCACTCTGTCTCTCTCTCTCCCTCCCTCTCCCCTTTCTTTTTCTCTTCCCCCTTGTCTCTCTCTCTCTCTCTCTCTCTCTCTCTCTCTCTCTCTCTCTCTTTCTCTCTCAGAAGACCAGTATCTTTGTTCATCCTTATTTGTACCAGTAAGTCTTCAGTTTCTGCACTCCAATCACTGAAATTACCATAAAGTTCTACTTCTTGTATTAACCAAAAGTATCAGCAGAGTTTTGTGGTGTGGAGGATGAAACACTAATTGGGAGGTGAAGCACAATCTATCAAGTCCTGAGGGTTCCCCACTGCTGGAATGAAATTCCTGAGTCACTCCCTACCCTAAACCCTGTACTCTACTGTCACCTTCTGAGAATAAAGGTGCCACCCTCCAGGACACCAGGCTCAGGTTCTGAAGCAGTTTCCCACTTAGGAGGACAAATGTCCTTTATTTTATAACTGAATGGAGGAGAGGAGAAGGGTGTTGAGTGCCATTATTTTTCTCTCAAGGACAAATCTAGTTCTGAAAAAGGATGGTGAAATCAGATGGATGATGTGGAGAGTGTGAATTGTAGTGTATCCTTCAAAGACTATTTCTACCATTCAACCACTCTTTTAAGAGTTAGCACTCTGCATTCAATAACAACATCAGCAAGATAAAATATATGCATTTTTTCCTCAAAATATTTGAAAAATTGCACATAAAGAGATTGGTCCCAACGTTATTAAAATGTTGAAAAGTTCTATACAACTTCCCAAGTCCAATCCACTTAGGTGTGTGTGTGTGTGTGTGTGTGTGTGTGTGTGTGTGTGTGTGTGTTCATGGCAGTAAATACTCTAATTCTGGAATCATTCTCATGTGTAAGAATCATATATGTGCTTGCAACTAATAAGTAAGTCCAAAATATTAGAACAATGAGAATCAGACATTCAGATGCACTAAACACAATGTGCTCTTTTTAAAGAAGCTATAGCTGAGAATATGTTAAAGGTTTTAGAACATTGTGCCACAAAAGTTGCTTCTTCAGTTGAACAGCTAGTATTTATTGAGTTCTTAGTTTCCACACAAGTGGGCTCCATCCAGCCCGAGAGCAACAATGTGAGAGACGAACTGATATTATTGCAGTGTTGTAAATAAGAAACTGGAACTGAAGAAAAGCTGTTTCCTCAATTTAGCTCTGTTGGTAGTTTTATCAAATATTAACATTCTAGGCTGGCCAAATAGCTCTGTGGATTGAAGTGTCAGCAAACAGGGACAGGGGCAGGGAGCTCCGCCCCCGGGGCCCACTGAGATGGCAGTTGAGACTGGGCGCGATGGTGCGTGCCTGTAATCCCACCTCTTGGGAGGCTGTAAGCAGGCGGATCACTAGGAGTCCAATCTAGTAGTGAGACCCTGCACACCCTGTAGACCCTTCTCTAAATATAAATAAACCAATAAATAAATAAATAAATAAATAAATATTAACATTCTATGGTTAAACAACACTTCTGTTTCTAAAGAATATCTATGCAAAAATAAGAATCAAAAAATTTTTTAGAGGAAAACATGAAGGCAGTCCCCCACCAACACACTTTATGCAGTTGCATTTCTCGCTCTTAGGGCGATCACTCCTGGAGCGCAGCGGATAAGCCTCTCCCTGGGAAAACCACCTTCGTGATGACGGTGTCTCCCCTCGCAGGCCAGCATAAAACATGCAACAATTAACTTACATATTAATTTTCTCTACTCGTTTTCTGAAATGAATTCAACTTTTTCTGTGAATCGATCACAGAAAAAGTTGAATTCATTTCAGAAAATGAGTAGAGCAAACATTAAAATTTAAAAACTGTGGTTGTGAACAGCTATGCCATTTTAAGCACATTGTAATCTATGCAATAAGACTAAATCTATTTATTTAAAGAAAAAACTTTAATGTCACCATTCCATTTGACCTAGGTATATAAACGTCAGCATTTGACCACTTAAGAATGGAAATCAGTTTAGTGCTGATTATATCTACCTGGGAAATTTTGCCAGCAGAAAAAAAAGATGTGTATGTGGTGGATACTTTGCAGGTATTAGAGTAAGAGGCTAAAGAACTAAAACTGGGTGTGAATTGTGGCTAAAGAACTTCTGCGCTACCTGCGTCCTGCCATTGCTTAGAACACATTCACTTACTTGAAGCAAGCTTGACTCCGACCTGTAGCTGAGAACATAAAAGGTAGAGTGTTATGACGCCCTCTAGGGGTAGCTTTTAGAAAAATGTTCCAAGGCTCTCTTACCCCCCAAAAGAAAGTCTTCTATCCAGCCCAGCAGAAAAGGAAGGAAGAAACACCTAAGCCTTGAGAAAAGCCATGCAGGCCTCTTCCCTCTCCTGTGCCCTTTCAGCTAGCTCTTTCTTGGGTCTGATCCATCATGTGTCTTACAAGGGCTCTAACTGTATCAACCCTTCAATTATTTTATTTTATTATTCTAAAACAAGCCTCTATTAATTGTCAGCTGCATGCTGTTTCGCTAATCTTCGCATTCCAGAGGAGTTCTGAGTGGTAGCTGAAGTTGTCCCTCGGTTGGCAGAATGCAGGCAGCGACAGTGGCTTCTCCCCTTGTGTTTCTGAGCTGGCCACGATGGCAGAGGCTACGTCTCACATCCATATCGTGTGCTTCCTCACAAAGACCTTGATATAAAGAGCCCGACTGTCTTTTGAAGAGACCTAAGGGAGAGGAGAAAGGATAAGAACAGTTCGTGAAGGCTGCAGGATCAATCGAGGGTTATTAGTTGCTTCAAATACAGCGCAGAGCCAGGCAACGAGAATGAGAGGGTGGATAAGTGAGTTAAGTTTTACTCTATAGGATATCTGTACATGAAGCCGAACACTCAGAAAATTGTATTTACATTGTTTAGTTATTTGTTAAATCATGAAGCAGTAGTATTTATGTATCCATCTTTTTTAAAGAACAGAAAAGCAACTCTGAAGAGATACATGGTCAAAGTCACACAGTCAGTAAAGGACCAAAAGAGTTGATTTGGGGTTCTTTTGTCTTTCATATCCCAGGTCCCAGACAATAACTTCTGTCTTCCAAGAAGGTATACATGAATCTCTAATATTTGGAGATGTCACTTAATCTGTAATAAAATGGTACAAAGGGGGAAAACATAAATTATTGAGTATATATTATCATCTAATTCAAGTACTGCAAAGATATGGTAGAATAAAGTCTAGAAGGAAGTAAGAGTTCACTATGATCTGGGCGAGGGAATGGCCAAGGACCGCTCTAAGGAAGAGAAGGAAATGAAATTAAGGCTGAAGATGAGTGGAAAAAAGGACGGAAGAGGCAGGAAGGTTTTAGAAACAAAAGCGAGGAGAACCCATAAGCTAACTCATTTTCCTTGTGAGGCTGCAGATTAGTTTAATCCGGTTGCTGTCCTCCCACTCATCTGCAAGATCACTTGAATTGCTAAAGGGAAGGGGTTTGATGGGCCAAAGAAACAAGTAAATAATTTCTCAACTCAAATAGTGTGACAAGACAGGGACCTAGACAAGGTGATACAACTAAGAATTCTGACTCATTCAACAAAACAAGGGGAGTTAGAGACCTGGAAGTAATTTCATGTCAGGATAATGGGGAACCAAAACATAAAAATATTCAGTGAGGATTAGTTACATTTGGCCTCGTCCTAGCTTTGCTTGCATTTTCTCTACTACACAATTTAACATGATCCTCACAATAATAATTGCTTTGTATCCCTGAGATAGTAAGAGTACTATCAATAAAAGAAGCATGTTTTAAGAGGTGCTGGTGACTAGGTTGCTTTGATGATAAACAGGACCAGCAATATGTATGCTGGATTCACTTATGCCCTGGCCAAGACAGACATGGGCATAGCGTAGAGGGGTATATGGAATTAGTTCAAAGCTAACTTCCTAGAACCAGAAAGCGTAGAAAGCTCACTTAGCTCTTGCATGCCTACATAGTTATAAATGTGATGCTGTCAGATGTTGGAAGTAAAATTCATACAGTAAGCTTGGGGAAAAGTGTAAGCATTGGGCGTCATAACTAGTAGTGAGACAGAAAAACTGTCCCATCCTTAGAAATAGGGCTAGGACGTGTATGGATTAGCATCTTCCTAAGTACAAAGGCAACATCCCCAGCTCTGAAGATCCCTTCTTTTCCCACCTGAGAAGAAGCACTTCCTTCTTACACATGGGACATCAAAGGAAACCATGAGATGGCAGAGCTGTCATGGCAGCAGGTCACGGGAAATCGCTCTGGTCTGACCTGGTCTACATTGTCTGAAAACTTATAATTCGCTCGCCTCTCCCACCTCTAGAACTTAGTTTCTCTTCATTCACAGCTTTGTAGCCTTGTTTTCCTTCAGATAATGCGCTGGGTTGTCCTCTTGACCATGTTGACACGGGCTAATGACAAAGTCGGGTTGGAGACTTAGTACACATATGCAAGAACGCACTTGCAATGGTTTTTTTAGCTTTGGGTTATCGGTACCTGTGTGTAGTATGGTAATGCGTCCACTCCTTGTGGAAGGTTGCTACATGCACGTAGCTGCCTCTGTTCCTATTCTCATCCCTTTTTCCTTCTCTCTCCTCCTCCGCTCATCCTTTGATCCTCGTTTTTTTTTTTTTTCTTTTCCTTTTCTTTCTGTACATGTTTATAGCACACATGGGCCCGCAGTCTGCCTTGTAGCAAGACAGATGAATGCAGGAGGAAACTCAGGCTGGCAAATACCAATCCCACCTGTGTAGGTTAATAGGCAAGACTCCAGCCCAGCCAGCAGGCCTCTGGTAGTTGTCATTTCTGTGTCCAATCAGTAGCCTGGGAATTATCCCAATAAAAAAGAACACAATGTGTCATGTCTCAGCCAGCCAATTAAAGGGCCTGGGCAGAGTCTGAGAGCTCGAAGCTAGTTCTCACAGAGGAAGCAGGGTGGGGCCAGGTTGTCCTGGGCCTGCAGGGAATAGAAGCGAATGAGAAATAGTGGCTCACAGGGGAGCTGATACACAGAACGGGAGTTGGTAAGGTATCAGTATTGTTTCTTCACAAGATTTCTTTTTAGGGCACAACATTGTGAAAAGAAAGCAAACTGAGTCGGCCAATCTTACCAAAACGGGGATTCAGTTTCTAGAACTCAGAGATGATTTCCTGGAGTGTGTCCTTTGAGCGTCTGAGCCTATTCAGTGCTAGAAGTCTTGAATAGATGGAATAAAAGCAAACACATAGATGAAAAAGGGACAAAGGCTTTATGAGTTTTATTTTAGGCATATTGAACCACTGTTTCACTGAAGTGCTCAGCAGAGTGAATACGGAGACCCTCAAATTCTCTCTTTAGGAAAATGGAAATAGTTCTCTGTTCACCAAACACTTGTAAAGTAACTATGTCTACCCTTGTAATTACCATGACAACCTAAAGTCCTGTTTTATTTTGTTTCTGTTTCTAAATCTTTATTTCTTTATTAATTTGGCACAGGGTCTCACTATGCAGCTTGGACTCATAGTGATCCTCCTTTCTCAGCCTCCCCAGGCATGCACAACCACTCCCAGTTTCACTGGCCAGCTCAGTGTGGGGCCAGCCTGGCACATGGTACTGGGGATCAAACCTGGGTCCTTGTGCTTGGTAGGTGGGTGCTTAGACCACAGAGCTATCTCCCTGGCCCCAAAGTCTTTTATTTTATATCTATAGGGTACATTGGGCAGTCAAATCCAAGGCCTTATTTCCAGCTCCATTTTTTCTTTCTTTTTTTCCCCCCCTTTCTTCCATTTATTTTCCTTTCTTTTCTTTTAAATCAAGTACTTATTCCACTGAGCTATCTCCCCAGGCTGATGTATATCTTTCTGATCCAAAGATATTAAAGACCTTGTAGCTGTACTTTAGCCACTTCATTAATTAAAAATGAGGACTATTAATTTCTACCAGATCCACCACTATCTGCATGTGCTGGAAAAAAAACATGTTGGTGTATTTCATGGATTCTACAATGCGCTTGGTATTTACATGTTGACATCCATGAAACTGAATTGAATCGAAACACCAAAGTATTCAGAATGCGTCACCTAATAAATCGGTTATTTCAAAATAATTTTAGCCTTAACTCAATATATGTTATTTTTACAATGCAAAGGCAATTTAAATCAGAACAGAGATTTTTTTTTTTTTGAAGCAATGTCTCAAATGCAGTTCGGGCTGGCCTAGTGCTCACTTTGTAGTCCCCAGGCTGGTCTTGAACTCATAGCGATCCTCCTGTCTCAGCCTTCCAAGTGCTGGGATTGTGGGCATGTGTCACCATGCCGGGTTCCCAGAAATGCGTTTTAAGTAAATTGAGTGGAGAAAATCTATTTACTCACCAGGAGAAAAATCTACATGTGAAATACATCCCATTGCTCCAGGAAAACATTGATATGATTTAAATGGAATAAAGAAATATTAGAGGACTAAGTGAAGACACATAGAAGTTCTAATATAGCAACCAGCAAAAATTCCCTGAAGCGTTAAATTTAAAATGTCTATAAGAATATCTAAGTATCCTGAAACTGGGTCCTGAGTCTTGATTTTTATGAAATCCCGAAAAACCAGCTTGCAAAAGAATCAACTTAAAGTAAATTGGTTAATTCATTTATTCACTTTATTATCTTACTTAAGCCAATCCTACTACTGAGATAAGTTTAGTTAAACCTCCTCCATCACAGGATGACCTAATCTACCCTGAGTGTGTCCCTTGCTTGACTCTTATTCCAGATAACACAGAGATAGAGTTTAGGAACTCTTTATAATTTTAAATATTCAAAATAACTTTACTTCTGGAAATGATTCTATTTATGAAAGAAAAAGAGTCAAGTCAATGTTTTCAGTAGATATAATATTTTGTCAATAAAATCTTTACTATGGTTCAATTAATTTCATCAAGTATTAGCTGAATACTGAATAATAGTAATGGAGTTTATGGGACACAATAGAGATTTTGGTGTTAGAGGAAGTCCCCAGTAGGGGCTAGCCAGATAGCTCAGTGGACTAAAACACATGCTTAGGCAGAGTGCAGCAGCGGGGGGTTCAATCCCCTGTGTGCCATGCTGGCCCCGCCCCCAGGGCATGCTGTGCTGGTGATTGAAACTGGGTGTGGTGGCACACTGCTGTAATCCAGTGCTTGGGAGGCTGAAAAACAGAAGAATCACTACAAGTCTGACCTACATAGTGAGACCCTGTAGACCCTGACCTAAATGCAAAAGGAAAAAGAAAAAGTCCCAACTGCACTGTTTACCAGCTGTGTGACCCCGAAACCCAGCTTTCCCTCTCTGAGGTCCAGTTTCTGTTTCTTCAATAATGAGCACAGCAGTAACACTGCATCAGGTTTAGTTTCAAGTAAATAAGACCCAACAGTACACACAATAGTGCCTGACACATAAAGAATTGTGTATGATGGAAGCTATAATGACCCTCACTTCACACCCGCACCTCTGCTCCAAAACGGCCTTCGCAGGCCCGGTCTATCTAACAAAGTGGCTCCTCATCTCTCTGCCTACAACAATTGAAAGCCTGAGCATTCTTACGCCATGCTGATAGTGCCTAACGTGACTTGGCAAGCCGGAGGTGGGTTCTAATTTTATTAGCTGCACAGGAGACTTCTGATTGATTTCACCTCTAGAAGACAATGCTGTGTAGTTAGCGGGTGATGAACGTCAGCACCGGTCACTGAAGGGACTGACAGGCTCTCCCGATTTCCGTCATCTCCCCGACTTTCCTATGCATCCATGCAGGGTTATTTTTTTCCCTCATTCTTCACTTTCCCATAGTGTCTCCACATACCTAGATCGTTTTGACTGATGGGAATGATTTCAGTGGCAGCTCCTCCTGAAAATCAGTTATTTTGAAACATGAGGAGACATTAGGAGATAAACACCACCTACTAGCTCTGTTTTGGGTGGCTCTGAGCCAGGGTGATGCAATTCGTGAGAAGCTTCATCAATAGTGTTTTTTTTTTTTTTTTGAGGAGTTGTTTTATTTACATATCACAGTAATTAAGGGAGTGGGCTTTCCCCCAAAGTTATCTGTCTAAAATCCTTAAAAGATAGTAACACACACACACACACACCACACCACACCACACCACACATCAGACCATACACACAGAGAGAGATACACTTTTCCCTCCGTACTTATGAATTAGCTTTTATTTGAGTGTTTATGCTACAGATATTTACTGAAGAGTTGACAACACTTTCATTAAGGAACTAAAAGAGGTGCTAATGGTTAAAAGGAGGAGTCAAAGCATTTTAGCGTTCAAAGAGGGGAAAGAGGCGATACGTATGCGTAACTGGGGTACAAAGCAAAGAAGAGATTGGAAAGTGATGTGCTAAGATATGTTCATTGTTGGCCAACTGTAAGGCCAAAAACACCACTAACTAGTACTGAAGCTAAAAGATTGTAAAGGAACTTGGTGGAGGGCCAAGTTTAAGTTATATGATAGCCACACCATAGACAGCTGGAATGACAGGACAGAGGCTTGGAAAATTATAGGGTAGATACTAAGAGCAATAAAAACATTCTGAGCTGGCTCTGCTCAGTAAGAACTTCTCTGTCACTAAACTCTTCTTTGTCCACATAGTCTGAAGTTCTCCTGTGTGCATCAGTTGTTCTCTATGGCATTGTATATTGTTCTGTTTTGTCCTATTGATTAAAAATTGTAGCTGAAATTGTCTTACTTGTGTTGATACTAAAATCCTGCATCATGCAGGATAGCTTCCTTCTGTTATCACTGGTGGTTCCAGAATCGTGTTTACTCAGTGAGGGAAAATCACTTATATTTGGAACAACCTAAAACCCACAGCCTGACCAGGACGTTTGGGATAAAAAAAAGGATTGCAGCATCATAATATGGCATTAGCACTTAAGAGGAACACGAGTACAAGGGGGGAAAGATGGTATTTGACATAGATGTATATTTGCGTACAATTTTCTGTCAAAGTAGCACAATTTCTCCAGAAATCAGAGGACATGATACTTCCTTTTGCTCTGATGTACATCAAGGTGTGTGTGTGTGTGTGCGCGCACGCACACACTTTTTTATGCAGATCCCAAAAAAAGGCAGAAGAAAAAGTATGGTGTACATAAACAAAAAGACCAGTTGACGTAGCAAATCCTTCTTGAGTTGGCCTCTGGTTTTATTTTTGAGAAGCCCTTTTCTTGTTTTGATTTGAAATGATGCCACCAAAACATACTGCAGAAATGTGTATTGATGTATTTATTGCCTTGTAGAAACTTCTAAATCATGAATTCTGGACTGGGGCGATAGCTTGGTGGCATAAGCACCTGCCTTGGAAAGACAAGGTCCTGAGTTCAATACCCAGGACCTCATGCTCTACTGGTCCCAAAATTGGTACGGTGGCACACATCTGTAATCTCAGTGTTGGGGAGGCTGGAACAAGAGGATCACTATGAGTCTGAGCTGCATAGCAAGACCCTTACCCAAAAGTATAAATAAATAAATAAATAAATAAATAAAACATGAATTCTAAGAGCAAAGGGACCTGGTCTTTCTTGGTCACAGCTATCATCCAAGATTTGGCACATAGTAACTTAGATATAGTTACTTAGATATAGTTAGAAAGTAAGACACTACTATATCTAAGTTAGAAAGTAACTTAGATATAGTTACTTAACCATCAGTAGCTGAGTGCTTCATACTGGCAAACAACCGTAGTCCCGCAGATATCCACCAGATGGATGGATAAATGAGCTCAAATGTGTTTAACAAATGCTCATCCTCCCAACAGCCTCAGCTAAAGGTATACATGATTTCCTTTTCTTTACAATATCTGGTAAAGGGAACAGCATCTATTTCCATCAATAAAACCCAGCGGCAGCTAGCAAGCACTAGGAACCACTCCAGCCCCACTAAGTTATGGTGAGCCTGCTCCCCGATGGTGTAGGTGCAGTTTTCTTTCTTTCCAACTACAAGTCAAATTTTTCCTGTGTTCCAAAACCACATAGAAGCAGAACGTTAAACCTGGGGGTGGGCATGTCTGTGTAATTTCCTTAATTTCTGTAAGGTTTTGGTGGCTTATTTATCCCCTAGGCCACAGATTAGCTGAACAATCGCAAACCACCTTCAGAGGTTTGCCCTTAACATGAAGAAAGAAAATGATAGCATGTCTGAACAGGTTATACAAGGAGAAAGTCTCTTTGTCTTACATCTTAAACTATTTACCTAGGTTCTATCTATCTCTTTCCTTTGAATCTGTGAAAGTAATTTAGATATAGTTACTTAACCAGCAGTAGCTGAATGCTTCATACTGGCAAACAACCATAGACTGAAAATCCTGGGGCCAAGAACTGCACCTCAAGGGCCAGCCAAATGGCTCAGCTGACTAAAGCACCTACAAGCAGGCTCAGGGGCTGGGGGGTTTGATCCTCAGAATTGCCATGCCAGCCCCACCCCTGGGGCATGCTGAGAAGGCAATTAAGA
>NW_004524609.1:10978308-10989853 GCF_000260255.1 Octodon degus | reverse complement strand
AGCTGCACCGGTACCGAGCATATACAGGTTTCTTCTTGCCATCAGTCTCTGAACAATATGATAGAAAAGCAGCCTCCTTAAGATCCTAAAGAATGGCTACATCTATAACCTCATCACGTGCTGCCATAGTGTCTTCCTGAAAATAAGACCTAACTAGAAAATAATCAGCTAGAAAACTAGACATCAAAAATGACAGCATCAATCATCTTGTCTTACCTCCCACAGCAGAGCAGACACCGAGCCAGAGCGTAGACAGGTAGACCCTTCTGCATGACCCTGGCCATCACCACACTAAGCAGCAGTGCTAAAATTTTCAAGTTAGGTCTTATTTGGGGGGAAAGATGGTATTTGATATAGATGTATAGTTGCGTACAATTTTTTCTCAAAGTAACACAATGACCAGAAATCAGAGGACATGACACTTCCTTCTGCTCTGATGTATATCAAGGTGTGTGTGTGTGTGTGTGTTTGTGCACACACTTTTTTATACAGATCCCCAAAAAAGGCAGAAGAAAAAGTACGGTGTAAATAAACAAAAAGACCAGTTGACGTAGCAAATCCTTCTTGAGTTGGCCTCTGGTTTTATTTTTGAGAAGCCCTTTTCTTGTTTTGATTTGAAATGATGCCACCAAAACATACTGCAGAAACATCACACTTTGCAAAACAGAACAAATCAAATGAGCCTTCCCGCGGGTAAACAGGACTCTCCTTTGGACGTGGCGTCCTCAAAAGTGTACTCATGTTCCTCTTAAGTGCTAATGCCATATTATGATCCTGCAATCCTTTTTTTTTTTTTTTTTTTTTTCTATCCCAAACATCCTGGTCAGGCTGTGGGTTTTAGGTTGTTCCAAATATAAATGATTTTCCCTCACTGAGTAAACACGATTCTGGAACCACCAGTGATAACAGAAGGAAGCTATCCTGCATGATGCAGGATTTTAGTATCATGAGGGGTACTGCAGCTTGGATTAGGCACCCTTTGGCAGAAGCCAGCTGGCTGCCACCATGTGGGTAAAGACAGGCAAAGTCTTAGCATCTGTTAGCCAGTAATTAGCCAAGTCTGAGTTGTCCCACCCTGAGTACACTTTCCTTAAGTGTTTGTGTCATGCCTTCCTTCACTAAAGGCGATGTTTCACTCTTTGCAAATCGTTCTTTGTGATAGCCACACATTTTAAGGTTGTGTTCACTGGATGAAATACTCCTTTGTCACCAACCTCTTGGAAAAGGAGTTGTGAATAGTGATTTCATGTGTGAACGTTTTTAAAACAGCCCCATGTTTTAAAACACAGCCCCATGTGTCTTTTCTGGATCGGTCCAAGATGAAAATTGAGTGTCCTTCGTAGCCGTGGATCAAATCAGAGTAGATCAGGACAGTCAAAAGGTGAGGAACTTAGTCTACCCTGCCAAAGCTGATGGGTCACTCTCTATTTTATTTACTTCATATTTGAAAATTAAGTTTCCTTGCCCTCTATGACTCAGGATCTTGACTCTGAAAATGAAGGAGGGAATATTAACTCACAATGTGTGGCACTGACCCACCATCCCCTTTCTCATCCTTGCGAAAGGTCAGGAACACTGGCACATTTTCCTGAGACCCAGATGAGGAGAGGCCTACAGAGATGACTAGTGTGATTCAAATAGCATTCTTTTCTGAGGCGAGCTTGGTCTAGCTCATGTACCTCAGATTTTGTGAAGCCAGCTTAATATTGAGCAGTTAAGTCAAAATGATGGAAAATGTATCTCCCAGCCACTTTGAGAACTACTAAAAGCCTTGGCTAGGCTGGAACTCTTACTGGTCCTTGAAGACAATGAGATATTAAGGGAAAGATGAAAAGAAGATTAATAGTCAAAGAAGTGTGGATCCTGAAAAATAAAAATGGACACATGAAGGTACCCCGGGGTGTCCTGCTCCTTACTTTGGTACCCCTTTGAACATCTATAGAACTATTCATAAACATTTGGAAGCTGCTTCCTCGTTAGTATAGTGGTGAGTATCGCCACCTGTCACAAACATTTGGACTTTCTCAGAATTAGTCTCAGACAAGTGTGTGTGTGTGTGTGTGTGTGTGTGTGTGTGTGTGTGTGTGTGGCTCAGCCCACACTAGGGGTGGGGCTGGCTCAGTATGTGTTGCCAGGGATGGAACCGCAGTTCCTGGGTGCTTACCTAAGCTTGCCTAAGCAGGTGCTTCAGACAGCTGAGCTATCTTGCTAGCCCCCGGACTGTTCTTTTTATTATTACATTTTTTAATGAATACAATACATTTAAAAAAAAATTAGAAATGGTACAAAATTTCATTAAACAAAATAATAGAAAGTGCTGGCCAGATAGCTCAGCAGACTAAAGTACCTGCTTAGGCAGACACAAGGGCCAGGGCTTCGACCCCTGGCCTGCCATGCCACCCCCTTCCCAGGGGCAAGCTGAGACAGCAAATGACACAGGGTGTGGTTGCACGTGCCTGTGTGCCTGTAATCCCAACTCTTCGGAGGCTAAAAAGCACGGGAGGGATCACTAGGAGTCTGATCTATGTAGTGAGATCCTGTAGAACCTGTACTAAATACATTTAAAAAAAATTAAAAAGTAATAAGAATTGAACAGTGGTTGCTGTATTGCATGATGCTATCTTCAAATCAGTTGTTTAGGTTACAGGATATAAACCTGCAAAATTAGTTTTAAAAAACCAACAAAAAAGTTACAAGAAATTAAAAAGCAAAAACTAAATAAATAAAAATAAGAAAATAATTTTAAGTCTTAACCACTCCTTTCAAAACACTAGCTTTCCATTGTTCTTAAATTTTGAGGTATATTTCTCAGGTGCTTCTCAGGGCAGATTTGACTTGGGCTGTAGTCAATAATGTTTCCCAGCTGGGGAATCCTACTTGGTTCCCAAAATGAGTCATAGCTGTAAAGAAATATATTATATTTTTATATGGGTAATGACATGTTTCTAAAAGTCCCAGAGTATTTTGAATCTGGATGTGTGAATATCCATGGTTTACTCAGCCAACATCAGGGACATAAACACAAAATTCCTCTATGCTGAAAGAACCTGCCAGCTCAGCTTGGCTGTGCAAAACTTTAATTATCATTAGGTTTGGCAAACGACGCCCACTGTGGTCTAGTAGCCTACTGCCGGGGGAAGGATGGACTCAGGAAAGGAAAACAGAAGCTGAGATAAAGGAGAAAACGAAAAGCTGATAGTTTTGATGATGCCCCATGGTGATGCGGAGAGTGACCAAAGAGGCAGGTGAGCCTTTGGGTGTACCTCACTGACCTATCTCGCCAGCAGGCCTTTCATAATTTGAGGAGTGGTCTTTGTGACTTTTCAAAACTGTGTTCATTTGCTTGGGCCTCAGGGTGTCCATGCATGTAGCCTAACATTAACCTGTATGTTTTGTGAGGACTTTTCGGTTGATCTTGATATTTATCTTGATGGATTATGGAAAGTAGATGCATTCCCTGATGTGGATGATCCTCACCCAGTCCCTGAAGGCTGGAACAGAACCACAGTGCTGGCCCTTCCCTGGATAAGGGAGAAGCCATCCTGCCTGGCAGATGTTGAGCTGGAGCATCAGGCTTTGCCCTCTCTGGAGTACAAGGAAAATGCTGGCGATGCTTTGGTCCCAAGCCTTCGCACCTTCAGCCTGAGGCACTCTCTCCATTCTGGTGGCTCTCCAGTCTGCCAGGTACATGTCCTGGGACTTGTCTACCCTCATTATTAAATGAGTAAGCTCTTCCTAATAAATCTCTATCTCTCTCCATGTACGTGATGGAGCTACACATCTACTTATAACACAGGAACCCGTACACATGCACATGTCTTATTTGTTCTTTTTCCCTGGAGAATCCCTCCCCTTCATAAATCTCTATCACCATGTTAATGAGTCTTGCCAGATGAGAAATTCTAATCCCAGTCAGAAGGTGTAGTGCGACGGGATGCTAAACTCGGGCCTGGCAGCAGCTTAGGGTGGCTGCGCTCTGTGCCCAGCACTCCCGGGATTAGCACAATCAGCAGGTGGCTGGAGAAGAACATCTGAACCGGAAGAATCCTCTCCTTCCTCACTCTCGCCCCCTGCACCTCTATTCTGTTGGGGATCATTACAGATTTTTTAACTCTAACTGTGGAAACCAACGCAGCTGCTCTTTGTCCTTGTTTGTGCAACTGAGTTAAAGCGAGGTTGTTGTGGTCCTGCAGGTGCAATCGTGAGATGCGTCTATGCGGTGTAATTAGCCTCATTTCCATGTGAATGTCCGCAGTTTATGTGCTGCTTACAGAACTCCAGCCATGGTCATTATACTTACAGTCAATCCAATTAGACAAAGGTTCCCACACTTAGAGAAAAATCAGGACAAACCACAAGGGATAGCCTCTCTCAAGAAGGTCTCTAGTTAAATGTCTCAAAATAAACAACTGTGGCCTAATTAATTGTACAGGAGGCCAAAGGGACATGCCAATGAGCTACTTATGCGTCGGGAGCCGAGGCTCAGGGAGCTGATTAACGGCGTCTCCTTTTGCACACGCACACTTGCAGTAGCTGAGACGTGTGTGCAAAGAGGCGGCGGCCTGGTGTCCGCGGTCCACCTCTCCCTGGGCACAAGTTCTGGTTGCTCAATGAGATGCTCAGTGGCTTTATATTATTTTTAATCCCTTTCTGGTGCTCAGAGCAATTAGAAAAGGAAAATGCAACACTGTATTTGGTCGAGCTGGAAGTGTTTTCCACCATCGCATGGCAGAGGTGCAGGGGGAGAGGACACCGCGGGGGAAAATGGACCCTCCCGGCACGTCATTCTGGTTCAGACTTGTGAAGTCTTTCCTTGAATGCTCTCTGCTGGCGCAGATTGGACTCGCCATTTTAAACATCTTGTCACAGTCTATGCGTCCTGGATGGTCATCATTTCTCTTACAGTTTGTGTTTCATTCCTTAGAAGAAGAAATCTTATCTTAAGGTAGAGATCCTATCTTAAGAATTACATTGGGCAGCTGAGATAGCTCCGCAGACTGAGCGCCTCCTTTCGCAAGTGCAGGAACTGGGTTACGATCCCTGCACCACATGCCACGCTGGCCCAGCCCCTGGCACACTGAGCTGGCCACTGAGTCTGGGTGTGGTGGCGCACACCTGTAATTCCAGCACTGGGGAGGTTGTAAACAGGAGGATTAATATGAGTCTGAGCTGTGTAGTGAGACCCTGTACCAAATACATTTTAAAAAAGAAGAATCATATTGTTTCTAGAGGTGCCTAACACCACACCAGTAACTTCAGAGAGCCAAATAAATGCAGAGAAAATGGGAAGAACCACTATTTCTCCCCTAATCATAGGACCTGATGTGGTTTTCTTAATGTCAGAAAACACTGAGTGGACATTCACACATGGTCAGCTGCAAACCTCAAGGAAGTTTCAGGAAACAGAATAAGGAGATATGTCATAAAGGACAGATCCTGAAAGGGGGTTCAGTATGTTTGTGTGTGTTTCCTCACATGTGCGTGTATGTGTGTGTGTGTGTGCGTATGTGTGTCCATTTACCTTCAGTATGTGGCTTCTGAAGTCGTGATCTGTACACCAATGGCGTCCACAGGCCCTAGAGTTTGCTAGAAATTCAGAAGCTCTGGCCGAACTCCTGCCTACCCAGTGATAAATCGACATTTTACAAAGGCCCTTGAGATTCCAATGCATGTTCCACGAAGGCTCATTGAGAGAGGCCAGGCCTAGTGTACTATTCTCCTCAACGTTAAACTTAGGAGGAGAGAAACAGAAACGTCCAGAGTATTCTCACACTTCCTGAAGCTTATCTCATTCTTTTTCATGCAAGCTGCTAATATTCTGTAATAGTTCCTTCTTCTGGGATTTGTGTACAAATACACAGTGACCTGGTGGCTCTGATCCACCTCTCTCTCCGCAGATATCCTGGTTACTCAATGAGATAGTCAGTGGCTTTATATTACTTTTAATCCCTTTCTGGTGCTTGGAAAGAAAAAAAAGCTGGGATAACATTTAAGAGTCACAAATATAGAGAGTAGTAGATATAACCTGAGATGATATTTTAAGGTATATTTTAGAGTTTTGTGGTTCCTCCTATTTGTGTGTCCTTTGTCACTCTTTGTTGTAGTTCTGAACCAAACTCAAGGTCATTACTTTTAAGACAAATACTATACATGTAAAAATTGATGACAACCAGGTATAAGGAGATGTGTCTGCAATCCTCTGACTCAGGAAACTGAAGCAGAAGGATCACCACAAATTTCATACCATCCTGGTCTATGATGAGTTCAAAGCCAGCCTGAAGTGACTCATAAGGGTTGTCTCCAAAAATCCCAACTTAATTAATTTTGGAAATATGATTTTAGAGCTGAAATCTTTCGAGTTTCATTTTCCTCGAGGGATGAGACTGTTCACATTTGAATACATGATCAAATGAAAGGAAACATGATCAATCAAAGTGGCCAGGAATGCTAACTTTTCCATGGTATGTGTCCATCCCAAGCTGGAAAGAGAAGGATTTTCTTTTTCCTTTCATTCCTCCCACTATCCCTTATAGGTCAGTCATTGCACTAGCTATTGTGCATTCAAAGTCCAAGGAGAAAAAGACACATGGCTGAGCCCAGCCAGTCCCTGTGTTACCTAGGAAATACTAGGTGTCCTGTGAAAATCAAATGGGTAAAAACTAAACCGAAAGATTTATGTGTGAGCTGTGTGTGTTGGGCTATAAGCACATCTGGGCAGAAACAGAGCTCTGCCCTATTTATAGGACTTGTTTTGTAGATGATTGTCAGTCGTCTACATTGATTTAAGGCAATTCTACAAATTTCTTGAAATTTTGGGAACAAATACTGGCAAATATGCCAGAAAGGTTTGCCATTCTAAGATCTTGGTAATAAGTTAAATACGAAGCTTGTGTTATTTCTAGGTGGTTAAAATATCACAACAGACAAGGTTGAATAACGGAATAGAGAAGAACCATCCAGTCTGTAGAACCATTAGCATAGCATTGTGGGAAATGTTTTACACCAGAGCAGCCATGTTTATCCATCTGAAGTGCTGACTGTCAGTTCCTGAGTGACTAAAAGTCTGTAACCTGCTGCTGAACCCTTCCAGAGGTTCTGCCTGTGGGAACGTTTGCTGTCAGACAAGCCCAGGCCAGTGTTCTTCCTGTAGAACAGTCAAAAGGACTCCAGTTGAAATTTAGCAAAGCCCAAGAGCCAGTCAGGCTGCATAGCATGCAACCCTGACAACCAAAAGCATGGAGCATGATGGTTATTCTTCTCCCCTTCCTGTTAGCTGGTCTCTTTCCTCTTCTCCAGGTACCTGTCCAAAGGCAGACCTTAATGAACTTAAGCAACTGGACTTACTTGTCCTCTAGAAAAATATTTCAAGTCAGAAGCACAAGTATCTAATATAACTGAATTTGATAGACTTATGGGAGGACTGTTTCCCCAGTAAATGCTCAAAGATATTCTGCAGCAAGACCCCTATCTTGCGATTTAGGCCACAGGGAGTGTGAGGTCCAATTACTGCAAGTACTAATTACTGTCATAAAATAAGTAAGAATGGCAGGGGAACTAAGGGCAGACATAATTTAGTTTCTTTCCATTGCCCCACAGAGAGGCCCAATCTGGGAAAACATCATGTAGGCATCAGGTCTCAGTGAGTCTTAATATTTCTTTCCTGGTCCATAATTGCTAATTCACTTAAGTAAAAACAATATTTGGCCTCACAGGTGCCAACCTAAGTAAGCCATTGCTTTCCTTGGAGTGGCTGAGAAATGCGGTTCCCTTCTATTCGCGAACATTCCTGCTTTTTATGAGAATGCAATTAAGGTTTGGAAAATGATTTGGTGCTGGGTAATCTGAGTGTACTAGTTTTACAAAAACTATAGACAATGTTTTATATGCCGCACATACTTTTTTTTTAATGCCTAGTACTGTGCTGTATCACACTGAAACAAGTCCTGGTTGACAAGATCAACTACTGGTAAGTTTAGCTTCACATCACTGACAAATTCTAATATCTCCTATGCGAGGCTGGGAGTAATTTGCATCTGCTTCTCTACCCCACCCAAGGAAACAACCACTCCTTCAACTTGATTTTCACAATGCGTGTCTGCTTTTGTTACAGCAATTGTGGTGTGTTACTATAATTCACATAGGAACTCTCCATCTTATTTTTTGTGTGTGTTTTATTGTTAAGGAGAACAAAAAATGAAAAAAAATAATAAAAATTATACAGAATCTCAAAATAAGACAATAGGAAATCCACAATATCGTTATCATCAAAGTAATTATTCAGATTACCAGACACAGGAATGCTACGTGGATTTTTTTTTTTTTTTTAAAGTTAAGCATTGAGGCTGCAGAGATAGCTCGGCTGCCTCAGCATCATCCTGGCAAGAGCAAGCTCTGGAGTACGGAAGGCCTTCCCGACCCCGAAACTGGATGTAGTGACACAAGCCACGACAGTGCCACTCGTAGCGATCACTACCAGTCTGAGCTCTGTAGCAAGACCCTGTATCCACTAAATAAATACATATTTTAAAAAATTAAGTATTAACAGTTTCTTTCAAGAAAACAATAGAAATTAGTACTACAATTATCTTAGCTATCCTATATATATATTTTCCCCTTCTTTCTCTTCTCCTTTCCCTCATCCCAGGTTTCATTCCTATTGAGCAGTTTCTTTCCCTTTCACAGTATCTATTGTACCTTTTGCATTTCATTTACACTTCCAGGTACTTACACTAGGGAGATAATAAGATGCTTGTGCATGTGGGTCTGATCTATTTCACTTATGAGTGTGGCGTCTAGTTGTATCCACTTACCTAGGAAAGCCTTGAGTTTATCTTTCTTTATAGCTAAGTCATGGTCCATTGTTTGAAAAAACACCACATCTTTTTTGTCCATTCCTCATAAGAATTGAAAACATCATACCACAGCGATATATGTGCACCCATGTTTATAGCAGCACAATTTGTCATAGCTGAATCTTAGGAACTCTGCATTTTAGAACCTGCAACAACTCATGACATAATTTGATTTGGAATGCAACCGAGCAATGATGTCAGTATTTGTTCCTGGATAAGAAAGCCCATTTGGAATTGGCACCCACTAAGAGGAAGCTGATATTTAAAATAAGAATGTTCAAATAAGATTCTCCAGGTCTTTTTTTAGACCATTTATGTATGCATTAAAATCATGCATCTCTCAGTAAATAAATTAGGTACAATTTATGTGCATTAAGATAGCTAAAATAAATTAATTAGGGGGAAAGGACACCTCATGTGACAAGCAGCTGCACGAATGTATAAGCACAGGTGTCTGTTCTCATTGCTGGTTAATTTAGGCCAAATTTACCCAGCTTTTTCTTATAGTATTTGTATTTATAGATAAGCAGTACATACATTTACAAACAAACCAAATTAAAGTCAACCTCATGAGTAGTACAAATAAAAGCAATGGATTACTAAGTATTTTATTATGCTGAATATTATGGTTTGTGCCTCATGCATTCATGGGCGGACCTCTAGAGGTTGCGATTAATTTATAATCTAATGTAGGATTACGTGTGTGAGTGCTGCACCAGGCCTGGGGCAGACAGCCTGAATGCAGTATGGGGAAGGGAAGGAGCTTTGCTCGCAGCCACTGTTCCCCCCCTTTTAAAATTTTATTTATTTATTTAATTGGTACAGGGTCTCACTCCGCACCTCAGACTTGTAGTGGTCCTCCTGCTTGTGCCACCATACCAGGTTTCAGTGGCTGGCATGGCGCACCCAGGGTTCTGGGGCCTTCACAGCATGTGGTACCAGGGATTGAAACCCAGTCCCTGCATCTGCCAAAGCAGGAACTTTAATCCACTGTGCTATCTGGCTGGCCCTACTTTATTATTCTTTAAAAATATTTATTAATTAATTTATTTAGAGGGTTCAATCCCTGGGCCTGCCATGCAGGCCCCGCCCCTGGGGTGCGCTGAGACAGCGATTGAGATGGGGTGTGGTGGCTCACACCTGTAATCCAAGCTCTTGGGAGGCTGTAAACAGGTGGATTGCTATGAGTCCGATCTAGTAGTGAGACTCTGAACACCCTGTATACCCTTCCCTAAAATACAGGGGAAAAAAAAGAAACTAATTTAATACAAAATTAACTCTCCCCCCATTGTTGATTTTGCATTAATCTTTTTTTCCTCCGTAATGGGACCATGACCCCTTAGCAGGTTATTTCTCACTTTAATCTCTTAAAAATAATGGCTTTATGTTGTTTTCTGCTTAGGTTAAGTAAATGGCTAATAAAGCTACCTGTACGTAATTGACTTCAGAAAGACTCCTGTTTTATTTCAAGTTGCAATTTCTTCAGGGCAGTGTTTCCCAATGTTTTCATAATTTTCCCCACAAAATTATGTAGTTGGGTAACAGCTTTTGCCTTTCATGTCTTCATCTGGTTTTCGTAAATCAGTTTTCTCTCACTAATGAAGATAATCCTTTTCTCTCCTTTCTTTATTGAAAATTATACTCTTTCCATTTTTCTCTCACAGTTCTTTAGCTGGTTTTAAACAACAGAATTGTGTCCTAAGTAAAACATAATTGTACTTGACATACATGGGCTCTAGTTTTAAAATGAGATGAATGTAAGAAACTGTGAATATATGGTGAGTCATAATCATAACGTTTTGCAGACTAGGATCAAAATAATAATACCAAGTGTCAAGAGCTGCGACTCTAAACTTTATATAATTAGATAAAGGGTATTTATCTACCAGTTCCTATCTTGCTATTCTGTCATACAAGTATTACAAATTCTTTGCTACACTAATCCTTCTTTGTGTGACTCTAGCCTCCTTTTCAGTGTCATATTTTGATTACAATTTTAGTGTAATGATGCCATGGATTTCCCTAACTTTGCTGGGGTTTTGGCTTTGGGGGAGAGAGAGAGAGAGAGAGAGAGAGAGAGAGAGAGAGAGAGAGAGATTGGAATAAGAGAACCTTAGTTTCTTGTACTACAAAGATTTTTAGTTTTAAAAAACTAAAGGCTTTTCTGCTTAGGCAGAGTGCAGTGGCTGGGGCTCGATTGCTGGCATTTATTCCTTGCCGTCCCCTTCCCCGGGGCACACGGAGATGCAACTGAGACTGGGTGTGGTGGAATGGGCCTGTAATCCCAGTCTTTGGGAGGCTGAAAACAGGAGGATCACTAGGAGTCCAATCTATGTAGTGAGACTGTGCCATTCTGTAGACCCTGTAGACCTTGTACTAAATACATTTTAAAAAATTAAAGGTTTTTAAAGCTATTTTTTAATGAAGGGGAAAGCAAATAACAGATTTTCTTCACCTTTTTGAGATTTGTGCAGAAATCCCTGAGAAAATAAATGCTTTGTCTGGTGATAAAAATTTCTTTCTTTCTTTTTTCTTTCTTTCTCTTGTTTAATTTTCTTCCTCTTTTCTAAAATGTGTTTAGTATAGGGTCTACAGGGTCTACAGCATGCCCTGGGGGACGGACAGGCCCACATGCCATATGGGGGATTGGATCTCTCTCTCTCTCTCTCTCTCTCTCTCTCTCTCTCTCTCTC
>NW_004524609.1:10971072-10977486 GCF_000260255.1 Octodon degus | reverse complement strand
TGCTTGCAAGGCAAGCACGTATTCTACTGCGCTATCTCGCTGGCCCAAAAAAGAAGAGTTTCTGAAATCAAGGGAAAAATGGTACACTATGACAAAGTTCTGAGAGAAGCTTCCAAAAGATAGGAGAAGAACCAACGCAGCAGGAAGGAGATGACACAAGCCGGATCACCTGAAGGTTGATGATCGTTAGGGAGAAGCTAGAAGGCAGCACACACCAAATGACTGATTTGTTCACAAAAATCACAATAAAAATACTCATCAATGAGAGAAAAGAGATCAATGTACAAGTTAGCAAAGTTATAGAACACCATGATGGAGAAAAGCTCCATAGGGCGCATTGTAATTAAAATACCAGATTTCCAACCAAGACACAGAATTTTAAAAGTAATCAGAGAAAAGTAAAAAAAAAAATCACATATTAAGGTAACATTATTAAATTTAAAGTGGACCTCTGAGCACAAATTTTAGAGGCTAGTAGATCTTGGAATGAAGTATCACAAGCTCTAAAAGTAAACAACTTGGAACACAAATTAACATATCCAACAAAACTTTCTTTCAAATAAAGAAATAAGGATTTCTGTTTTTCTGTAAAAAGAACAGATCAGGGCTGGCCAAATAGCTCAGAAGATTAAAGTGCCTATAAGCAGGTGCAAGGGCCAGGGTTGGATCCCCGGGCCTGCAGTGCCGGCCTAGCCCCGAGGGTATGGTGAGAAGGGGATTGAGACAGGCTGTGGTCGTGCATGCCTGTAACCCTAGTTCTTGGGGAGCTGTAAACAGGCTGATCACTATGAGTCCAATCCAGTAGTGAGACACTGAACACACTGTAGACCCTTCCCTAAAAAAAAAAAAAAAAAAAAAAATTATAGCTCAAGAGATTTATGGATACCAAATCAGCATTTCAGAAAATACTCAAGAATAGAATATTCTAGAGTGAAATACCAAAGTCTGATAAAGCTAAAAATCCAGATGGATTCAATACATCAAGAAGGTGAAGGAAAAAAAAAAGGGGAAGAGATAAACAACAACAGAAATAGGAATAGGAAGAAAGGGATTCAGCAACAAAGAAAGATCATAATATTAGTAATTAATTACTACCTTTCAGTATTGTCTGTCAAGCTTAATGCTTTGAGCTCCATAATAAAAAGGCACAGGTTGGTAGATTGGATCAAACAATAGAATCCAACAGTCTGTTACATTCAAGAAACTCATCTAACCCAAATAACTATTCATTGACTAATGGCCCAAGAGCAGAAAACAATATTTCATGCACCAGGACCCTGAAAACATGCATGGGTAGCAATTTTAATCTCAAACAAACAGAAGCTAAAACCGATTGCAAGAGATAAAGTTGGTAACTTCCTACTTGGTAGTAATTCAACAAGAAGAGGCAGCACATGTAAATATATATGCGCTGGGTACTGCAGCCCCTGTTTTTAGAAAACAAATACTGCTGGACATAAAACATCAACTAAATCGTCACACAATCACAGTGGTCAATTTCAATACACCACTTCCCCAAAGAGGTATATCAAATTTATGAAAAAAATCAATAAAACAATACCAGAGCTAAACCGTACGCTTGAACATATGGACTTGGTAGACATCTGCAGAATATTCTACACTGCTGCAGTAGTGTACACATGCTTCTCTCTAGCGCCTGGAACTTTCTCCAGAACAGATCATATACTAGTCCACAAAATCGACAAAGCCTGGTTAAAGACCTATTCAAAGATCAAAGTTAAGCTATACCGTCAGACCATTATGCAGTGACACTAGAAATCAGCCACAAAAGAAACCGCAAGCATTTGAGAAGCACTTGGTGATGTAGTTGGTCACAGATAAAATCAAGGAAAAAAGTACACAAATTCTGGAAGGAAATGACAATGCCTGCACAACACACAGGAAACTGGAATATAATGCATGCAGTTCCAAGGGGGAAGCACATTGCAGTCAGGGCTCACATTAGAAAAAAAAAACAAAAAAACAAAACAGAGAGAACACAAATAAATGAGCTCATGAGGAACTTTCAGAAAGCTCCTTGAGGAATTTGAGAAACAACAACAACCCAACCCAAAACCAAAATTAATCAGAATGCTCGTAAAGATCAGAGCAGAAATTACTGAGACTGACCTAAGGTATAACACAAAGAATCCAAGAATTGTAGAGCTGGTTCTGTGAAAGAATAAAGAAAATAGGTAATCTCCTAATCAAACTTAACCAAAAGAGAGAGGAGGTGAAGATCAATGGGATAAGAAGTAAAAAAAGAATGCAAAATCACCACAGACACAATTGAAATCCAGAAAGGTGGAAACTTCAATAAAAAATTGTATTCCAGTAAACTGGAAGATCTTGAAAAAATAGCCCAACTCCTAGGTTTACATAATTATCAAAAGCTTAATCCACCAAGATAAAACATTGAACAAAGAAATAATAAGCAATAAAATTGAGGCAGTAATAAAAGAGCCAACCAAGAAAAGCTCTGGACTTGTCGGATTAACTGCTGAATTGTACAAAACCTTAACATACATTAGATTCCAAAAGTTACTCAAAGTCTTCAATGGAATTGAAAGGCACATAGTGTTCCCAAACTGATATCTGGAAACCAGCTTCATTCTGTTCCCCAAACCAGGCAAAGACCCAACTAAAAGGGATAACTTCAGTCCAATCTTTTTAATGAACACAGCTGCGAAATTCTTCACAAGATATTAATAAATCGAATGCAACAAGGGCCAGTGAGATAGCTCAGCAGACTGAGCACCTGCTTAGACAAGCACAGGGACTGGGGTTCAATTCCCAGTACCACATGCCGGCCCGGGCCTCCCCGCCCCCAGGTGTGTTGAGCCTTTGATGGAGTCCAGGCATAATGGAGCATGCCTGTAATCCCAGCTGCTGGGGAGACTAAAAATGGGAGGATCACTAAAAGTCTGAACTGCATAGTGAGACCCTGTACCAGAAAAAATAAAAATGCAGCACACCACCAAAGGATCACACTGATGACCAAGTAGATTGTATTGCAAGGATGTACAGATGGCTCAACGTGTAAAAAGCAATGAATGCAGTACACCACAGAAGCAGAAGCAAGAACAAAAGCCACATGATCATCCCAAGAGATGCAGAAAGGGCTTTTCACAAAATCTGACATCCTTGCATGATAAAAATGCTGAAGAAAGTAGATAGAGAAGAATCCTACCTGAAACTGATAAAAGCTATTTATGCAAAAGTAATGGCTAATATCATACTAGATGGGGAAAAGCTGACAGTTTTTCCTCTACTGTTAAAAGCAAGATAAAGGCGTCCACAAGCCCCCATTTTTGTTTAATGTAGTACTTGAGGCATCAGCCAAAGACATCAGGCAAGAGAAAGAAAAAGGACCCACATAGGAAAAGAATAAGTCCAATTATCATTATCTGCATTCTACTTACAATACCCAAAGAAGTCTGATGAAAAATTCTTAGAATCAGTAACCAATGTCAGCAACGTAGCAGGATATAAAATCAATCTACAAAAATCAACAGCAGTTTTGTGGACTAATAATGAACTCAAATGAACTTAGGAAAGCAATGCCACTCACAACAGCATCAAGAAAAATTAAATGCCTAGAAAGTCACTTGATCAAGGGAAGTGATTGTTGCTCTGGCCTCGCCCCCAGGTGCGCTGAGCCAGCCACCGTGACAGGGAGTGGTGGTGCCTGCTTGAAATCTCAGCACTGGGGAAGCTGAAAACAGGAGGACGACAATAATTTGGATCTGCATGGTGAGACCCAGTACCTAATACATATAAAATAAATAACGTTTTTCTTAAAAATGGTAGTGGCATATACCTACAACAAAAACTACAGTACTCAAAAATGGGAACTGAAGAAGAATCAAAAACTGGAAAGATAGCTGGGTGTGGTGGTTCATGCCTGTAATCTCAGCATTCAGGAGGCCGAGGCGGGAGAATCAGTGCAAGGTCTAGAGAAGCCTTGGCTACGAAGTGAGCTCAAGACCAAACTGAACTGCATAGCAAGACCTTGTTTCAAAAAGACAAATTAATAAATAAGTGTGCTGGCCTGTACAGATAGCACCAATATAGTCAAAATGGTCATACTTTTCAAGCTGCTATATAGATTCAGTGTAGTTATAGTCAAAATGTCAACAATATTCCTCACAGAACTAGAAAAATCATCTTAAACTTCCTAAGGAGCCAGAAGAGACTTCCGGAGTGACACACATAAAGGAGGAGACTTCATGATACCTGACTTCAAGGTACAGTGTAAAACAACAGTGATGACAGTGGTGACATTGGCATAAACCAGACACACCATTCAGTGGAACACAACAGTGGTTCTAGATACATCTCCAAACCTATTCAGCTATTTCATGTGTGACAAAGGAGCCGAGAACATTACACTAGAAGAAAGGTAGCCTATTCAACAAACTGTGTTGGGAAAATTGGCTGTGTATGTGCCAAATACTGAATTTAGATGCATATCTTTTACTATATGCTAAACTAAAATGAAAATATTTGAGGGCCAGCCAAATAGATCAGCAGATTGAAGCGCCTGCTTAGGCAGGCACGGTGGTCAGGGTTCAGTCCCCGGTGTACCATGCTGGCCCCACTCCTCAGGGCATGATGATAGGTGACAGAAACAGGGCATGGTGGCATGAGCCTGTAATCCCAGCTCTCGGGAGGCTGAACACAGGCGGATCACTACGAGTCCAATCTACCTAGTGAGACCCTATAGACCCTGTACTCAAATCCAAAAAAAAAAAAGAAAAAAGAAATAGGGTTGGGGATGGAGCTCAGTGTGAAGATGTGAAGGCTGCAGATGAGACCCCCAGTACTACACATACACCTGCAAAAATATTTGAAAGATCTGAGCATTAATATGTTAATGTGGTTTGAACTGCTGGTGGCACATGCATGACTCTTCCATTGGACAGCTTGTACCATGTGTGTTACAAATCAATCTAATCAATCCATTAGCTTTTTTACTAGGAAAATTAATCAAGGGCCACCTGATGAGACAGTCTGGTATTTGACAGCAAAACATACAAATTACAGCCTTGTTGTGCGGCCAAACACCCTAGCAAGCATAGGGTCCTGAGTTCAATCCCCAGTACTGCAAATAAACAAACAAATAAAATAAAATGGAAACCATGAATGTGCTGATAGATAAAATGGGTAAAATATATCAGTTGAACTAGAAATAACAGCAGGAATCAACAAATGGAATTCTATCACACTAAAATGCTGCTACTTAGCAAATGAGGAGGAAAATGAAGAGACAACCTTCAGAATGGAAAAAAAAATGACAGCTATTTCTTAGACAGAAGACTAGTATCTAGGGCTGATGAGATAGCTAGCAGACTAAGCACCTGCTTAAGCAAGTGCAGGGACTGGGGTTCGATCCCTGGCACCACATGCCATGCCAGCCCTGCCTCCCAGGCACACTGAGCTATCCACCGAGACCAGGCATGGTGGCAGACCCCTGTAATCTCAGAGCTGGGGAGGCTGAAAACAGGAGGATCACTAGGAGTCCAAGCTGTATAGTGAGACCCTGTATCAAATACATAAAAAAGAGGACTACTATCCAAAACATATGAGCTCAAAAGCGTTAAACCACCCCAAATGAAAGATGTAACCAAAATATGGACAATTGAAACAAACAGACGCTTCTCAGAAGAACAAGCACAAATTATCAACAAATATGCACAAAAAGATGTTCAGTATCTCTGGCAATTAGAGAAACCTGCATCACAATAAAGCCAAGATTTCAACTTACACTAGAAAGAATGACAATCATGAAGAAGTCGAACAATAACAGACGCTGGTGTGGCTGCAGAGAAGAAGGTTTGCTCTGACCTTGCTGGTGGGAATTTAAACTAGCGCAACCCTGATACAAATCAGTATAGAGAGTTCTCTCAAAACATTAACAGTAGACGTTCCACTGGACCCAGATATTTCCCTTCCAGGTATCTCCTCTAAGGGCCTACTTGCATCGTGTTACAGTGATAAATGTGTACCAATATTCATAGCCACAAGTTCATCGCATCTAAATCCTGCAAGCAGCCTGTATAGCCATCAACAAACACATAGATAAAGAGAATATGTTTTCTATACACAATCAAATTCTACTCAGCCAAAAAGAATGAAATTTGAGCCACTTACAGCACAATAAATACACCTTGAAAATTACCATGTGGGGTAAAGTAAATTAGATGCAGAAGCTTAAATACCATATGTTATCTTTAACTTCAATAAGTCAAAGTACAAATAATAAGCAAAATAAAGAATAAAAGGAACCAGGGAAATAGATCTGTTTTCAAATGAGAAGGGATCTGGGAGACAGAGGGCAGGATTTCAGATGTGTTGTGCGCATGTAGCAAATACACACAATGAATGCAAAATTGTATGTCACAAACCTGAACT
>NW_004524609.1:10969830-10970812 GCF_000260255.1 Octodon degus | reverse complement strand
AAGAAGAAGAAGAAGAAGAAGAAGAAGAAGAAGAAGAAGAAGAAGAAGAAGAAGAAGAAGAAGAAGAAAAATGGACAAAGGAGAGTTAGGGATGGAAGGAGAGGAAAGGGTCAGTGGGGAGAGGAAGAAGCTCATAACAGAATCAAGTTGTTTTATCTACATGTACCTAAGATGAATGTCAACGTCATGCACTGCAAATATCTACCAATAAAACAAGTCCATTTGACTAACACAGTGAAAAATCCTAAAGAAGACAAGATTTGTTTGCGTTGTACCCTGTTTGCAATGACACTGCTTCCTCACATCACACCCCTTTTCCCTTGCCTATTTAATTCAGTTAGGTTAAACACACATTAAATTCATACCCCAGTTCACCATTTACATCAAAGGGACTCCTAAATGATTTCAGCTTTCATTTGTCCATGAAAATTGTCGCTGTAATCTTTCCTAGAATGGCCACTGTATTTTGTTAGCTAAATAGATTTTGTGAGAAAATAAGGTTCATGAATTTATAATCACTCAAGTTTCTCAGCTCTTTCTTGCTACTTTCAGATGCTTAGGGCCTCAGTGGTCCCACTTGTGGGTTGGCAATTTGTTAAATACCTTTTTCAGTTCTACCTGTGTACTCATCAAAATCATCCACAAATTACCTATATGATTTGCAGATATAACCTAGTTGCTTTCTGTAAGGTTTTGTGGATCTTATTGTGATATTTGGAAGACTGATTTATTAAAGTTTTATATTCTTTGAATACATATCAAAAATATTAATTTCATCATCATTTCTTCTCCTCTCCCCTTTCTTTCTTTTCTCTTTCTTTCTTTCTTTCTTTCTTTCTTTCTTTCTTTCTTTCTTTCTTTCTTTCTCTCTTTCTTTCTTTCTCTCTTTCTTTCTTTCTTTCTCTCTCTCTCTTTCCTCTTCTTCTTCTTCTTCTTCTTCTTCTTCTTCTTCTTCTTCTTCTTCTTCTTCTTCTTCTTCTTC
>NW_004524609.1:10963852-10969614 GCF_000260255.1 Octodon degus | reverse complement strand
CTCTTACCTTGAACATCTAAATCCCTGAGCAATCTCTTCTTTCACCAGTATTGAAATAATCATTTCTAAGTTCAGGAATTCCTTCAGGTAGATAACAGAGTTACAAAACTGCATGTTTACTTATGCCATCATAAAAAACTCAGACTAATTTATTAAGTTATACTACTCATAACAATAAAGTAATCTTATGTAACTGCCTCTTTAATGCAGATGATGTTTCTTAAAACAAACCTCATTCATTTCATAAGTGGATTAAGTACACCTTTATAATAAAAGAATTTATGAAAATTGAATGACATAAAAAGGCAATTTTCATGTCTAGTTGTAACTGTAGAGGTACTATGGAATTAAGGACATTGTTGTATACTTTGATGTACTTCCTAGGTATTATCTTCTAAATCAACTTGAAGAGGTAGGGGGAATGATCATCTAGCAATGAAAGAAACTAAGAAAATGATGTTAGTGAGCACATGGTTTAATAACTAGGAGTGAATTTCAAGTCCTGATCCACAGGCCAGTGATAGCCAATTTAGGTCACTATGAAAACACTAATTTTTTAGAAAAGATAATTTCCATTCATAACTTTTGCAAATATCGTATAGACTGAGATTACATCATATTTATTTTTACCTTTATTCCTACACTTTACTCTCTTGCACATATTCCCCTTTCAACTCCCATTTGTTTTTTCTGTGTGTATGGCTTAAACTGTGGTAGGTGTGTAGTGTGGACCAGAAATGCTTCTGAATTTATCATTGGTATTTATGTAACTATATAGATTGATGAAATTTGCACTACCTTGGCTGTATTAGATTCCTACTACTTTGTCTAATTCCCAAAATAATGAGGTCTAATCTTTTAAATTGGCAAGACTTCATTCTAGTCAATTCTTCCTCCAACTTTTGTACTTACTTGGTTCAAACACACACACACACAAACACATACACACATGCATGCATATATATATATATTTATATTTATACATATAGCCACATATTCACATGTACATACAAACAGACACTTACACTGTAGTCAGAAAATTTTGATGTGAATTCTGTGAATTTTGAATTCGTCCAATTTTTCGGGAGGAAATGGAATAAAATAAGAAGGGGGAGGACATTCAGAAGGCATGAAACAATGTCCAAACTTTAGCAGTTGTGTGCTCTCTCTTTGGATCCAGTCCAACAGAGCAGAGATAAACTTGTAGCTCCTGATTTCTCTCTATTTAGTTAGTCTGGGTAATGTAAATAGTCCTTTTCAACTTTAAATCCGCATGCTGATTGGATCTTATTATAATGTGGAGTTAGATGCAGCAGGTCTGAAACAATGCCTGGAAGCCTGCATTTGCAAGGAGCCCCCGTCAGGTGCAGATGTAACTGTCCTGTTGAATCATCACTGTTGCCACCCATGTGCATTTGGATTCTGCCATCCTCAGAGCAGGTACCTGTGGATTGCTGTATGCCAACAGAAATCTGCTAGTGTTTGCAGCGGGATGGGCAATAACACATGGACATTGCCATTATGCTTTAAAACCCAGAAACTTTGTGTGTATGAGCAAGGAGTTTCAACTAAATTCTATCAGTAAATCTGGCAGGAAGGCAGAATTGTTTAGCCCTGCTTGGTTCAGTAGATTGGGCTTGAAGCACAGTAGACTGAGACTGAATCTTCAGGCATGAGCTTGTTCCAAAAGGATGACCTACTTTTCCTATTTCCTGAGATCTGTCACTCTCCTCCTTGGACAAATAAGCCATCATTTCCTCCAAACAAGATGACATAGTTGAAAAATTATTCAAGAATAGCTTAACGAGAAATATTGGAAGGAAAAATAGCTAGGTTTTGCAGGTGGTTACAGACTAGTTATGGAATGGCAGCCTTATGAAATGAAACAGAAGCCTTCCCAGGTCCTTATGAATGTGATGCTTCTCCTGTGTATATTCTAGACAATAATAAAGAACCTACGATAGACACCTCAATTGTAGGTGTGATTTGTTTCATACATCTCTTGGGTGCCACAGAAAGTTGCTACAAAGTTCAGGGATGTTTGAGGTCCCATAGGACATGCCTTGCTGTCTGGCATGTGTACACAATAGGATACACTTGCATAAGCATGACTTAGCGTAAACATCCATGCATGGTGTACAGGTACCGCTAAGACAGTACCAAGAGTGTAAACCTGGTAAGGGCGTGTATATATTGTTCAGCCTGCACGTGTGACCCGGGTTGCTGCTGCTGATGTTGGCTCTGGGTGATTCCTTTTTCCCGGGGCCCTCACTTGAAAAATGTACCCCTCTGTTCCCACTCCCCACAACCCTGACTAGCAGGATGAGCTGACTTCTGTGGAACAACAAGGGAGAGTCCTGAGTGCTTGCTGCCACGCTTCCCCGGACCTCCCCCCAGTCAGCTGTAGCAACCTTTTTAGTGGCTCGGAAGGCCAGGGGACTTCCAGCCACTGCCTGCTGTGGCCTGTGGATATGCGGAAGCCATAGAAGCAATAGACGCTCACATTCTTCCCTCCCACTGTGAGTCTGCAGGGTGGGTGGCTTAGCTGGGATTTGCTTGTTGTTTATTTTCTCCTTTTCTGCTGTTTGAGGCTAGAGGCTGAAGACTTCTTCCAGCAGGTAGGCCAGCTGCAAAGGACTGAGGAAGGCCTGAAACAATGGCTGCCTGCTGCAGAAGCCGTGTTGCAGGGTCCGGGGGCACTGCTTCCTCCAGAAACATCGTTGCCCATGCGCTAGGAGAGTCCCCTGATACTGCACATGAGTCCTGCTACTGAACAGAAGGTGGAGGTAGAGCAGCCCCTAGCCCACGGAGGGGACCAGGTGAATGCCCACCTTTACACATCACACAACATTTTTTTTACCTACATGGCCATGGAGTTCAGGGAGCTGGCAGAATAACTAAAGCCAAAGGTGGGTGAAGCCGTACCCATGTGGCTGCTATGACAATGGGATGAAGGGGCGGATAACACAGACTTAAGCCCACAAGAGATGTCCCAAATAGGTGGTATGGGCAGCACTCTCTCTACAGGATGTGCAAAGAGCAGGCCAGAAGGGAGCTTTGGTAGGTAGTCATAAAAGACAAAGCTCAGGGGCCCGATTTATCTGTCAAATTCTTGGATGATATCAGGTCAGGTAAGAAGAAAGTAATTCCCAGAGTCATCGCTGATAAAATCCAGGCCTACCCCAGCCCTAGGATTGGATGGCAGTGGCAGGCGCTCTTGTGTTTATTGGACTTTTGGAAGAAGTTCATGGTGCACCTAGCTGCCCTGCTGTGTCCTCTGTACCAGATGACCCAATGGAGCATGATGTGGGACTGGACAGACCCAGGTGAGGCTGCTTTTGAGGACTCAAAGGGGGCACTTGTGCAGGTGCAGTCCCTTGACTCATTGACCCTACCCTGCCATTTACTCTAGCAGTGAGCAGGGACAAGGTGAGATTTGGCTGGAGCCTATGACAAAAAGCAGGGGAAGCAGAAGAATCCTGCAGGGTTTTGGTCACAGTTGCAGGCAGAGTTCCTACTTATAATGCATGAAGTAGACAACCTATGTGTTTGCATGGACAGCTGGGCCATATTTATGGGGCTGACATTTGGGTCACTGGCTCAAGTAGCCCAGGCTTGGCAGATAGGGCACTATTCCTTATGGGATGCAGACCTATGGCAAGACTTACAGGAGTGTGGTCAATCAAATAACCGTGTAGGATATCATGTTTCGGGACATCATCTCATCTTTCTGGGGAGTGACTTAGCAGATGCCTTGACAAGGGTAGCCACTTTCTGTAAGTTGCCTTCTACAGTGGGCCTTGGCTTTGTAAGATCCTAAAATATGAAGGAACCCACACTCTGCAAGCAGTAGTGCGGTGGTGGCACCTGGATATGACTCCTGCCAAGTCAAAGGCTGTGGTAACGGCTTTTCCACAGTGTGGCCATTTGATCCCCAGAGAAGAAACATGCCCGTATGACTTGGCACAAATCCAAGAGTACCCCAAACTCAACAACAATGACAGATGGATTATATCAGGCCCCTAGCTGTCTTGGAGTGACACAGACACACTCTAACTGCTGTGGATAAAGCCTAAGATGGAGGTTTTGCCACCCCACTCACTCTGCGGACCAAGCCCATGTCACTAAGGCACTACAAGGGCTGACTGCTGAGTATTGGATGCTGCTAGGAACAGCATTGATTGGGGAATTCATTTTGCAGGAGCCCAGGTGCAGCGATGGGCCCAAGACAATGATGTTTCATGGAACTTTCGTGTGCCCTCCCAGCCATAGTTACTCAATGTCCAGCACAGACATACAGGTGACAGCCTGTTAGATTGTCTCTTGAAAGCATAGCCATTCCTTCTACCTATTTAACCCATAAAGCCAGGTCCCAAGGTGGCAAAAAGTGAGTTAATCTGCCCAACGTTGGAACCTGTGCAGCCAGGAGCCCACTATAAATGGACTTGGCATTGCCCCACAGAGTCCCTGGTGAGAAATTTGATGTTCCTCCTGGAACCTGTGGGAAGCGGTGCCAAGGCATGCCAGAGAAGTAAGTTCTGGACTTCAGTGTGGCCCTTAGGTCCTCCATGTGCTTTTCACCCTGCTCCTAGAGCCACCATTCTGAAAGGCGGTAACGCAGGGCTGCTTGGCCCACCCCCTGGGGTGTTGGACCTGTCCTGGACTCCCCAGCCCCTCATCGCAATGCGCACCCAGGTCCAGAATTCTAAGCCGTGGGGAGAGGTCGGATGATTCTGGTCACAACTCTATCACAGGATGAGCATGAGGCCTGAGTCCACCCAGGTGGGCAGCTCCTCGCCTAAAGGGTTCACTTCCTGCCCTGTCCTTCTGACCAGGGTGAGCTGTGACAACAGCATCGTCTCTGGGGACACACACTTGCCAGAATACATCATCAATCACAGTGTTGTGAATGTGTTCAGACAACTGCAGTCGAGGGCCACCCCTGGAGGCTGGCACCTGTGTGCCCATCTAGTTGGACCGATTGGCAGCAGCCAAACTGGACCAGCGCTGCTAGGGATCAGTGCCGCTGATCCAGAAGAGCATAGCCACCCCACTGAGACTGGACCACGTTCTGTACAAGGCCAGGGGTGGATGACAGGCAACCAAGTACAATTATTGGATGTAGCCCCAACATTTTATTCAGGGGGTGAATACATCAGCAAGGAACCAGAGCAGAAGGTGGATACCACTTGACCTGTATAACACTATGTTATTGATAAGTGATAGAAATACTTACTGGGATGGCTACAAGGTCCTTGATACACTGCCCACTGATTGGTCCATTGTGGAAGTCTCTTGGGGCTGTAGCACCACAGGCTGGTTCTACCTGCCCGTACATTGGATAGGATCCTGCACCTGGGAATTGCCGTGTATGAAGGGTAGTATGAGGCTCTCTCTCTCTCTCTCTCTCTCTCTCTCTCTCTCTCTCACACACACACACACACACACACACACACTCTGCACAACTGAGATGCTGTTGCTATAGTAACCACCGCTATAGGTGCCACCACTCAACAAGTGACCGCGCAGTTTCGTCCAGTAGCTTTGACGATATCAGGGGCAGGGACCACAGACCCCACCCGCCAGGTTGAAGCCCTTGCTCAACACATGGCCCAGGTCCTGAATGCCACACGGCAGGCTTTGATGGTGCCCATGGATGAAATTTCCCAAATGAGAAGCAAACGCTTTTGCAAAACCACATGGCCTTCGATTTGCTAACCACATCACGAAGAGGTATTGGTGCCCTTTTGCATATAGAATGA
>NW_004524609.1:10960003-10963540 GCF_000260255.1 Octodon degus | reverse complement strand
TATATTCAGTACACAAGAATATAAGGGTGGTCATGGCAGATATATGCAGACCAAACAGTAGAGGCGCTTTCCTGCTGCTGTTGCTGCTGTTGGCACCACACGCTTTCTTTTCCTGCGGACCTCACCCACAAAAACACCTTCTCAGCCCTCCAATCCAGACAATCCCTAATCCAGCTGTTGCTGTGAAGGCATTTTATAGATGTGATTGATCACCTGACTTTACAAACAGTTGTATTTAAGGAAAGGAAATCATTCCAGATAATGAAGAGGGTGGAAGTGGCTCATCATCCATTTGGTTGCAAACCTCAAAAGCCGAAGCTGGGCTTTTTCTAGAGAAGTCAGTTTGCCTTAAGGCTATAAGATAGAAATTCTGCTTGAATCTTCAGCTCACTGATTGCCATATATGGATTTATCACTCAAGACGGCAGCACCAGTGCTTAATAGGAATTTCAGCCAGTGAACCCACCCTTCAGACTTTGACTTGCCAGCCCCTTCAATTACCTGAGGAACATCCTTTAAAGTAAACGTCTGAGGGCCAGGGAGATAGCTCAGTGGCATAAGTGCCTGCTTGGCAAGCATATTCCTGAGTTCTATCTCCAGTACTGCAAAAATATAGACAACAACAACAACCCTCTGTCTGTGCCCACATCCACATGTCCAAATGTGCATCTTGCGTTCTCTAGAGAATTCTTTTTGACCTCCTTCAATTTTCTTATTTTCATTGTAATGTGTGATTCTATCTAAATTTAAATCAACTTAAATAATAGCACTACATTCACTAAAGAATGCATGTTGGCAATGTTTTGAAGTTGGGAACCCCAGTGCTCTGCTTGGAGAATTACTTTTCCCTCCACAGTCCAGAAAGACATCAAGTCCTTAAGGTACATGCAGTCATCTAAAAAAAAAAAAAAAAAAGAGAGAGATGCCCACATGTAAAAAATAAAACAATACAAGGCCTTGGATAAGTAAATGCTGGCAGTTCAGGGCCACTCTGTGTATAGTAATGATTGTGTATACTGTGCTTCTAATCAGGAAGGGAAAACTTAATGGCCCAGGATAGGAAGGCTGACATGAGCCACAGAAGGAGAGAGGGGAGTTTAGAAAGCCTGCATGATTAGGATATTCAAAGAACAAGTACTTCTCTGAATCAGCACATAGGGTTTAAAAGGCAAAGTTAATGACACAAGGGATGCACAGACTTACCAGGCAAGCTTGTCCTTCTTTCCTCCTGCAACATACACTTAGACCGACATCGCCTGCTGGCTGGACAGAGAGACTCCCCTCCGTGACTATTTGTGTCTTCAGGAGAGTGTGGCTAAATAATGCACACGATGTACAAAGCTCAATGACATTTTGCTCGATCACCCGGCAGAGAATGATGTGATGGAAATTAACACCTTAAAATATATGTGTATGTGTGTGTGTCTATAAAACACAACCTCAATTGGATTTTTAAAAAAAAATCTCTACTTCCTGTATCTTATGACTAAGCATGGGTAATTAAGCCAAGATCATTTTTTCCACTCCACCCATACTTCCAAAAACTGTTGTAATTTGTCCCTGATTTATTTGCAGTTTTGTATTTTTCTTTGGCAATTTGCTAAAACTGATGATTTCAAATGAAAGACTTTCATATCAATAGGTGACCCAATGATTTACTGATCCTTTTAACATTGTGAAAAGAGAAATCCATTACATGCTGGGGGTGGAAAGGAGGGGGAAGGGAGGCCCCTAACAGTGGTGTTCTGTATTTACAGCCTTGGGCTTTGGCTTCATAAGAGGTTGTGGGGGTGCCAGGCAGGGGGGATGGTGGTGCTAAATGACACTCATTTGTTAAGTATCAGCAATATTCACCAAGAAAAACAAAAAATTGATTTGTGGAACCCATTAAGATAGAAGCATGAATAATAATCTGATAGTTAGCAGTGTGGGATTTTAAAAGGTAGTTGGGCTTTAAAATGCATTATATTTTGAAATTTCAAAAGCATGGGTTCCAAATGGTAAAATGTTTGTCCGGATCTGCTCCATGAAATAAAGTATTAAAACCAGAAACTTTATTTGCTTTGGCTTCACCTTGGTCCTGTTCTTTTATCTAGGAATGAGCCAATCAACTAATATTATAAGGAATCTGCATGGGCCCAAGAGGGTGAAGAAAAATATTAAAAAAGCAAGTCATATATATATATATATATATATATATATATTAAACAAAATTCTTAGACATTCAGCCAGACACTTTTGGGGTCAACCTTTCTCTTTGCAGTCCCTTCTCCAAATGTCTCCTAACTGAATAACTACTTACCTGGAGTTGTCTGAGTTAACAAGTAAAAAAGCAAGATATCTTTATTTGGCCACCAAACCACTCATGTATCCTTGTGGCCAACACTTTCCATGTCCTTCTTTCTGCCTGAGGAGGAACGACTAGAAAAATATAAGGAAACACCCTGACACCATCAAAGAATTTTTTTTTAAATGCTTATCATTACAAACCCAACATAGACCTGGACTTAAAGAAGGAGTTCCTTCAGTAGTTTTAATGATAAATTCAGCAACATGGAAAATACCGATTCTCTTGGCCTGATTAGTTCTCGTTACAGTACAGGTCTCTGCTTGGTTGCTGAGGAGCCTCCAGAGAGACCTTAGGTATTTACTGTCTAGCACAGCCTTGGAGGGAGCAACGGCACTCCCAAATCCACTCCCTAGCATGGACTTACATGTTGCCTACGCAGAAAAGAGCATTTAAGGGATTAATTGGTATCCAATAGTAAAGGAAGTGCCAGGATCTTTCCCCTTGTGTCCAATTTTTCATGGCAAATACACTTCTGCTCAAGCCCTTGGCCCTGTGGCCCAGGCATGGTTACATTGCCAGACTACAGCACAAGCAGCCACTATTTTTTTTTAACAGAAAATCCCAGAACTCTTTATAAGAGTGCTAGCTTAGAGCAATGAGTTAGCCTCCATCCAAATTTTCAGAAATGTGCGTTTTTGTAACAGCAAAAGGTATTTAGAGGAAAATATAATTCTTAGTATCTCATGGTGATTCCTTTCTCTTTTGCTCTTCTGTACCTTTATTATTCCCTGAAATACTGCTACTGAAAGTGATGGCCAGAGGGACCGACTTAGAAAGCAACAATATTCACTTGGAGATTACCAGAACAGCTGTGAAGAACTTTGCTGCCAGCCCAGCATGAAGGCCAGGATGGTCTAGAGTTTTGCTGAAGTTTGCAAACCTTTCTGTGCAGGAAAACCAAGCTATGACTTCCTATGGAAATCATGTGATATACGGCCATTTATACCCCAAGCCATGCAAAGCCTGGTGGGTGCTGTGGGGTTGGACTTGGAGAGAGGACGAACTGCTGCACAGGAGGACGGGAAGCCTCAGGTGAGACGCAAGCCAAGAGTGCCTTAGCAAAGCTTGCTCACCGAAACGATTGTCGTCCGATGTTTTCTGTGTATGTGACCACGTGTATTTTAGATTGTTGCTTTCCCAGGGACCATCCTCTTCTGGAATCAGTCACTCGTCTCTTGAAGAGCACA
>NW_004524609.1:10957919-10959733 GCF_000260255.1 Octodon degus | reverse complement strand
GAGACAGAGACAGAGACAGAGACAGAGACAGAGAGAGAAAAGTAACTCCTGTGTTTCCCTGAGTTGGTGGGAATTAAATAGGCCACCTCTGTCAACACTCAGTATCCAGGGCTTATTTTGCATTCTTGGAGAATGATATTAAAGCAATTTTCATAAATCTAAGGAGTACTGATATCTGTCGAGAGACGGGTGTAAGGAACTTTCCTACTTGCTTCCCGGGTGACTCCCTTCTGAGTGCTGCCAGATAAGTGATGTCTCAAAGTAAAGGCTTAATATCAAGTGCAAAAATATCATTAGGATTTCTAGCTCAGAGTAATCAGAGGAGTAGTTGGTAGAATCAGCAAGACGATTCTTTCTGCATGACTTTTTTTTTTAATTTTTAAAGATTATTTATTTATTTATTTGGTACAGGGTCTTGTTGCACAGCTGAGACTCTCAGTGATCCTCCTGTCTCAGCCTCCCCAGCACTGTCATTACAGGCACTTGCCACCATGCATGGTTTCAAAGGCCAGCACGGTGTGCCCAGGATTCAGGGGCTGGCACAGCATGTGGTACCGGAGATCAAACCAGGGTCCTTGCGCTTGCCAGGCAGGTGCTTAGACCACTGAGCTATCTCCCTAGCCTCTTTCTGCATGGCTTGTGAGAGTAAAGTTGTGAACAGTCAGCAATGAATGTGTACACTATTTACTCTTCTCAAAACTAGAAATTTCCTTCCGTGAACACTGAGCTAACATCCTTTCATACTCTACTCCTGAGACAAAAGAATTATGTACTGCTTTCCTTGCCTTAACTTCTTGCTTTAAAACACAGTGTAGACCTATTTGCAAAATTACCTTGACTGTTACAAAGGTGAGATTCCAAAAGTCCCAAATCATAGCGTTGGAAACGTCTATTATCCTGTATTTTGGTTAATTTGGGGTGTAGTCCTGGATTACCTCTTCTGTTAGGGTTTTGAGAAATACAAAGACTGAGGGGATTGTTACTGCAAGAGGTGGTGGTTCCTGACAGGATCCCAGGCCTGGGTGTGGCTTTGCAAGTTCTGATGCCAGACAGCAGCGAGGTGCCAGGCTGAAACTGGCATTGGGACTGACTGGCAAGGCAGGATAAACAAAGCAAAAACTTCAATGTTTGTGTTTTAGATGCCCCTTGGCTACTTTCCTTCTCTTCCTTCTCAAGTCACCTGATTGCTGATTTTCCTGTCAGAAAGACCCTTTCACTTTTCCTAGTAGGAAATGGAAAAAAGCCCTTTATAGCTGCAAAAAGAGGCCTACTGTCTCTTGTGACCGCTACGTTACAGGATCCTGTTCATGGAGCATTCAGTACCTAAGTTTAGACACTCGCCTTAAATTGTGAGATGCTGCATTTCAGTTGAATTTAAGAGACTATCAAACCCAGGTCATGTAGTCAATGGTACGGTAGGGTTTCCAATGCAAGCCTGGTTAGTTAAATAATGGACCTTTCTAAAATTCATACCCAAATGAGTGGAATCATTTCACATGTTATAATTTAAAGACACTCAAAGGAAGTAATTTTAAATTTTCTAGATGTACTTGAAGCAAAGGACTTAAATAAGGTAGTGTGTGTCTGTGAGTGTGTGTGTGTGTGTGTGTGTGTGTGTGTGTGCATGTGCGTGTTCTGGAACTAAAGTCCTTTGGGAATGGAAGGGCAGAGAGAAGGCTGAGATGAATGGAAGTTCTAGGGTTCATAAGATCAAGTCTTCTGCACTCTGAATAATAAAAGTACTGATGATTATTCTAACTCTAATAATGGAAATGATTATAAAGATCGATATTAGGTATCGATGTGATTATTAC
>NW_004524609.1:10955365-10956794 GCF_000260255.1 Octodon degus | reverse complement strand
GCATAGGCAGACATTTTAAACTGCGTCTTTTGTGTAAGGCATTGTTTGTAAAGAGCTGATTTGGAAAGAAATTGTCTGTTGTTGGTTAAATAAATCTGAAACAAGATTGTCTTTCTCCTGAGTAGATTTTTAGTACTTGTTTCTTGAGCATAAAGAGCTATAAAAATAGCTTTCTTAGAGATGCTTCTATCTCTAGGGCTTTGATTTTCTCTCTCTAGGGCTTTGTACATACATAAAGTATAGAACTTTGGTTAGAAATTTGCTGGTTAGAAATCTACTCCTAGGGCCGGTGAGATAGCTCAGCCAACTGAGCGCCTGCTTAGGCAAGTGCAGAGACAGGCGTTTGATCCCCAGCACCACATGCTGCACTGGCCCCCACCCGGGCACACTGAGCGGACCACTGAGACCGGGTATGGGGGTGCATGCACGCCTTTAATCCCAGAACTGGAGAGGCTGAAAACAGGAGGATCACTCCAAGTCCAAGCTGTGTAATGAGACCCTGTACCCTTAACATAGAAAAAGAAGGAAAAAAAGAAAAGAATGAAAGAAAGAAAGAAAGAAAGAAAGAAAGAAAGAAAGAAAGAAGAAAGAAAAAGAAAATAATGAAAAGGAAAAAGAAAGAGATCTACTCCTAAGACTTAGTGGTAGTGACTTAGGAATCTAGTGACTATAGTGGGGGCTCATGTCAGGAGAAATTCTGGCTCCTCTCCATGGATCTCTTTGTTCTCCATCCCATAAGCATGAGCTTTCATCCCTCAATCCCTCTATGGCTCCCAGATGACTATGGGAGTTCTTGAGATTGGGTCTTCACTGCCTTCATGAAACAGAAGGAAGCCTGACAAAGGTGAAAGGTCAAATACCCAACCCTATTGTTTCATCTACAAAGATTTTCTCTCACATACAAATTTGAAATTATACCCTCTTGGCCACCCTTAGCAGTAAGGTAGTTTGCAAATAAAATATTTTGGCTAGGTACATTGCCATGTGGATTAAATTTGGGATTCTATTATTAAGAAAGAATGATTTAATGGATATTGTATAAGCTAATTGAAGTATTAACTACAATTAGCTAATCAAACACTCATGCTCAGTGGCAAGACTTCCAATATAAATTCATTAAAATAACATCCTCATTGCTGTGTGTGGTCTGCAATCATTAACAAATAATTGGATCAGCTGCCCACTCAAGGGAGAAGCCATGGTGCAGTCAGATTTGGAGAGTGTGTGTTTGAGACGCAGCCAGTCAGGGGACCAGCCAGTCAGAGACCAGTCATGAATTGAGCGAAGAAGGGATGACTCTCAAGTGTTAACAGAGCTTAGTCATTCTTAGTCATTGTCCTTCTGCATCTGAGTAAACCACAGACAACTGAAGCAGAGGAGAGACAGCTAGGATCAACTACGTTCTTCACTGGCCCCAAACCAGGGGGAG
>NW_004524609.1:10945370-10955260 GCF_000260255.1 Octodon degus | reverse complement strand
CAAAGACAGACAGAGGGACAGAGAGAAACAGAGACAGAGACCAAGGGATAGAAAGACAGAGAGAAAGAGGCACAGACAGAGACACAGACTGACAGACAGACAGACAGAGGGACAGAGAGAGAGACACAGAGAGACAGAGAGACAGAAAGACAGACACAGAGAGAAAGAGACAGAGACACAGTGAGACAGAGACAGAGGGACAGAGAGAGAGAAAGAGCCACAGAGACACAGATAGACAGAGTCAGACAGTGAGAGACAGAGAGAGAAAGACAGACAGACACACAGAGAGATAGAGACAGAGGCAGAGAAAGAGACAGAGACAGAGAGACAAAGAGAGACAGAGAGGAAGGATGGAGGGAGACAGAGAGACAGAGATAAAGAGAAAGACAGAGACAGAGAGAGAGAGAGAGAGAGAGAGAGAGAGAGACAGACAGACAGACACAGAGGCAGACAGAGAGACAGAGACAGAGGGGAATGAATACCTCCCATGCATCCTTGTAGCCCCATTCATATAAGTTGATTAGATTTTAAAATATCTCTTTTATTCTGAGTAAATCAGCATCTAATTATAGACTAGGAGGAACCCAAAGTAATTTTCTAGCAGGAGCAGCACAATACATATATTTTTCCCTAAATAGGTTTCAAAGTAGGTGTTCAGTCCCTTTCTCTCCTCAGTCTGGGCTTATTAAACAATTTAAGAGTTTTATCCACCTACCCATGGGTCAGTTTTAACAACCCCAGAGGTTTTTCTGTCTTTCTCTTCCCTGACGCCCACTTCCTTCCAGAGTTTGTGACAGTCCAGCTAGGGGCAGAGGTGTGGCCTGGGTTTCCATCACACAGCCTCCCCTCCAATCAGCCATGTCATGGTGGAATTTTTATTGCTCATAAATTTTTTTACTGGCTAGATTAATGTGATTGAAAGCATCACACCCAGTAAATACCGTCTGCTATTTGCTTTAGCAATACCTGTGGAAAAGGCCAACTTGGGACCCAGGCACCATGTAGCTGGTGAAACCATTGGCTGCGCATGGCTCGTTGGGGGCCCCTTTGACGGATGACCAGAAGTTTCTCTTAGAGGGAGGTCCGCCCGGGAGGAGGCTCCATTGATGTCTGCCCTGCCATGTGCAGCCATGATTCACTTCACTGACTATCAAAGCTTTCTACAACTCTGCTTGCTGACTTTTGACCAGAGGTTCCCTTTCAACATGAGGAAAATCTGCCTAGAGAGAGAACGAGAGAAAGCACATTACAGAGAAATAATGGCCATCGCGTTTCTGGCCGTCTTGGTTTTATTGCCCACGGCGCTTCAGCTGGAACCTACCCTGTGGTGCTGCCAGTGGATGTGTATTGTGGCATTTTATGGAGCATGGTTTATATCAGCATGGATTATTATACCAACAACAAGGGGGAGATTCAATAAAATCTTGTTGGATGGTGAATGATCTCACATAAAACATTATCGGAGGCCAAAGTCCTGAGTGGGGTGTTTGCAAAAGTGCCACCTTTGGAAACTGGCTTGCGCAGAAATCTGCTTTTGGCAACAGGCTTTGCAAGGTGTTGGGATCTGCAGGCTGATGCTCCCCATCTGCTTTCTCCCCTCTGACCCTGGCTTGTTTGGCTACATGGTTGTGACCTTCCACGGAACGGGGGTAGCCGGCCTGCGAGGATGGTCGGGCAGCTTTGCCTGTGGGCCTCCTAACTGTGCCTACAATCTGCCTATTCCTTCCTTCCTGGAAGAAAAGCCAGCTTTTATTTAAAAAAAAAACTTAAAAGAGAAACAAACAGAAAACGAGCCAGATTGCTAAGGGGGATGGAGCACCGAAATGCAGCCTCAAAAGTTGCATGGACTCAGAGAAACCCCAAAACGCTCGCTGAACCCAACCTGGAACATCAGTCCGCCTAGCTCTCTCAGTCCATCTTGGGCCAGTTTTCACCATTAGATCACTTACAGCTGCAAACTTGGCAGTAGCTGTGTTCAATGGTGGCTGGAGGGAGATATTTTTTAAATGCAGTTTCTTGAGTCGGTGGCAGTGGCGGTATGGCCACTGTGCCCTCCTTTGCCGACTGCAAAGACCCGGCGTGCCATTTTGGGATTGGAGTCTCATGTAGCAGGGACTGGAGACACGAGCTGAGCCGAAAAAGTGGACCTCACTAAGCAAAGGATGATGCAGAAAGGCTAGCAATGAAGGAAGGAAAGCTGGAAGACGGAGAGGGAAAAGAAGCTGTGGAAGACAGAGGAAGAGGAAAGATAAGGCGGTTTGTGAGTGAGAAAGGAGGAGGGGAAGACAGAAAGGATTGGGAGACCACTGTGGAGGAATTCTAGAAATCAGGCATGCCCATTGTTTGAAATCATGGAGTGGATTTCATAAGGTTTGCTGAAAGCTTCAAAATAAATGGCTCATGTTCTCACCATTCTCCCTGCCTCCACTGTCCTAGCGCACCCAAGCGCTCCTGAGTACCACGGACAATGTGGCCATGCGGCTGTGTTTGTGGGAGGTACTTTGCCATCGAGGACTGATAGAGGAGAGGTCCTTGAAAAATCACAGAGACGGCCTTTGCCATGAAATGCCTCCTGGTTACCACCAGCTGGTGGTTCTAATCTCCAATGAATGCAATGTTTATTTTTCCAAGCATGGTGACTTCTATGACTCACAGGACTCAGAGGCTACTACTTACTAATGGACCCTTGTACAAGTCAAGAATGTGACACACGGTGAGACGCAGAGCTTAGCAATCACAAACCGCGGCCCAGCGAATGGGGGCGGGGTGACGCTTCAGTGACATGTGTCACACCACAGAGTCCATTCCTCGTGTTTCCTGCAGCCACTGAGGAAGGGTCTCTGGATTGCATAATAAAGATAAAATATTGCCATCTGTTGGCATTTGGTGTAAGCAGGCTCTGACATATACAGTGCTGGGGGCTTTCCAGGCTGCCTCTCGTATTTCTCCAGGGAGAGGATGTGTGGAAAACATTGGGGGAAACAGCAGCACATGCCAGCCTGGCCTTACAGGAAGACAGAAATGTCACCGTCAAAAAGCCAACCTGGAAGAGGGTTGATACAACCTTTCCCTTCTGGTATGGCAGTAGTAATCCCCCCAAAAGTTGCTGATGTTCAGCTCCAAGGTTTATAGGATGCTTCATGAGATATATTCCCAGATGGTGTTGGGGAATCTTCATTCCTCCTCTCCATGGGTTCAAAGTTTTTAATCCAGGAAGACCTTGATTTGATGCCACAGTTAAAGACAAGGATGTTGATCTGAAAAACAAACAAATGATGCACGCCGTGGGCCAAAAGGCTAGTATCATCTGCACAATGGGCTATGAATTCTGGGAAAAGGGGACAAAATATCTGTGAATTTTTTTGAAGGAACTTGTGAAACAGGGATGAAACAGAAACTGCAAATCAGTATAATAATCATGCAGTGTTTCAGCAGCGTGGAGAGGTGTATCTCAGACCCGATGACCCAGACTTCGAGTAACTGTGTTCATCTGGGAGCAGTACAACGCTGGCAATTGGAACTCAGAACCCTGCGTAGCCCTGGGATGTGGGGCGGGGGGAAAACGAAAACTTGCAATGCAAAGACAGTGGTCTGAGCTTGCCAGAGCCCTGGAGGTTAAAAAAAAAAAATCTCTGTACAAGCCACAACAGAAATTATAAGAATGTCACAGGTTTAAGTTGAAAATTTCTATGATTTTCATGTTTCAAGAATTCTGAAACTAAAATCTTATAGTAACACTTTTATCCACCTTATGTATCTTCAAAGAAATGAGAATGAAAAAGAAAACGTGTTTGAAGTGGCACAGCACGAGGACAAATTTCAGAAGTGCAAATTCAATTGATCTCTCCAGCTTTAACCTCCCTCAGTTACTTACAAGGATTATGAAATGTTAATAGTATATAAATATTTAGACTATCTACAAATACTATGTATATAAAATCTCACTAATAGATTTAATCCCTAAATCCCAGAGCTGTCATAATTGCATATATTCATGACAAAATGATAAGGAGAAATAAGGCAAATCCCAACTTGTACAACAATAAAATAGTTTGAACCTGAAGCAGGTACTAAAGATAGAAACAATAATTCAGCATCATAAAGCATGACTTTTTTGTAACATGACACAGCCATAAAAGCATTTTTCATTTTTCCTGGGAATCTTGTTATTCTGGGGCTTGATATTTTCTAGCAAAATCAATTTATTTCAGACTATGCTTTCTTTTTCTTCCTTTACTGATCTACAGAGGAGGATTGAAGAATTAAAAGTAAATGTGAATCATTAACCACCAGGGCAAGTAAGTCTTTCGGCGTCTCTCCAGAATCAGCAAATATGGATGTCGTGGCACCAGGCCATATCTTGCATGATGCTGCAATGCTTTTTTAGTGCATACTTCCTTATCATATAGAAAATGTTTGCTTTCATCGACCTGCAGATTCATTCCTAGCCATGCTCATCTCATCAGAAAATGCTAAAGAACTACATGTGCTTTGTCTTCCCCAGAGAATTTGACCCCCAAGTCTGCCTCCGCTTCCGCCTGGCATACTAGCACCATCATTCTCACTTTTCTACACTTTCATATGGCCCAATATGCGAGCGGATGCCATTGCAAATATATTAAATTATTTTCAAAGGGTAACTGGATTGCAAGGCTCTCAAGAGAGCCAGGTAGTCTGATGACTAAATTCTGATACAGATTCTCATTTGCTTTTTTTCCTCAAAGTTTCCTTTTCTATTAAATAATTTTCCTCATGTTTCTCTCTGTCTCCTGAAATAGTTGAGTGAGATATAGGTTTTTGCAAACTTGATAGACTGTACATCACTTACCTTATGTAAAGTGAGTGTGATAATAATAAACACATAATTTTAAATCTGATGGCTGTATGGGTTGATTCAAAAGACTATCTGTTTCCTGGGTAAAAAATTAAGATGCTTGGGCTGGAGAGATAGTTCAGAGGATTAAACCACCTGCTTAGGCAAGAGCAGGGACCATGGTTCGATTCCAGGCACCACGTGCCATCCCAGCCCCACCCCCAGCATGGGCTGAGCCAGCCAAAGTCCAGGTGTAGTGGTACATGCCTGTAATCCCAGCGCTGGGGAGGCTGAAAGCAGGAGCATCACCACTGAAAGATTTTAGGTTTCAGGCTGTAGGCAGGAGTCCAAGCTGCAAAGTGAGACCCAGCAACAACTGATATATTACAAAACAAATAAATAAAAATTTTAAAAAATAGAAAAGAATTGAGACTTGTGGTGTATGTGTACCACCTCCAGCTCATGAATGTAAGCAGTATGTACTATAAATACGTACTAATAAAAACTTTACAAACTGAAAATACGTGAGAGTACCAAAGAAAATGGGGCAATTGAAAGAGTGACCTGTGATCAGAGAGGTCTTCGCAGGGCTGATGTCTCTCAGTTCTCTAATCCAATCAAGTTAACCTCATGCAAATGCATCTCACTGGTCCTTACTTAATGAAACAGGGCTAAACGCACTGTTCCATGCACTTGGGACATTGGAACTAAATTCTTACAAGGGCTGGCCAAATAGCTCGGCAGATTAAAGTACCTGCAAGCAGGCGCAGCAGCCATGGGTTCAACCCCTGGGCCTACCAGTGACCCTTGGGGTGCTCTGAGACTGCAATTTAGACTGGGCTTGGTGGTGCACGCCTGTAATCCCAGCTCTTGGGAGGCTGTAAACAGGCTGATCACTATGAGTCCGATCTAGTAGTGAGACCCTGAACACCTTGCAGACCCTTCCCTAGAATACAGAAAAAAATAAAAATAAAAAATAAACTAAATTCTCATGTAACTCTTCACACAGCGACTGCTTTGTAAGACCTAAGCACAGGTCTTTCAACAAAGTTGAGAGCATACAGAAAATTATAGCACTGTCATTATCTTTTGGTCATCTTGTCCTATAATGTCACTTAGCTATCTGGCTGCTTGGATTCATTTCTTCACTGTACTGAGATTTTAGCTGAGTCCATCTTTGCTCTCCATAGTTCTTGCTTTATATTGGTCTTAACCATCCAGCAGAAAAGTATAAAAACGAGGTATAAAAAGCAAAGCCATATTAATATGCTGAGCTGTAAAAGGCTCAAGTCAACAACTTCTAGCATTGCCAGTCCTATGGAAAACCCATTACTATTATGGGCTACTGGACTATATTGGATTATTTTGCTGAATTCACATACATACAATATTTAAATGACAATGGAATACTCATTTCTGAAAAAAATAACCAAGCAGAGGGGATAGAAATGAAGGGCCATTTTGTATCTGTATATATAAAATTGTTAGGATAGATATACAGCTACTTTCTCTTAATTCAATGAGAAGAAAGATTTGTACTAGTAGTGTTTCGCTAGGGTATCATGTCTACATCTTATACTCTGAATAACCGCTATGAAGACAGCAATATGTAATGTATTAATTATTAAAACTGTCCTATTAATTGGTCTTGAAACTATCTCATTGCTGTTTGTTTCTCAGTAAAATTAATTTTAAAAAAAAGTACAGCTTTGAAAAAAAATTTTGCTCTACAAATGCATCTCCATAGGAATTTTTTGCCTCAAATTTGTATGTGCCTACTCCATTGCTGGAGTACCTAGGAGTTTTAGTATTTAGCGAATTAAAATAAAATAATAATAAAAAGGGCCAGTGCCACAGTTTGCCAGCAATATTTAGTCAGGGCCTCTGCTTGGGAGCACCTTCTGCAGCAGAGGCTGCAGTCAGAATGTTTGTTCCCCTGCAATTAATCACATGCCTTTCAAATGTCAACGCAATTTTCACGGTCTAGTAAAAAGGAGTATTCATAATAGAGAAAAATAATAGAGCTACCATTAAAAATTGATCGGCCACTGTTCGTTTTAACATCATTGGTTCTGCCTGAACAAACTATGTGGAAATTTTGAAGTTTCCATCTCGTGGATCCCCGCACCGCCTAACGTGGAAGGGCGCCTCCCTCGCTGTGTTCAGCTCCGGCTTCCCCGCGACGCGGTGCTGTACTTGCATGAAAATAAGATGAAGGAAATGAGGTAATTTGATGCTTTCTGAAAACTGTATTTCAGTGTTCAAGTGCCTCCACCCACGATAGACTCTCTAACCACGTCTGCCGTTTGTTGACACCTGAAACGAGAGTGACTCTCAGAGAGAAGTAACAGGATTTTTATGGATTCCCAGGTACTTGCAAATTTTCCAGATGGAAGCATTTCTGATATAGAAGCAATGGGTCTTTGATCCAAGAATACTTTAAAAGTGTACACTGTGAAGTAGCCACACGCTCAGGTATCTTTACAATAACCTTTGAGCCAGATATTTACTTTATGAAAATAAATACACTCCCTATTCAGGAAATTCCTCATAGAAATCAGTTTCTTCCTTGGTGAAAATGACCCCAAACCTAAACTGTCATTTTTCTATCGTAACTTTAAGAAATAGATGTTTCGCAGACTGTGAGATTCCTTTAAGAACAGTCAATGGTTTGTAATAATTGAGATCATTAGGATTCTTTTGTTTCCTAAGAATCCTAATTTTAGGATCAAGCAAAACAACAACAACAACAACAACAACAACAACAACAACAAATTAACAGATAGGTGGGAGCTTCAGTTGTTGCACCCCAGACTCAGTGACACAGATACGTATATTTATTTATGATCCCTGTCATACTTGATCTTCAGTCCATTCTAAAATTTTCTAAGTCCAGAGACGAAATCTGGCAAACTTTCTGAGGAAACCTAGACACGCCGTGCAGAAATGAGCCGAGGTTCCTTCAGGCATAGCCATCGCTTCTTCTCCAGTGTATTGGCCCAGCCCCGGCCAGTAACAATAAAAATATCTTACAAATAAAATTTCCACAAGATGTGTCAAATATTGCCATGTAGTGTCAAGAGAGATTATTTTATTTTCTATCTTAAAAGTTGGCTTCCCGCAGATCAGCTTCTCTTTCTTAGGGACCATGTTGTATAGCTACTTATCCTTTGGGTAAAGCCAGCCTGCTTTTCTCAGAGATCATTTTCCTAGCTGACAATGTAGCCCTGCTGGACATCATTCAGCCTTCTACTGTTTCTGAAAGTGGTAGAATTAATAAAATTATCAATCTAAACTCCTGCATATTATGTTTGCTAGATATGTGTTTAGAAAGAGTTAGATATATTGCAACCATGAATGTACTATCTGTGGATGAGAGTAGGCCGGCGAGTGCTCAGCACAAATCTCCAATGTTCTGTACTGAGTGTCTGATCCACAAATTTTTAGGTCTTTTCATGCTATTAAGCAATGGAGAAAAATTGCGTGGGGGGTGGTTTCCACACTTGAAAATTACTAAGTTATAATCATTAATGAATTCAAAACTCAAATTATATAAATTATTCTGCTGCAAAAGTGTAATAGAAATTGGTCATTTTAGTTTGCTCTGTGCTGAATGGGTTGCGATCAAAGGTCTGAATGCCTAAGATCTGAGAAACGCTTGAAACCAACCTCCTCAACATCACCTAGATGAGTTTGAAACTCAACTATATGATGCCTTTCCAAATCCAAAGCCTCAGATTCTCTGGGAGCTAAGCCAGACAATCGTATTTGATAATGTCCTTAAATGAAAAATGGGAAGAAGTTGTTCAAAAAAGAATGAGGAACTTGGGAGGTGGAAGGGGGAAGAGGAAAGGAAAAGAACGACTTTGGAAAGGATAAAATGGAAACAGAGCTATGTACACAGGGGAGGGAAGAAGGGTTAAAGGGAGAAGAGGTTCTGGACAAAAAAAAGAATCAAGACACATGACGTACAGCTGCAAATGCCCTACGATGCACACAATCATGATGTATGCCTAAAAAACATCAATAGGCTTAAAGTTTGAAAACAAGTATTCTGATAATTAATTCTTTATAAAACTTATTGAATGGATGTGACTAAAATGTCTGCCTGTCTCTGTGAAGGGTTTTATCAAAATTTGGTGGGGTTTTTCGTTTGTTTGCTCGCCTATTTTGTTTTGTTTTGAAATGGTCTCATTATATTCTTCAGTCTGGCTTTGAACTCGCTATGTAGCCCAGGCTGACCTTGACCTTGACCTTGACCTTGAACTGCCCTGGCTGACCCAGTGTTGGGATTACAGGCATGGAATGACCCTCCTGGCGAAGACAGAGATATTTGTATTTAAAAACCAACGTTCATTCTTCACCTAATCTCCAAATTCGTGTGCTTCTTTGATTCAGTATAATCGCCGATCGGAATTGCTTTTATTTTTACCTGAATAGATGCACATTTTAGTTACAAATAACCAGGAACTACTGAGGGTGGCAACTTCTGCGAATTGGCTGAGTGAATGATTGTATTTCACATACAACATGTGAGGTCTAAGAACGACTGAAGAAACACTGTCTCAATCGGGAAAGATGCTTGAGATATATTACTGAAGGAAGAACAACGGGGTTTGGTTCAGACTATGTTATACAATAACGTTTGTGTAAGAGAGAACAAAAATATACCTTTGAATTAGCTTCTACTGTCTAAAATGAAGTGCATGGATACATAAAAAAGTAATAAATATAGGGGCCAGCCAAATAGCTCAGTGGACTAAAGCACCTGTTCAGGCAGAGCGCAGCACCTGGGGTTCGAGCCCCAGCATGCCATGCTGGCCCCACCCCCAGAGTGTGCTGAGACTGCAATGAGACGGGGCGTGGTGGTGCGTACCTGTAATCCCAGCACTTGGAAGGCTGAAAACAGGAGGATCATGAGTCCAATCTATGTAGTGAGACCCTGTAACCACATACCAAACGCATAAAGAAAGGAAAAAGTAATAAATAATGCTACATATATGGTGAGACTGTTAAGGGCTATCAAAAATTAGAGTAAAATTATATATGTATATATATACATATATATATAATTATT
>NW_004524609.1:10936548-10945270 GCF_000260255.1 Octodon degus | reverse complement strand
AATAAAAAAACAAAAACAAAATTGTACTAACAACATGTTTTAAATAATGAAATGCACAAAATAATTTTCATGTTTTATCTTATTCCTGGAAATTAAATACACTTCTCAGTCTTTGGATGATGAGGCTCTCTAAGCCTCTTTGTTTTCTTGACAACACAAGCACACATTACAATAAGACAATGCTTCTAAGAGGCTTTTATAAATGACACCCAGTGAACCCAAAAGCTTAGTAGAATATGTAAGGTCACAGAATATAACAGTCCATAGTGGCTCTTAGTTTGAAAGGTGAGCTCTTTCCTTATTTCTCAGAGTGATTCCTTTGCCTTACTAGAGAATAGCTCATAATTCTGTGCCACAAGGAACTTTGTCTCAAATCCAGTTATCCTGAACTGGATTATTGCACCCTCTCACCAACAGTGGGAACTTTCTGATGCTAAACCAAGAAAAGGATACATCTCTCTGAAACTCAAAATTCAGGAGAAATTCTGGGAGTGGGTAGGTAATAGCTATTGACCTTGGGCACACCGAGGACACCTGGGGAAGCAACTTCATCATTTTTCTGTTACTTTCTTACCTATATATGAAAGGTACAGGTTCTCACTGTGCAGCTCAGGCTCGAAGCGATCTCCCTGTTTTCAATCTCCCCAGCAGCCACCATGCCTGAACTCTGTGGCCGGCTCAGTGCGCCGGCGGGTGGGGCCAGTACAGCCTGTGGTGCTGAGGATCAAATCTCATCCCTGTGCTTGGCTAAGCAGGCTCTTAGTCCACTGAGCTATCTTGCTTCCCCTCCAATACATTTCATTATGTCTGAGTCAAAGCAGAAGGAAAAGTGTGTATGAGCACATATGTGCACGTGTGTGTGTGTGTGTGTGTGTGTGTGTCTGTGTGCAATTGCACTCCTGATACAAGGCTCATATCTGAAGTTCGAGTCATTTTTTCTTGGAATCTTGACACAAAAGAGAGCGTAGACTGTCCCAGAAAGATATTCAGATATATGACTCTGCTCTTACCTCACATGCCTGGAGAATATTTCTGCATGGTACGTGTTTGGGGATTTCCAATTACCCACCGGACTTCCACACAAAGCATCATGCCGAAGCCTGCAGAAGGGGCAGGCAGGTCCCCTAAGGCTCCCACCCACGCTCATTTTTCCAAAATACCACCTGCACCTCCAGGGAGCCTGGCTCTTTTGCTGCAGGGTTTGGATTCTTTTCCCAAAATAAAAGACACCCAACCCTCCATGGAATTTTTAGTCATTTCATTCCTTTGAGAATGACTCATCAATATAAAATTAGATAAATGTACTGGAGAAAGGGGTAAATGCGCAAATGCATCTCCCATCTATGCGCCGACACGCTGAACCACTCTTGTGTGGCAATCGCTACATTCTCCTCCTGTGTCACTTGCGCTTGTAGCAGCTGGTGACTTGGTTAAGGGTTTCTCCATGTTATGGGAGCAACGGGTTGACTCTGCTGGCAGAGTTATGGGTGAGCTGTGATTGTCGCCTTGGCTGTAAACCTGATTGCAATCTTTGTGGCAAAAGTAATGGGTTTTGCACAGCAGTCATCAATATAGAAAATCTAAATTAATGTGCCTGTAACGCCAGCGCTTGGGAGGCTGGAAACAGGAGGATTACTGTGAGTCCGATCTGTGCAGTGAGACCCTGGAGACCCTGTACGAAATACATTAAAAAAATTAAATTCTTTTGAATCCATGTACCTATTCCCTAAGTTGAACATAAATGCTATATACTGCAAATATAAAAAAAAAATAAAAAACATAAAATAAAACTTGAAAAAAGAAAATCTGAAGCAATGAATCGTCCTCCTTAGCCTCTAGAACAGGAAGTACCTCTGGGAGTTTCTGCATGTTCAACTTTAAACTCTTTCTTCTTTAAATCACTGAAGTCCTGATGGTAGAAACACATCGGTGATGCAACATTTATGAAAATAATTCATATGAATTTAATGTCCTCATGCATCCTGCATATCATGCCACATACTGATCATTTTTAAGAATAGTAACAGTGATAATTATGCAAATGATTGCCCTCAAAGAATTGGGTTGTTGAAAGAGCTTGTGTCTTGGGTTTCAATTAACTTCTTGAACAGTAACTACCGTCTAAGATACAGTGAGATGCTAGGTCATGACCGGGCGGGGGCATCTAGATCACAGAACTCCTAATTCTCAGGTCATAACTTTCTCCCACTTCATGTGTCCTTTTCTTTTAGTAATTCTTTTTTTTTTTTTTTAACTAAATATGGAACGCTTCACGAATTTCCATGCCATCCTTGCGCGGGGGCCGTGCTAATCTTCTCTGTATCGTTCCCATTTTAGTACATGTGCTGCCGAAGTGAGCACGGTAATTTTTGTTTATTTATTATTTATCTGGATCAGGGTCTTGCTGTGCAGCTTAGACTCATACTGAGGCTCCTGTCTCAGCCTCCCTAGCACTCAGATTACAGGAATGCACCACCACGCCCAGTTTGGGTCATCGGCCAGCACAGCGTGCCTGGGGTCCCAGGGCCAGCCTGGCTTGCAGTACTAGGGATCGAACCCAGGTCTTTGACCTTGCCAGGTAGGCACTTAGACTGTCAAGCTATCTCCCCAAGCTATCTCGCCAGGCCTTCATGTTGCCTTTTCATCGTCATTAGAAATACTTGAGCTCTGGGTTTGTAAACTACGTGTGTTATTTGCACCAAAACCTCAATGCAATCTGTCAGTGACCATGTTTTCTTTTTTTTTTTTTTAATTCTACTTTATTAGTTTTCTTACAATAAGCAATAATTACTTTAAGGGCACATATAAAAGTGCCTTTAAAACATAGAATTACGTCACCCTGTCTGGAAAGTTCTTAAAAACAGAAAAAAACAAGTTAGGAAAGAAAATTCAAAAGCACGATCAGGCTGAATTCCTAGGCCGAGAGATGAAAGGACTATTTGTTTGGTTTTGCTTTGTTTTTCTTTTCTGTTGTCCCCACTGAGGCATTCTGTAACTTCTAAATATTGCTTCTTGAAATTTAGAAGCAGGAGCCAAAGACAAGCTCTGTCCCCTGTTTATTCAGCCTGGCTAATTTCAAGTTACATTTTAACCAGCCATGTGTTAGGCATTAAAGACAATGAAATCTTCCTTTGTTTTCATGCTGTGTATCAGAGAGAGGGCTTCCACTAGCCCTCTCCAGTACAATCCTCTCAATGGCCATCTACACAGAAGACAGATCTGACCACCATTTTCAGCACGTTTTGTTTGAGAGTGTAAAACAAACCACACAAATAGCACATTGATCAGTCTTTAGTTTCGAAAAGGAAAAGGTTTTCATTTATTTATTTTTTTTTTCTGTTTTTCAATTTCATTTAAGACCCAGACCGATCAGGAAAGGATTTGGAGAAATAACAGCCTTGGTGTCTCAGGACCTGATAGAAAAACTGAGCTTTCCTGTGGACTCAAGTGGACAGCCAACCCTTGTCAGAGATAATTATAAATAAAACAAGATCCTGTTTATTGGATGGTGAAAGAACTCAGCCTATATGTCCAATAAGTGCCTGACACCTCTGCATTCCAGTACCTATTAGAGAATATCGTTTTCTTTTACATCTCTGTGTCCCCAGAGAGGCACAGCAAAGCTATGGAAAAATCAGAGAAGAGTACAGATATCTGAGAGTGACAGCGTGATTGAGCTCTAGTGTCCACACTTGGTGATTTTTCTGAGATATTGAAGCCTCCTCATTTTTTATGAAATGAAGGACAATTCAATTTCCCTATATTTCATCCTTCTTTAAACAGTAAAAGAAGAAAACACAAGCAAGATTTAGCCGTTATGCTGGTGAGATGGACATATCTTGGGGCCATGTAAGAGGAGAACAAGTTGATGTGCATATTCGTTCATGGAAGGGGCAGTCTCCTGACGCCTACTGACATCTCACAACCACTCATCTCCTACTGGGCATAAAAGTTGTTCTAGATAGGATCAAAGCATCCCTTTCTGTGTGTTTCAGGGTTTCCCTCATTCTAACATTCTAAAACTATGAGGATTTTATTTCCTTGTTTTGCAGTACTAGGGATTGAGCCAGGACCTTCACACTGAGCTACACTCTCAGCCCTGTGAAATGCTTTCTTATACAGTCTCTTGATAAATTAGTCTGGCTTTGAAATTGCAGCTACCTTTTCCCTCAGTTTATCCAAGAGCTGGGATCACAGGCATGCATTGAGGTTAATCACTTCATGCATAAGTGCTCAGATTTAAATTTGTAATTTATAATATATTAATGCTATTGTAATAATCTGCAACTTTTTCATGTTTTAATCTTTTTTTAAACTTTTAAACGGAAATCAAGAACTGACCATATAGCTCAACAGATTAAAGCACCTGCAAGCAGGAACAGGGGCTGGGGGTTTGATCCCTGGGCCTGCAGTGCTGGTCTTCTCTCCTAGGTGCTCTGAGAAGGCAGTTGAAATTGGGTGTGATGGTGCATGCCTGTAATCCCAGTTCTTAGAAGGCTGGAAACAGGTGGATCACTATGAGTCTGATCTAGTACTGAGACCCTGAATACCCAGTAGACCCTTCCCTAAGATACAAAATAAATAAATAAGTAAAATATATTAATGCTACTGCAATAATCTGCATCTGTTTCATGTTTTAATCTTGCTTTTACTTTTAAATAGAATTCAAAACAATAGTAAAACAAATTAGAAATGATACAGAACCTAACTAAACACCAGGATAGGAATCCAACAATGGTTGTTATATTGCATATTGCTGTCAGTAATCTTCAACTTTTCAAAAAGGAATTATGCTCATCTAATTTGAATTTTTAATATTTTTACTTCCTATTTACCTCCCACAAAACAAAGAGAAAGTAAGTTGGTTGCCCAAGATTATATAATGGGTGCTGCCATTCAGATCTAAATTTTCTGATTTCTGATTAAGGACTGATTACACTAAATGATCTATGCATTTAAGAATTGAAGAAATTTTTATGGTACTTATGAGATCTGGAGGTGGAAAAATTGGCTATAAGGGATCCCTTCTAGCATTCCAATCCAGGCACAAAGCCCCAGGAGGCACTATTAACCGCAGCTTTTCCTACATGGTACCCTACCCCAAGGCCAGTGGGAAAGGTTTTAGACTCAGCTGTGTAAGTATAGTGAAATGATGGAAGGTTAGATTTTGTTTATTAAAATTTGATTTAGAAAGATGAAGATTCAAGAAAACCTGGCCACACAGGACCAACATAACAGCTCGATTTTGTCAACTCTTAAGAGGCTTATCAATGAAATTAAAATGTTTGACATTTTAGCAAAAAGCCGATTGGTTGAGCTCTTCATCACTTTCCGTCAAGCCCTTCATAGAAAAACAAGGCAAGATATTTTTAAGTCACAGGGTTAAACTGTTTCCAAAGGTCACCATAACCCAGTGGTAATAAGTTACGGAATGTTACACAGGACCAAAATAGTTACCTAACTCTGCTCCTAACTGTTCCACCTAATACCCAGGAAATCCCCAAGGTGCATCTTAGGTATGTTGGCCACAGTTCTTCTCATGAATTCTCTAAGTATTTCTTTTCGGGCTTATTTCCCTTGAACAACTGTTAGTTCAAATGTTAGTGTAACCCTCTGGGTTCACTGCCGTGTTTTGTGATGTAAAATAGGACGCAAACATTCGCTTTTCAGCAATAACCCACCATTCTGGGGTAAAACCTCGAAGCAATAAAGTCTTTGGATGCTTAATGTATTTTTTTTTTTTTTTTGTATTTTAGGAAAGGATCTACAGGGTGTTCAAGGTCTCACTACTAGATCGGACTTGTATCAATCCTTTTGTTTACAGCTTCCCCAAAACTGGGATTACAGGCGCGCGCCGCCGTCCCATCAGTGTCAATTGCTGTCTCAGTGCACCCCCAGGGCGGGGCCAGCAAGGCAGATTTTAGGATCGAGCCCTTGGCCCCTGCACCTGCTTGCAGGCGCTTTAATCTGCTGAGCTATTTGGCCTGGCCTCAATGTCTTAAAGGTATGTTATCAGACTAGTAGTTCTGTTTGTTTGTTTGTTTGTTTGTTTTGTTTTTTTCTTTTTTTCCACTGCTCTATTGAAAACTTCTCCTACCAAATAGGAATCCCTGAAGTCACAATTACCTGCGGTCTTCCTCCATCCCGTTGATTCTAAAATGCTTTCAACTGAATTTTGTGGCTCTCAATTCTCGTTTCTTGGGATTTCTTCTCAAAAGTCCTCCGGTGTCTCTTGGGATTAAGCTATTTCAATCCCCCTGTAGAAATGTCTGAAGGGAAAGGCCAATGTTGCCTTTAGCTTTTTGAGTCAAGACTCCCCACTACGTGTAGAGGTCGGGTTTTTTTTCTTTTCTTTTTTTTACTAGATTTCCACTGTAAATCTCCACATAAACTCTGCAGCCATTTTGCCTCCATTTGTAATAACTCCAAGCTGTTTATAGAATCTCAGCGATCCACAGCTACTCATATTTAGAGTTATGGAAATAATGGCTGTAGAAGTGGCACACGGCTGTCCTTTCCCAAGGATATAGTTTTTGCCTAGTTTATTCTGGGTGCCAAGGCACCCAGAGACTATGCCTTTGAAACAGCCCCACTCAAGTAAGTTAAAATAAATTCAAAGAGGAGGCTTATTCCAGGAATGATTCCTAACATGACAATTTTTTTTCTCCATGTCCAGTGATTATTTTTTTAAAGAGGTGCTTTTACAAACCACCTTTCTGCTAATGAAATGCATAATCTATCCAAAAACAAGGCTGTGGCTTAGCAGGTTGTTCTGCTCAGCTCTCCAAATGAAAGCAAACAGGATGCTTTGCTTGACTTTCCCTATTTTTCTTCATTTACAGGCTTGCCGCACTGTCTCCTCCCTCATAGCCCAAGGCAAGTTCAGATGGATCACACCCATGTGTTAATACCAAGAGGGAACAGTTTCTTCTACTTGGGTTTAACTCAGAATCCAAAAGGAGAAAGAGTTAAAATAAAGCCATATACATCCTCATACTGGACCTTTACCTATGGGATAATATAAAAGTATCACTTAACACAGACTCAAGAAAAGTACTTAAACAAAAAGCATAGATTATAGATTATTAAAACTTTCCAAAGTTAAAAAGTTCATAGACCAAAGACAAAAGCCAACTGCTTTAAAAAAAAAAAAAAATTATTTATTTGGTGCAGGGCCTCACTGTGCAGTTCAGACTTGCAATGATCCTTCTGTCTCAGCCTCCCCAGCACTGGGATTACAGGTGTGCACTACCATGCCCGATTTCAGTGGCTGGCACAGCATGTGGTACTCGAGATGGAACCCTAGTCCTTGAGCTTGCTAGGCAGGCATTTAGACCTCCAAGCTATTTCCCCAGTCCCATTGTTATAGGTAGCCAAATTAGATAGAAATACTATGGGCAGTGAGACAGGGCCAGACCCTTGAAGGAGACAGCACAAAAGACAGGCTACCTTGCAACTGTAGGAGGGATGGATGCTCCTGCTGTGAACCAATCCTAAAAGACCTAAAGGCCAAACAAATGCTAAAAGAGCAGCACCTGGGATTGATATTCTAAATAGGTATCGATCACCTGGAAAGACCCAAGTGAGTCACTAGCCCAACCCTCAACAGGAAGAGACCCTGTCCCATATTCATGCCTGCTTACTCCGTGACTCCCTTCCCCATTTGGTCCTGGGTGTAATCATTTTTACCTGCGCAATGGTGCTTGTAATCTCATTGGTTGACCATAGATTTGTCCCAACCCACATCCACCTAAGCGAGTTCCCCTTTTCTCTACCTTAGCCCCACATGGTTTTATGTTATAAAATCCCTGGAAGAGACAGCTTCCCGGGGAACTACCCGCTCAGGGCAACCCCTGTCCCTCTCTCGGACAGGATTTTTTTCTTTCTCTCAATAAATATAGTCTGCTCATAGCCTCCTCTTGTTCCTAAAATTCATTCTTCGGTTTTAGAGAGCACAAACTCGTGCAGGTCAGGTCCAGAGATCACTTTTCCCCCATGTCATTTGGAGGTTCCCGATATGGTTTGGAGGTCATCCACCCGAGATCAGTTTTTCTCCCTGTACCACCGTGACTATCTTGTGAATGTTGGTAGCTAAGACATCACAAGAAAGAACCATTAACACAATTATAGAGTATATTTCTGTTGCAAATTCATACCACAAGGTACCAACTTGATAGTGAGCTTTCATATGAGAATGAAATGCTCATTGTGCTGGGTTTGATGCTTGGCAAATTCATGCCTGTGGGAAGACAGAGTGTTCAGGTGACTTGAAAGCCTAATGTGTACACGCTGTCTGGTTGCACAGTTTCACAAATGCATGCATCAATACTAAGTGTCACTCAATAGCCGTCCTTCACTCCTTACATCTTGTAGACAAATACAATTGATTTGCATTTGTCGTTAAAGCTTTCTGTACATAAAAATCCCTGCGGACAATAATTATAAAGTATTATTTCTTAAGTGATATGGTGAGTGTACTGCCCTTTATTGTATTCATTTTTTTTTAAAACTCAAGCATAGTTACAAGTATTATTTGCTAACCGCTCTATTATTTAGTATAAAACATAAAACAAATTACAAGATTTACTCTATTTCTCGAACTGCAGTTGCTTGGCTCTTCACACTTTTTAATTTTCAAAGTTATCACAGACAATTTTTTTTTCCCCACAAGCAAGAATAAAACCACCCAACAGGGCTGGGGAGATAGCTCAATGGAATAAGC
>NW_004524609.1:10934329-10936177 GCF_000260255.1 Octodon degus | reverse complement strand
AAGATGGGGCAACTTGCACGGATCAGGAGTATCTGTTACCAGAAGTAATGTCTTTACTCCTAATGTTACTTAGTGTGGTAAGCCCTGGTGAAAAATGACTGAGCCAATAATTTGAATCCATCCAAATAAAAAGAAAAAGAGCAAAATGCCTCAATTCTTTCAACTGTGGATCAAGCGCAGGGTTTTGAGATCAAGTCTCTATCCGAACGTTTTTGTACAATGCTCCTATGTGGTCTACTAAATCCAAAAAGTATCCGATTTCTCATAATGCTTTAGGCATCCAGGGCCCGGCTAGATTAACTTTCCATTCATGAAATGTTTCATTCAGGTGTTCAGGAATACTGCAGGAAAAATAAATGAAAACTTAATATGTATTTGCATCCAGTCATTTTACCATCAATAACCTGGACTTACTGGAAAATTAGAAAGATAAACTGTAAAATTGTTTATATTCATTACAAAAATATGTTCTCCATATTTAGTAGTCTTGTTCATACAGTAAAATGAATGTATACCTTTCTGTTCCTTATACTGTAAAGTCCTGAACTCTACGCATCGAGTTCAGACACCCAACCTCTAACTTATAGGCTACCTCTGATTTAGTTGTGTCTTTTTACCTATGAATACAAAGAAAAATTTGTCTTGTGGTCCCTCAGTTGTCACCTGCAAAGACCCAGTTCATCTTGCAGCAAATCACATTGTTTCTTAGTTGAATTGCTTTCTTGTGGTGTATTTTTTCTGGCTGAACTTTCTTTCAACTAGAAGAGAGGTTGCGCTCTTAATATCCTAATCCATCTCGAAACTGACATCGCCTGAGTAAGTAAATCTTTGGAAGATTCATTCCTGTTGCTACTGTTATGCTTTCCTTCAGCAGAAAACACCATGTTTTCTGAGGTTTAGGGAAAAGCAAAATGGAACTGCCCTCAAACAGGCATTATACAGTCCTAGTTATGTGCAGGACTTCCACCTGGGTATGAGAAAAGCTAACCATGCAAGGATCCCCTTAGAGAAATGAAATCTTTAACATGCAACCATTAGAAAAATCGAATATTTTAGGAAATGTGCCATAAAATGGCTCCAATGATTCAAACTTGAGCTACAGCATCCACTACCCCTTGGACATCATTCCAGCTGTTTTGGATACATTTCACTCATGTTTAGTTGGGCTTTTGAAAAGCCTTGCTTCAGTGTGCCAACAGAGTTTGGTGGCAGCTCCCAGGAAATGAACATAAAGCTTGGACATTTGGCTGCTGCTCCAAAAAGAAATATATATATATAAAGTCTGAGTACTCTTATCACTAAGAGTGACCTAATCCTAATCCCAGTGACCTAATCCTAATCCCAATGTGAAAACCTGAATTGGATTAGGCTATTAAATGGGTGCAATAGAAACTGTGCCACCAATGTACTCTACCCCTAGGTTCCAGTTTAGGGCGTAGGTGGGGTATATGTGTTTGAAGCAGTCTCAGCCTATTACTTTTTAAATGTAAAAACAAGGACTTCTAATGATTAGGGCTATTAAATTAAAACAAAAACCTGGCTTATTGACTTTTAAGAAAGAGAGTTTATTTAAGATATTTTATATTAACCCAAGGGATCCTGGAAGCATTACAGAATTTCACCATTCCATACAGAAAGGTGACTGTAATTAGAAATTCACTCACATTATCCTCTTACTCTACAGAAAAAACAATCTTCAGCAAAATTAGTATTCGTTTCTCTATAATCCTTTATGGTTTTTTTTTTTTTTTTTTTCTCTAAAATACCACTGAGAATTATAATGGTGAGCGGATTTTTAAACTACGTGGTCTCAAACTGGGGATATAATAAACATTATCACAACCCCTC
>NW_004524609.1:10919807-10934229 GCF_000260255.1 Octodon degus | reverse complement strand
CTTTGAATGAAATTAGTTGGAAATATTGACAGCTGCTGTCCCTGAGAGTCAGACAGGAAACTGTCCCCTAACTCACTCTTCTACTGCTTACAGACCTCTGGCCTGAGGTTTTTCCTGTCTGAGCCAGAATGAAAGAGTGAAATTTGCTACGTTTGATCCACTGCATTAATCTGGATAAAACATATAAACTCCCAAATCCATCACCAGGCACTGGCAAACCATTGCTTATTTTGCATTTCGTAGGCAGTGATGCAAACCTTTTTGTCTCTTAAGAGCAGCAAAAGCCTTAGGGTTTCAGGTTGTAAGCTGCCTGTGAAAAAGGCGCTAGAAACGTAAACACAAAAGCTACCTCAGGAGCCTCTTCCACCCCGGGGAAGCCTTTAATTTGCTGACACTGGCCCATTGGTGGCTGAGCCTGCAGAAAACGGATATTCTCTTTTAGAATGTCAGGGTGCAGACTAGCTGACAGTTTTTTGTCTGTCAACCCCATCATTTGAATCATCTCTTTGTATTTGAACCTGGGAGGGGGAAAAAAAAAGCACTTTTAAGGAAACTACAGAGGATGTGGTTATCAGAGACAGTCAAGCCCCTAGGGAGATCAGACACGCCTGTGTTCCTCCCTCTTAGGTCCAGGAGAACAATGACAGCAGAAAAACTGCACCAGGCTTCCTCCGCCCATCCCATGTTGACCCATCCCATGTTGATGCAACATTAGCCACCAGCCTGTAAATACATCCTGATCAAAATCAGCTCACCTTCCACACAGGACAGTGGTCCACTAGGACTGAGTGGTGAATTTAACGCAGGAAACTACGGACTGAGATTATTTCTGGGGAGAGGACGCTCAGGTCAAAACGTATTACAAGAGCATTGTCTCCGGAGAAGAAAGGCCACCAAGGGGGTGCTCTGGGGTTTGCCCTACGGAGGATAGCTGCTCCAGCTGGGACAGGCCACCTTGGGGAAGGATGTGGGGGGCAGAATCCTGCTCCCTTCAGGCATAGAATTAGTGTCTATGAAGTCATTCTGCACAACCAGAAAGACAAGCGTTCTCTTTATTTCCTTTGCATCCAAACCCAGTTTGCCTATGAGCTTTCGGTCACGAACAACTTTTCTGCCAGGTGAAATTGAGTGTTTACAGGCATGGAAAAAAAATTTAAAAAGAAGAAATTTTTATTCCCCTTCTCCACACTACATGCATTTCATTACCCCAGACTTTTCAGGCCATGTGCCAGAAATCTCACATATGAAGGAAAACTAGTTAAAATAAAACAAAACCAATCCCACCCATTTTGATTTCAGGGTGGAAAAAAAAAATCTTTCCGAGGGTCAGTTATAAAGTAGAAGTTAAAAAAGAAAAAAATAAAGTAGAAGCTAAGAACCACACCAACTGAACCTTATGTGTGTACAGGATTTGGGGGTGGGGGGTTCCCTGCTTATTCCTTTCTTCCGGTGGGGAAATTGGCACTCAGAACAGCTGTTTCTGTCACCAGCTAGAGTGAGTTTGCCACCAAGGTGGTCTAAGCATCTTAGGCAGTAACTTAGCTTTGGATGTGTGTTCAGATCCGACGGAGACTCCCCGAGTCACAGAGTCACAGTCCAGGCAGCAGAAGAATAAGAGGACCGGCAGAGCTGCCCTGCCATTTGCGGTTCTAGCACAGTGTCTGAGTAACTTTGATCCTTGGCCTGGCTGGAGGTGGGATCCAAGATATAAATTGCAGGTTGATTTTAAAAATGCAAACATCAGGCTGGGGAGGTAGCTCACCTCCCTGACAAGCGCAAGGACGGGAGTTCGATTCCCCAGTACCACATGCCCTGCTGGAGCCGGCTACTGAAGTCGGACATGGTGGCACATGCCTGTAATCCCAGCTCTGGGGAAGCTGAGACAGGAAGATCACTATTAGTCTGAGCTCCGTAGCGAGACCCTGTACCAAATAAATAAATCTTTAAAAAAAATAGAAATATAAACATCATGGAGGAAATGAATGTGTCCCTGCAGTTGATTCCTGAATCAGCGTGGGATACGTGTTCAGCTGTATCAGCTTAGGGACACTGAAGTCTGATGATGGGACAAGAACACATCAGTCCTTTAGTGAATGCACTGATTTCTCCTCACCGCAGTATGGAAATGCTGCCACTTCCTGACATCACCTTTAGTAAATTCGCAATCATCAGATCTTTGCTGAGCGTCCTCCTCCCAGCCCAGCGCGACGGGTCACCCTGTGCTGTGCTATATTTTCGCATGTGCCTATTAGTTATTCAGATTTCCTGTTTTGTGAGGTGGTCATGCTGAACTAATAAGCAAGAAGGAAATCTGCCTCTGCAGTTGGGCAATAAAATCTGGCCCAGAGCAGCTTCCTTAAATGGTGAACTGCACCCTAGATTGATGTAGAATCAAACTGTAATCTTAGAAAAATAAAATAAAATCCTGTCATCTGTCCTAGGAGTGCATCCTAGTAAGTGGGTTTGGGCCAATCAGAGCAGCTGTGCCTGCGCCTACGTGGAATGTGACGTGCAAAGTCAGTTTTGTTTGGTCATGACACCCAGATCCAGAAACTTTTTATTTGAAAGTAACGCTTACTTATTTATTTGTAGTTTTTAGGGAAGGGTCTACAGGGTGTTGAGGGTCTCACTACTAGATCAGACTCGTAGTGATTCTGTTTACAGCCTCCCAAGAGCTGGGATTACAGGTGCGCACCACCACGCCCAGTCTTATTTTTTATTTTAATTTTTTTTAATGCTTGTTAAATTTACCTGGTCTCAGTTTTTGATGGTTTTTTTTTTAGAACACTCACTACAGTATTTTATGCACTTGGCTGTGCCTTGACCTACTAAACTGTTGTGTTAAGCAGTTGCTCCATTTCCCTTGAAATTCGTTGGCAGCCGGAACCAGGGGATTGAAAAGGGAGGCAGAGAAGCAGGGAGGAGATTGGACAAGGGAAAGAGAAGGAGAACTGTTCATAATTCCATCCCTTTCCTTACAGCTTTGAGCTCTTTCTGCAAAGGTGTTACCCAGCTGTACGTTTGCTACTCGTTCCCTACAGGTTCCCTACTTTGCAACTTTCTTGTCACCTCATCTTTGCCAACAGCACCCAGGAAGTTCTCACTGCCAAACTATTTTATTTAATTGTTGTAAACCACACATGGTAGTTTCCCATACAGGGTGTCCACCTACTTTGGAAAGCCCACACCCTAGTGGCTTGTTAGGGATAAGGAGTGGAAGAGCTTCTCCTGCACCTGCCGCTGGCAATTCTTGATCATTTAGCATGGCTTGAGGCTACAGAGTTGCTCCTCTGTTTCCTTGAAGATGTTATCTACGTTCATTTCTTTCCTTGTTTGTGTTTTGGGGTGATTTCCACAAAATCAAGAAGGTATGCAGGCCTCCAGCATGATTATGATAAAACTTCAATTTCATTCCACTGATTTTGGTTTGCAATATGTTAATCATTCCTATTTAATTATTTTGCATCGCTTGCCATGTTCTATTAGTAGTCATGATTTAGGCGATAGGTTGATTTTTAGGCTTCTATACAGGTGGATGGGGCAGTTGCAAATGATTGTACGATGCAAATGTTAAATATTCTGGACTTAAATCATAGGTGCAATTTGTTGATGTCTCTTTTAAGCCTGTAGATCTTCTGTGGCAAAGTTTTATGTATGCACGCAAGTAATTTTACACGTTTTATTGCACATAATCAGATCAGGGTTGTCCAAGCTGCAGCTGCAATTATTATGATTATTATTAATTTTTGCTGGTATTTAACTTTCTAGAGAACTGCTTTAATTTCTTCAAATGTTACTACGTATTTATCATTTTGTTATTCTCTCCAATCTTGCTCTGTATTGTAAGAGTTTATTAGAAGATGCATGTCAATTTCCATTGTTAGAGCTTTTGACCTAGTTATTACATAGCAATTGGTAATTAAAATATTATGCACTATGTATTTTCTTCATATACAAATCTGCTTTTTCCTTAGTGTGTTACCAACTATCGTTAGTATTTACTTACTCAGTATTTTCCATCTCTTCCTTTAAACATTATTGAGTAGTTATGTAAAACGTGATTTTTTTTTCCTAGAATATAATTTGAAATTCAAAGGTTTGAGTGAATTCCTTTCATAAGCAAGCATAGTATATTTAAATACATTGCAATTTCAAATTTATGGATGGTTTCTCCCAGCTTATTTTATTTTGTACTTCTATATTTTTGAGTTTTATAGCTTACTAAAACATTTCCCCATTACATTAAAGGCAATGCTTTATTTTTATTCAGCATGTATAAATAATTTCATATTTTTCTCAGAAAGTTTACAGTTATCTGACCTATGGATCTTTGTCACCAGCAGACGTTAGCATCTCCTCTGTGATGCTAGACTTTATTTAGGGACCCCAACTCCAGCTCCCTAATATGCAAAGGGCTCACAGCTAAACTTCCCTCTCTATTAAAATTTAAGCTCCTAAATTCCAGTTCATTACATGGTGCTGTATAAAATTTCTCTTCAGTTTCAGAACCTAGAATTCACTTTTCCACTCTTCTCATTGTTCTGTCTTTGCCAATATGATAAAATGCTTCTGGACTTTCAAGTGCAAGCGGAGAGGGCTAGTCACACAATCCCTTTCTTTCCTGTCGTCCCTCCCCTGTGTGTATGTTTATGAGTTGCCAACACTAACAGCATTGGGGTGAAAAGGCTCTGATGTGCAGCATCTACTTGATTTTCACGGTGGAAATACTACTCCTGTCAATTTCAAGCTACCCACCGGAGCTCTGGAGCTCTGTACACTCCCCAAATTTCTGCAAATGTAACTGTGGTGTTTCAAGCACAAATCACCAGGACCCAGCTCCACCGCAACCTTGTTTATTGTATCACTGAAGGTGGACAAACCTTGATATGTTAATCCGGTGGGACTTCTGTAGGAGTTCAGATTATACATCTTTGTATGCAGCCTTAAGATTCTGATGCAGGAGTTTGTAAACCACAGGTTGCAAGCCATATTACTTGTTAAGCAATATTAGCAAGAAGGTGGATTTGGGGAGGCAATAATTGCCTCAGATGATAAGCAATAATTTTAGTTCTTATGAACTGTCATTTTGACTGTGCTTTCAACTCTTTCATCATCTCAGCAATACACAATTACCTGAGATGCTTATGCTAAACGTTTGCTCTAACCTTAATTCTTCTGCAACTTTTCATTAATACTAATTGTGAAACCTATGTTTAATGCATCTACTTTTCCCCATTTCCATGAAAACGGCTCCATTCAGACCCCCCAAATGTTCACCTCCATTTTTTCTGTTCAGGTTCATAGCTGTTCACATGTAGCTGTTAAGCACTTGAAACATGCTTAATTTTAATTAAGTGGGTGTTTTGTTTTGTTTTGTTTCTGGGCTGGGAATTGAACTTAGGACCTTGCACTTGCCAGGCAGGTGCTTAAGCCCCTGAGCTATATACCCAGCCCTACTGGTCTAAGTGGAAAATGTACACTGTATTTCAAGACTTGATACTCAAGAAAGAATGTAAACTGTATCAGTAATGCTTTCATATACTTTATGCTGCATACTTAATGCATGTTGAAACAATAGTTCAGTTGGTTGGAGTTAACTGAAGTATATTTATAAAACTAATTTTACCAAGCCGGATGTGGTGGCTCACACCTGTGTACCTCCCAGCACTCGGGTGGCTGAGGCAATTTTTTTTTTAATGTATTGATGCTTTAGCTTAACCAAGTATAGTTGCAAGCTTGAGGTCATCCTGGGCTACAAAGTGAGCTCAAGGCCAGCCTGAACTGCATAGCATGACCCTTTCTCAAACATACACACACATGCATGTGTGCACACACATACACACAATCCAATAATTACCTATAAAAGTCTCAAGTTTATTCTTCTTTATAGTTGAGTAGTACTGGATTGTATAAAAAGACCACTTTTTTTACCCATTCCTCAATTGATGTGCATATAGATTGTTTCCAAGATTTAGCTTTAGCTAACTGTGCTACTGTAAACAAGTGTGCAAATTTGTTGTTGTGGCATGATGTTTTTAATTCTTCTGGAAAAAAAATCCAGAAGGGGAATAGCTGGGTCAAATGGGATCTCTAATTCTGGACTTATTTCCAAAATGTTGAGGGCTGGTGAGATGGCTCAGTGGTCTAAAGCACCTACTTAGAACAAGCTTAGCAAAGCACAGGGACTGCGGTTCAATCCCCAGCACCACATGCCAGCCAGCCCCGCCCCCTGGTGGGCTGAGCTGGCCACACACACACACACACACACACACAAATAAAATTTAAAAAAAAAACCAAAAAACAAAATGGTTGCACCAGTATATGTGCCCACCAATAGTGGGCAAGGCTTCCTTTTTCCCTACAGCCCATCCACAACTTGTTTTCAATTTATTTCTTAGTGGTCATTCTTTCAGAGGTGAGAAGGAATCTCAGTGTTGTTTCAATTTACATTGTTTGGATTACCAATGACGTTAAACATTTTTTCAAATGTTTATTTGCCATTTGTGTTTCTTCATCTGAGAAGTGTGCGTTCATCTCAGGTGCCCATTTTTGAATTGGCTCTTTATATTTGGAGGGGGCTGACTTCTTCTCAAATCTTTACATGCTCTAGATAGAAGTCCTTTGCTTGAGGGACAGTTGGCTAAACATTTTCTCAGTCCATGGGTTTTCTTTTCACTCTCTTGATGATTTCTTTTGATGCTCAAATCCTCTTTGATAAGGTAAGATCCCACTTGTTGATTCTTGGAAGCACTGAGCCTTAGAATTTCTGATCAAAATGGGATAAATGTAAACTATAGTGTCTGACCCATAGTTTTCACTTTATGAATTACAGATATCACAGGAACTATTACTATCATTATTATTAATGTATTCTAATTAAAATGTGGAACAGTCATCCTAAAGACAGACGTGGGGCCGCGGAGATGATTCAGTGGAATAAGCACTTCCCGGGCAAGCACAAGGGCCTGAGTTCAATCCCCAGTTCCACCAAAAAAAAAAAAAAAAAAAAAAAAAAAAGACAGATGCACACAACTGATGTGTTTCATCATTCTGGAAAAGTTTCTTAGGAGCTATTCCAGGAGAACTAATTTGAGGTTTTTATCTCTCATGGAAATATAATTTGCTGAATTCATTGAAACTATATCAGCAGCTATTTTGGGAATGCAGTAAAAGCTTCTTACAAGTACTTTTGGCCTAAAATTTACATTGATTTTTATTTAAAAATATGAATCTATATTATCTCTTTCTGTGTCTCTGTCTGATCAAAGTTTCAAGTAGGAAAACTACAAGATTAAAAAATATAGCTCTTCTAATGCACACATTGTACAGTGTGTTCTCAAAAATACAACCGTTAAGGAAATTCTACCCCATTTTTAATCCAAACCATCTAAATGTTTTGGTTGTATTTGTTATTTTTTGTTTCTTTTATCTCTTTTCTTCCCTGTGTGTAAGTATCTTGATTTTATTTTGCAATCTATTAACCACTGAAAAGCTAAATAAAAGAACTAGGCCCAAAATCATGCAGTCCACCTCAAATTCAGTTGATCATCAGTTATTCAATGCTATTTGAGACCAAAAAAATAAAAAACAACAGCAAGAGCAACAGCAACAAAATCGGATCAATTTTTTTTTAATTTATTGATGCTTTAGCTTGACCAAGGAGAGAAACCTCACCAAAATATTTGGGGATAAAGTCTGTACTGAGGAGCAGTATGATATAAATCACCCTATGAAGGCTTCATCCCTAGGGCAGGAGATCAAGATTTAGAACAAGAGTTTTAGGCGCAATGATAGCATACACACACCGTGGTCTCTGTGGCCAACAGTGACCTTTGCCTGCTCTGGGGTGCAGGCAGGCCAGAGGGCGTTCTCCATGAACACCAGCACCTGGCACTGTCCATATGCTGACGATGATTTGAGGCCCACATGGAGAAGACCAGACCTCAGTACAAAACATGGGGTAAAACTAGGAAATCGGACCTGGAACGCCAGAAGCAGCCCAGGAATACACTGGAAGCAGAGGGAAGCTGCAAAATCCTTGTGCGGCTGATGTACCAGAAAACTCAGGCTGTTCAGTGACCTCACAGGACCACCGATGAAAATTGTCCTCAATTTCAAGCATAGGGTTGAAGCAAACATATCATCCCAGGCACACCTTTTCTGCCAACACCCAAAGGAGATCAACCTTGACTTGATTGAAATCTCTTTATTTTTTCCACTTATCTAATAATCTGTAAAATTCTAAATATTATGTTATTATTGTCTCCATGTCTCCTAAATTTCCATTTTTCAATTAAAAGAAAGACAGCTCTAACATTTACCTGAAGAAGTCATGTCCTTGAACAGTTTCAACGACTGGGCCAAAAAAAAAAAAAAAAAAATACTGGCTTCATTTCTGATTTCTATTTTTATTTGTAACAGTACCAATAGCATGCAGCTCACTTAAACTTTTAAAAATGTTGATTGTTTTATTCAAAAACTAACCAAGTTCTCCCCCCCACCCCCCGTATTTACTACAGGATCTAGAGAATCTCACTACACAGATCATACTCCTAGTGATCCTTCTGTTTTCCGCCTCCAAGCACTGGGATTATAGACACGTATCACCACACACACTCTCAGTCACCCCTAGGGCGGGGCCTGCAGGGCATGCAGTGGATCAAATCCTGGTCCCTGAACCTGCCTAAGCAGGCACTTCAATCCACTGAGCTATCTGACCGGCCCCACCGTCACAATTTTTGAATGACTTGAACCTGACGCCTTGCCCACTTCCTTGGAAAACAGATTGGTCTATGTGAAAGGGAAGAAAAATTGTTACTGAAAATTTCAAGAGACTGACTAAAAGCATGCCATTGTCTCACTTGGGGTTAGAAATTAGTATTATATCTTGTAAATAAACAGTCTTTGGCTCTTTGTATAACTTGTGATGTTTACAAGCAGACACAAAGGACAGAAAATGCAGTGTGATTCTGGACAATGGCTTCATAGAGTGAAACCCAAAAATATCTCCTCTAAGACAAAACGAAATTAAGGCCTCATTCTGATTTTGATGACAGATTTCAAAGGACCATTGGATAGAGCTATTGATGAGATTGGCCTACTACATTCCAGCAGATAGATTCAAGCAGTCTTCCTCATCCACAAACTCAAGTGTTAGGAAAATGAGAATATGACCAAAGAGAAATCAGGCAGCTGAGTCAGAGAAAAAGAGAAACACTACTCCATTTTTCTGACTGCTATACACTGTGACTTAAGCATTCTCATAAATTACACAAACTTGGACACAAGCTAAATGCAGTCTTGGACACAGGTTAAATAAAAGACTGGACACAAACTAAACTATGCACATCCCACTCTTGTAAAAAAAAAAACAAAAACATGACATGTGCAGAAAAGAATATAAAACGTGTATGTCTAGCTTAAAGACTTGTCACAAATAGTGCAGTTTAATAGGTTGAAAGTGATTTTATATTTTACAAAAGAAATTGTTCTTAATGTCTCGGCTGTTATTTTTCTATTTGCTTTGAAATAAAAAAAATAATGAAAACAATAGTACAGAGCTTCAAAACAAGAATTCAGGAGTGAACATTATTTTAAAAGCTCCCTGCAAAACCTTCTAGATGAACCTCCCTGATGGTGTCCCCTGTTGGGATAGGCTTAACAGTGAGCACTCAAAGATGTCCACCCTCTAATCCCCAGAACCTGCAAATGTGCCGCCTTACAAAGTGAAAGGGATCTTGTAGGTGTAATTAAGTTAAGGACCCTGAGATGGGGTGATTAGCCTGGATAATCCAGGTGGCTCAAGGTATAGACAAAAGGCCTCATACCACATGTGGAGTGCAGGAGGAGCAATCCGAGTATTAAAAAAGTGGTGATGATGGGATCAAAGACACGAGACACCACAGCCTAAGGGACACGTTAGCCCTTTAGGGTCTAGAAGGAGAAAGGAAATTGATTCTCCCCTGAAGCCTTCAGAAGACTCTCAACCCATGTTAATTTGATACAATTTCTTCTAAACAACAGAGAAGACATCTGTGGGATTCTAAGTAAATTTCTGCAGATGTGCTGCAGCAGCTGTTACAGAGGAATGCACCCTTCATCCTCTGGAAAATTGAGTATCCTAACTTTTGTAGCAATCATTCATTGGCTTATGTATTTGATACTTGCACTTGTCAGTTAGGGCCTAGAACCACTGAGATATCTACTCGGCCCCTCCCCAGTGTTTTACTTCTTTGAAATTTATGTCTTTTTCCAAATGTATTATTTTAATGTTAGTGGGATTTCTGGTAGAAAAGGAAATGCATTTGTCTCTTTAATCTATTATATATGTCTATAAATACTTACACATGTTTGTGTGTGGAGTCAGGTACCAATAGTTAAAAGTCAGGGTATGAGGAAAATATCAGAAGATCAAAATATGTAAGTGAAGCGCCTTCTGACAACAGCAAGAGGAATTGATGATGCAAGGCCCCCCATGATGTCAACCATAAGTTTTACGCACTCCCTACTGCACCCTAATTTCTCAACATCCGGAGCATTCCGTTCATTTCATTTATAGCATTTTCTTGGCCTCTGTGAGGTTTTACAGTTCTAATGAAGTCTTTTTAAGTTTTTAATTTTAATAAAATAAATAACAGCAGAGGAAGGGAAGGAACCAAAAGTATGTGGTGTGATCCGTAGTACCCTGAATGAAGATAATTGTTTTTTTTTTTTTTTCAGGGTCTGCTGAAAGTTGATCATTAAAGCTCTGTGATCATAGAGTAAGTGGATAACTGGGCATGTGTTTGCCTAACGTGAGCAAGGCTCTGGGGCTCATGCCCTGCGCCACCAAATAAACAGTGACTGGGAAATCTTTAGTTTTTCTCTTCACTTCTGCCCAGAAGTCAATTTTTCTTGCTCAGAATTCCTACATATCAAAGCATAAGCCTACATGATAAACGTACATGAATCACAAAATTGAACAGTATTCCTTGCATCCTGAGGAAGGGATCCAGGCATGGATGTTTTCACTTTGTATTCTCATTCTGAGCACTTCTTATATGGAACTTATACATTGCTGTGTCTCCACAACATGCCTGTGTCATGTTTTCCTCAATAAACTTGTGGTTTATATGTATTAGAGTTTATGCTTTGTGTGTCATTATGTTCCCAGAGTGTAGGGCATAGGAGGTACTGAAAACTGCATTGAATGAACTGCAGTATATGTCTAACTTTTAGAAATAGTATGTTGAATACTCTAGATGTGAACCCTGAAGTATGTTCTGGAGGCACCATCTTCCTACAAGGAGGATCATTTCTTGATCATCATATATTTATAAGATATCTAACTGAACAAGTTTGAGTGGATGTTTTTTAACTACTGAGCTTTATAATTCTTCAATCATTGATTAATTCATTACTTTTCAATGTATCCCACTTAAAGGTAATTATGCTGGGTGCTTCTGCAACAAATAATGTCTATACAGACTCTGCTATTGTAGACCCTAAAACCTAGAAATATGCAAACAAGAAAGAGAACTGATGGCTTGTTTGCCCTCAGATTTATTAGAACAATGAACCTCTTTTTGAGGAACATCTCATGGTACCAGTATTTCATGGAACACCCTTTGGGAAACCTGGCTTTGGCTATAAAAATAACTATTTTAATTCAGAAACTAGTTGGGAATTTTTATGTGCAATTAGTTCCAAGCTCTGTAGTAAAGGGGGACTAATAGATTATAAATAGTACCAGATAGGGTACTCCAAACCCAACTCTCTTTAAGAAACCATGGTGGAAAAAGTACCTCCTAATGGAGATATAAATCAACTCCAAAGGGAGTTAATGACTTCATTCAGCATGCAACTTTCCAAGCCAATCTCTGTATAATCAATACAGAATGCTGCCGATTGGAGTCCAGACCCTTCCTCCTATCAGACAGGCGCTGGCACATTTCTGAAGGTCATAATGATGCAGTGGAAGATGTTGCTCTGCTTTCCCAGAGAATCACATTTTATAGCAAGACCCATCATGACAGATGTTTTTCACATACCAATCAACCTGAATTACCCAATCTCAAATACCTCAGACTTACAGAGTATGTTTTGGAGGCAAGCCAAATTCTATTAATTAACTTTTATCTCTCTCTCTTGCTCTTTTTCTCTCTCTCTCACACACACACTTGCCTTTTTTAATGCAATAAAGTTTCAGTAAACCTCAGGAATCTAATGTTTATTTTAACTAGCAATAAGCTTTTGAACAAGAAAACACATGGAGGTATATTATATTACCATATTTGACTTCAGTCCTATAGATAAATGGTAAAAATGTTATCTATGACTTTCACGTATTTATTTTTTATTATTTTTACTTTATACTTTTACCCTACTTTTTGAAAACTGTAATACCCTAAAGATTAAATTGTACATGTGGGATGCATTAAAGCTTATAGATCCTATTGGTAGTGTGATTTTGCAGGTTATTCTCTAAATTGTGAGATTTTTCTCCCTGAACTTCTGATTAAAAATCAAAAATGTATCGATAACTCTCCAGGGAACTTTACTAAGACTTTAATAACCTCCAGCATAGTGAAGAAGTGGAAGGGTGCACCAAGTGGAAGATACATAGCTCCTGCCCTAAAAAGATTTATGTTTGAAGTTAAGCAATAGAGATCAAGCATAAGCTAAATAATTAAGCACAGCAAGAATTACTCACAAATCGGCATGAGAAAGAGAGGCCAGTACAGTACTAGATTGCTGTGTCTTCTTTGCTCACTTTTGCACACTCAGTTTAAAACAAGGAGACAAATCGTTCTTGCTACAAGTGGAGCCACAGCACAGAGGAGGAAAACACCCAGCAATTACTTTAGGTTTTGTGGATAAATAATAGCAAGGGTACTAGTAAGTGGTAGACATTCTCTGTGTGCCAGTACCCACCAGAGAATCCATGTTCATAGCCTGCTAATCCTGGCAATGGTCCAAAAATTAGCTGATTTTTATTGCCATTTCATTAATGGCTAAAGTGAAATTCCAAAGTAGTTAGAAGAGTTGCTCAATAGCTAGTTGAGTGGAAAAGTTGAATTGATGTTCAGCTCAGTCAAACCCCATAGATCTTGGTTCCTTCTATCACTCCAATCCCCAGCTAAGGGATTGTACTAATTAAATCTTTGCCTGTCAGGTCTTATAGAAGCCTCAGATCAGCTGAATTATGTTTTGCTTGTCTTCAGGCTGAGAGCAAGAACCGCCTTCTACCCGATATTTGTAGATTAGAAAACACATCTGAACATCATTAGTGAAGAGCTCACAGTGGCTTAGAAGCTAAACCTTCCTAGGCATAAAGAAGAATACAATAAATTCTGAATATTTACCTCTCCCTGCAAGTAATTTCTCAGTTTCTAAGAAGACTCCTGGTAGTCTCTAGTTCAAAACCAGAGTTCAGTTGCCAAGAAGCTAGCAGCTGATTGTGACCGTGTTATTTTCCCGCAAAGCCATGCAAATCTTACCATTCTATCATGTGACAAGTCACCCGCATGGACTTGTCTGGGAAACAGTGGCTAGCAGCTCCTAACCAGCCTAGACAGGTTGAGCCAGAGTAGTGGGTATGCAAGCAATTAAAGCGCACATAACCTCATGGGCATGCGCCCTGGTGTGTGCAAGCAGACGTACACCACTACCAGCAACCCACTCAAGCACCTGTAGCTTCATTTGCAATTAATAAATTAATTAAAATGTTCTCATGGGAAAATGCCCTACTGAAACCATAGGTTTATTATAATGAAACTCATCACCAAGAACTGCCCTATCATAATGCTGATCATACCAAGAACTAAAGTTATTTGTTGTTGTTTTATATATGCGGAATGGAGTAGTATATTTTCCGGCTGCTTCCGCTTCTCCCTCTTTATGATCCTTACTTGACTAATTCCTTTGGGGGACATGGTCCAAACCTAATTCAAAAGAAAGAGAGAAAAAGACAAAGAGCTCATCTTAATGACAGCAGTTCTGCACAGCAGCTATTTGATAGCAAAGTTGGAGCCAAAGTAACCACTCAAAGGCTTGGATTTTAAGACATTTAAAAATTGATAAACAAATGAGAAGTGTCAGAAGCTTCATGTGACCCTTTTAGACAGATTTTCCACTTAAACACATATTATCTACACAAGCTACCATGGTGAGGCCAGAGAGTGGAAGGTGAATGTATTTCTTTTCAGAGTCTATTGGATTAAATTCTGTACACTTTGGTGTATATAACACAGAATGGCATATATATGCACTTTGGTGTATATAATGTACGCATACAGTTATTAATCAAAAACACCATTCCACAGTGTTACCAGACGTAGTTACTACATAACCTCATTACTAGTTCAAGTCAAAAAAATTACTTCCTGTCTTATTGTTTCCTTCCTTCCTTCCTTCCTTCCTTCCTTCCTTCCTTCCTTCCTTC
>NW_004524609.1:10904219-10919287 GCF_000260255.1 Octodon degus | reverse complement strand
CTCTCTCTCTCTCTCTCTCTCTCTCTCTCTCTCTCACTTTCCTATTAACGTGGTGCAGAATCTCACCACACAACTCAGACTCATGGTGATCCTCTTGTCTCAGCCTCCCCAGCGCTGGTATTACAGGCATGTGCCACCACATCCTGTTTCACAGGGCACTGGGATATGCAAAACTAGGGATCAAACCTGGGTCATTGTGCTTACCAGGCAGGCACTTATACTACTGAACTATCTCACCCAGCCCTGGGCTTTTTTCTAAAGATTTCAGGTTTGTGACTACATTCCTTCTCTACTATTCTCTAAACATGAAACCCTGTCTTTCTACCTATAGGTGTGAAACCTGAGAGCTCTAACTCTGCTCCTTTCCTTGCATGAATAATTAGTGCATTCAGACTTTAAAACCTATCATACAACACCACCAGGCCTTGAAGGTAAGAAATATTTTGAGTCCCATGTGCTAGTATGACTGTTGGAAGGAACTGAAGGAAACTACAGTCTAAAGAAGTGATACAAGACAGAGAAGACTGTAAGTCCTAATGTCTTAAGCCTCAACTATAATTCCTCTATCTAGGTATCTATATATTACTTAAGCAATCTAAGTTTCCTATCTTACAAAATGAGGACAACATCACCTACTATGCAGGATTATCCTGAAGATTATACATTGCAAAGGGAGGGTTAAAAAGGGGAAGTGCTCAACCAATTTATGTTTCTTTCATCTCAACCATCCATAGTGATGACCCAATTTTACTCTTGATAACTGATTTTACAAGATTTTGTATTTTTTTTTACTTAGGTATTTCTACCCTTGGTAGGCTAAGGGGTGTGATATGTAGTGTGGGTCTTCCCCAGGCACAGACTTGTCTCTTTCCCTACAGGAGGTGAGTGGCAGTATCTCGTTGATCAGGTATGATGAGTCAGAGCTGACTTGCCTGGCATTTCCCAACCCAGCAGGTGCCTGGAGGAGCCACTGTGTCAGGATGCAGCTTACTGTGCGGTTGATGGAATCAGGTTTCTGGAATGTTCCATTTAATGACAATGGAGTCCTCATGGGACTCTGTGCATAAACCAGGGTTGCCTGTGCTATCTTTGAAAAATAAGCTCAGCAAAGATAGCTGCAAACTCTTCAGCTGTGCAGCCCTTTCTTTTGGTGAAGGAGCCCCAAGTTCCTCCAATTAGAGTTGAAGCATTATCCACTAAAGATATCCTCAAAGCGCCTCTCAAAGGGAGCCTTCTGAAACTTGAAGTGGCATTTGTGGAAGTGCAAAGGGATCTGAGCAAAGGACGGAGTGGTTGGGACCCTTGTTATGAATGGATGCTTATAATGAAGAACAAAAGAAAAAAGAAAAAATTGTCATCAGCTCCCAGAATAGCACCCTGGCGCTTGCAAAAGCCACAATAGATGCTTTGTTGGAAAATATGGTTCTTGGGCCCTGTGGTAAGTGCCTCAAAATTCAATGGATGTCCTCTTAACGAATCTCAGATCTTATGCTGTCCTACTTTTAGGCCTAAAAATGTGGGCTTGGGGCATTTAATTTTGACTACTTATTTTCTGTTAGTTTTGCTCAGAACTTTTACCCTTTCTTCCCTTGCTTCCCAGAAACTTAGTTTGATTGTCATCCGTATCATGAAAAAAATAAGGCTATCATGTAAGGACAGAGAAATGTACAAATGGAAGAATTTGCAATGTTGCTCATTAGCATATGGGAAGGAAAGAGTTCCACACTTCAGAAACATTGCCTAAATTAAAATAAAAAATAACCCAGAAAAGAAGAATTTTTTTAATGTATTTGGTACAGGGTCTCAATACACAAGTCGGACTCCTTGTGATCCTCCTGTTGTCATCCTCCCCAGCCCTGGAATGACAGGCATGCACTATCACATCCAGAATCGGTCACCCACTCGGCATGCCCCGGGAGCAGAGCCAGCACGGCTTGTGTTCTGGGAATGGCAGTACAGTCCCTGTGCTTGCCAAAGCGGATGCTTAGTCTGCTGAGCTATCTCACCCACCCAGAAGACTTTTCTATATGCTTTTCATCTTGACTAATTTAACGAAAATTTCAAGAAGTGAGTGACAGAGCAAGTGTGAAAAATTCGATGATAAAGCCCTTGTGTTTTGCCCTCTGCCCCACTGCCTACAAGATGTAGCTCTGACACATCTACTAGTCCTCCTTTTGGGGATACCCCATCAGGTCAGAGCTGAGGGGATCCCTGTGGGGCTAGCTTGTCTCCTGGCTGGACTTAGCCTGCTCTGATTACTTAGATGAGGTCTTTGTCACCAAGGCTGTCTTCCAGGCCAGCTTTGAGTTGCATTCTCCATGGGGACAGAACTTAAAAATGCCTTGGCAGTGTTTCCCTTTATTTCTTCAGAGTGTGGGTAACAGTTATTGTAGAACCAGCAAACCAGAACTTTGGCTATTCTTGGCTTCACGAAGAATAAGCTATGCTCTATGTGGTCGTCCTGTGAGATCAGTCATCCTCACTGTACAAAGGGGGACACTGTGAACTAAACAAGTCACCAGAAGTTCGAACTAACTGGACTCAAACAACACAGCAGATCTGAGAGTCAACCTCATCTGTTCCCTTGCAACTCAGCTATGGGGGAACTCACTTAAGATGCTGTTTTGAGCTGCAGCTGTATTGTTTGCTTCACCCTACCACAGAACTGCTTTTATTTTTTTAAAATAATTTTATTGAGAAACAAATAGCATGAGACAGTTTCTAAACCAATTAGTCAGACAGTTTCAATAATTAATACGTTGCATATTGTTGTCTTCTTAGTGGCTATTCATAGTACAAGATGCAGACATGATATCCTGTCCACAAACACTATTGGTACAAAACTTTCTATTCATTGAATTAAGAGAAAGTAGCTATTAGTATACCTAGCCTAACTATTTTGAGTATACAGATGCAAAATGGTCCTTCATTTGTATCCCCTTTTTTTGTTTAGCTTTGTCAGACTGTTTTTTAACTTTCGACGAGTTAGAGAACGGTGGCCAAGAAAACACTCTGAGTTTTGCACCACGGTTATTGACTCCAGTACAGCGAGTGCTTAGGGCAGTACTTTGCTGGAGGCAGACCTGCACAGCTTGGATAAGGCAACGGTTCCAAGGAGAGGAGAACTACCAGTTCTCAAGGGGAGCTGATCTCTGGCTGTATCCCCTCATGTTTATGTGAATTCAAAAGACTAAGTCTCAATTTGATGCTATCTTTGGGAAATCTAATTAGCAAGTCGTAGGGTTTCCGTCTGCTGATCCTCCCAGATAATAAGTTGCATACCATAAACACAAGCTAGAAGACAGCAGTGCAGAGTCTAGTAAGAGAGAAGCAGGTCCCAGGGCCAGAGTGCTGGCTCAGCCAAATGACTCAGGTGCACAGGCGGAGAGCACCAGGCCCGAATGCCCAGCTGTTGCCCTCCAACCTGCAGGAAAGCTCACCCAGAAAAGAAGCTAAGTTTGGATATAATTAGCAAAACAAGGCTCAGCTCTCAACTTTATTAAAGGTGTTGGAACACTAAGAGATAGAACATTTGCCTTCCATGGGGACTACTGATCTTCACCGTAAGACGCAGGAGTTAGGGTTGTTTTGAAGATGTTATCAATCTAGAGCAAGCACATCAATTTAGAGCATTGTAACCCATTTAGATCAGGCAAACCTAGGAGTGAAATTTAGCCTAGCTGAGCTACCTTTTACATATGGAAATGACTTAATCTGTTTCATCCTCTGAAAATGTGGGATTAGAAGGTGTATTTCTCCCTGAAGGATTATCAGTGCTAAAAAAAAAAGCCTGTAAGCAAAGCATTTGGCACTAAGTTAATATTTACTGGCTGCCATTGGTATCACTCATGAACTACGAACAATGACTGAACAACCATTAATTATAAATTAGCGGCTTCTGTTTTCTGTATCTACTCTAGGCCAGACAATTGCTTTATTCTTTGCATAAATTCCACAAAATATCGTTGAAGAGATGTCTGTATCTGAGTCTCTTTTTGTCTCTTTTACAGAAGGATTTCTCAAAGCATTTTAGTCTAATGTCCTATAGAAATTGTAGAGTCTGAAATGGGAATAATATTAATGTGTCCAAATGGAACACAATCTTATTAACAAAAGCATCACTCAGAAAATACAACTTTAAGGTTGGGAGATAGCTGAGCAGCATAAGCGTCAGCATGGACAGTACAAGGTCCCAAGTTTGATCCCAGGTAGTTTAAAGAACAACACACACACACACACACACACACACACACACCACCTTACATTTCAATCTTCAAAATGTTTCCTCCTAAATGCTATCCATCTAGCTATTTATTTTTAAATATTATTAGTAATTTGGAAATAAATGTTACCTTTGACTAAATCAGTTGGTGCTAGTTTTAAATGCATATAGAGGTTGCTTGAGAGAGTAAGTTTAACAAACAATGGTAAAAATGACAACCTTGCAGACTTAGATTGATGTTATAAAAACAATAGTAAGCCTGGGATGACACCCATGAATGCGTACCTAATGAATATACCAAACAAAAACAATGAGAAATGTGTGGATGTGGGTTTTGAGATCCAGCTTCCAGTAATCCTATCATTCATTAGTGCATGAGAAACAGAGTCACAAGTACATAAAAGCGATTCAAATCACACCCCTTGGGGGGAGAAATATGGCCAATGACTTAAATTTTTCTTGAAAGTATTTGTTGTTCAAGGTTTTATTATTTTCTATTCTTTTATTTTAAAGAGAATTTTAAAAACAAGAAAAACGATACAGAATTTCAAAGCAAAATGATAGGAAATTAACAAAGGTCATTATGTTGCATTTTGCCATCCTCAAAGTAGCGGTTCAGATTTACCAGATGTAGGTATGTAAGACTGATAAAAAAAAATTTAAACACTAACTCTCTCTTCCAATGAAATAATAGAAATTAGTAGTACTATTATCTTAGCTAATATATATATTGGAAATAAACAAAATTTTGAGTTTTCCTACTTTCCCTCATTCCAGTCATATTTTTTCCCTTTTGAGCAGTGTCTTTCCCTTTCACAGTATCTATTGTACCTTTTGAAGCTTATTTACTTTTTCAATTTCTTAACACTAGGGAGACAATACGATGTTTACACATGCAAGTCTGATTTATTCCTCAAGGTTGTAGACAGTTTTAAAGAAAAAAGTTTTATTAAAAACGAATTGGAAATAATTATTTAAAAACTAATTTTATTTAATCTATTATAGGTTATAAATATATTACAAAATTTATAAGCCAAGAGGACTTATTGTTAATTCTAAGCTTTTTCTTGTGGAAAACATTAACTCATTTCACGACACTTAGTAACATGATTTAGGGGATTCTTGGTTTTGAATATTTCTGAAAGAAAGCTACTATGCTGGTTGCATTTGTAGGGATAAATATTAATCAGATATCAGTGTTAATTTGGAAAAACCAAATGTAGGGAAGATATGACATATTTTTATAAAAACAATGATCAACAATAAAAAGTGACAAAGCCAAAGTTATCTTAGGAATTCACTGGACCAGATTTCAAGATAAACCACAAGTTATGAGCTATAATAGGTTTCTGTTTTCTGTTTTGTTTTTGTCTGTTTCTTTGGTTGGCTGAGGTTTGAGGTTTGGTGAGGAGAGTAGGAATTGTGACCTGGGGCATACCTATGTCACACTGACTTTGCGCAGATGTCCAGTGAATTAGGTTCAATTTTAAATGCATGTGATAGGACTGGCCAGATAGCTCAGCAGATTAAAGCACCTGCTTAGGCAGACACAGGGACTAGGATTCAATCCCTGAAGTACCTTGCCAGCCCTGACCCCAAGGAGCACTGAGACTGCGATTGAGACTGGTACTTGTAATCCCAGTGCTTGGGAGACTGAAAACAGGAGGCTCACTATGAGTCCGATCTGCAGAGTGAGACCCTATAGACCCTGTACTAAATTCATTTAAAAAAGTCAATGAGTGCATGCCATAGACCTCTCACCTCCCCAAAATCAAGGAACACTGGTTAATTTTCTATCTACTAGCATTGTAATGGTGTCAAATTTTTCATGGGTGATGTAAGAAATGTTATCATATAAAAGAGGTAGAGATTTCAATCCAGGGTGTAAAACTGAAAGATAATTCCAGGCAGGATAGAATGCTTAGGCCACTAGCAAAATTCAGTCTGTATCATTGTGCATTATTAAATAGCTGCTCACATCATCTTCATCTATCTTATTATTTTATCTAATAATGGGTTATAAATGGAATAGGTGGCAAGATTCAGAAAAAGAATCTCAGCCTCAGTGTTTCCGAAAAGGCTACCTGATCGATCTCAGAAGTTTCCCTAAAAATCAAAATATGGCTCCTCTTGGTCAGCAATAGTAATAAGCATTTTTTCATTTTAAACTGAATTAGGATTTATTTCTCTATAAAGCCTGATGGTGAATATACTGACTTTAGGGGCTGGGGAGATGGCTCAGTAGAATAGGGACTGAGTTCAATCCCCTGTTCTTCCCCTGCAAAAAAATAAATAAATAAATAATATAAAGCACCCCTGAACATGCCCATAGATTACCAGAATCATAGTTTCAGCACATTACTTTTTTAAAAAGTATATTTATTTATTTATGTGTGTGTGTGTGTGTGTGTGTGTGTGTGTGTGTATGTGTGTGTGTGGCCAGCTCAACCCACCAGGGGGCGGGCTGGCTGGCATGTGGTGCTGGGGGATTGAACCGTGGTCCCTGTGCTTTGCTAATTCTAAGTAGGTGCTTTAGACCACTGAGCCATCTCACCAGCCCTCAGCACATTACTTTAAGAAACCACCAGAAGAAATGGGGAGGCTTGGGTAGATTTTATATTTTAATATTGAATGGCCTATAATAATGTATACTGTCATCCACGGATCTCAGTAAAAAAAAAAAAAAAAAGTTCACACTAAAATAATTAAATCTTGCCTGAAAACCAAACACATGGCAGTCCACACTTCTAGGTAAGCACTTTATACTGTGTCTTACTGTAGCAATAATTTTGATGCTCTCAGACCTGCACTAGACCCAACAAATACATTAGCTTGTGCACAATTCTAGGTTCAGGACTGAACAGTGAATGGAAACATCAGTTTATTAATGGATGCTCTGCTTGATTTTTTTTCCTAAGCAGCTTACTCTTTGGATAAACAGAACGCTGTCTGGAGCCTGAATGTCTCTGTCAAGTTTCTTTGTCTGTCACCTATACCTAACCTCAGCTAGAATTTCATTTCTCTCTCTTGGCTATGAGCGTTCACGATGAATCAAAGCTATAATGGGTTTTCAATTGTCTTCTTCTTCTTCTTTTTTTTTTTTTGAAGCATTATTATTTTCATTGGCTGTAAAGAGATGTATTTTCTTTTCTATGAAGCAAATATATGACATCTGGGCCATTTTCTCCCTGTGGAAAAGGCATTCTGCCATGGCTGAGCTATGGTTGCGCAGTTGTTAAACAGCAGGGATTATCATGCAGGATAGTATTAAGTGGTACTTCACAGTAAGACCAAAGTTCTCTGTCAAATGCCTGACTTAGGGCTCCTTGATTGTTAGCATCCCAGCCCCGAGACCTTTTGCACGGAATCATTTTTCATTCTGACAACAAACTACTGTGGCTATCCAGGCTTCCTTTGCTGGAGCTGACAGCCAAGTATTTCTGTGGCAGAAATATTACCACAGAGTAGGGGATCAGGCATGGAGGGGAGACGTTTTTATCCCCTTTCACTCCAACTGCAACGACATTCCAAGCAGTAGGTGTCCCAAGTCAATGACTGGTTAATCTATTCAGTATGATCTCCTGTCTAGTCAAAACAATAGAGGGGTAGAGGGCAGGCGAGTGTGGAATATCGGCCTCACAATGCGATTGTCTAAAGTGCCCATTACGCTCTCCATCGCTGCTAGGCACATTCTCACTGACATAGTCTGGGGAGGGTGACCGCTGAGATTGTCAATTTAAGTACCATTCTCTAAAAGGTTTTTTATTGGGGGGCAAGGGGGAAAGGGAGAGGTGTTTGACGGGTCCCTAAAGTTCAAGTGTGACCATTTTACGACCACAGTAAGACATCAGTTATGGAACTTAGATATGATGGGTGCAAAGGCAGGAAATAAAAGAAATAACTTAATGAAAGTTTAAGCTTCTGGGGAATTCGTTCCTCTCAAAGGCATAAATTGAGTGACCGAAAACTAAATTTCCCTGTCAAAGGCTGGCATCAGGTTCACCAACGTTTTACAGCTACATTAGAAAGGAATATTTTTTTAAAATAACTATTCCTATATTTAAGTGAATGCCTACAGTTGCAGATGGAGGCTGAGGACTGTCTCAGTAGATTTATTGGAGAGGTTATTACTCCTCTGTACAGAGGCCATAATAGAGGAGATATGCTAGTATGGTTCCTGGTCCATTTGTCTGGTCTTAATTTTAACTATATATAACTCTATCGGGCCGATTTAGAAGCTGAGAAACGTCTTCGGGAACTAACACATCAAGTTTCCCTACTTGGAATCTGGCATGCTAAGTCCATATCTCGGCTTTGTTCAAGACTTGTACGGTGTGGGTTGAGATGTAACTCACATGCAGTTGCTTGCACCTAAGAGGCACACTATGGACTAGAAGTCACGCAGTTAAACTGCACTTACCCCCCCTCAGGTCTCCTGGAATGAAGCATGTTCTTGACGGACAGAAGAAGTAAAGTTGACTAAGACGTGCAGAAAGGCCAAGCTGGGTCGAATGATGCCATGTCGGTAATGTCATACTCACCATCCAAACAGTCGGCAATAACTGCACTGGATTGATGAAACCCAGGTGCTTATAAGCAAGGAAATCTTGATTTGTTGAAACTTTCCATGAAACCCAGGACATTTGGTCTTTATCTCATGGGCAGAACTTTGCTAATTATTAGATCAATAAGTTCTAAGTAAAATGTTTTCATGTGTATGCTATGTGTTGGACAACCTATTTCTAGGACAGACATTAGTACTTACTTTGGTGAGTTGAACAATACCTGACATGTGTCACAAAAATCAAAGAGCACCAATATTTAGTGGCAGTTGGCTTCACGGTCAGAAACAGTTGCTCCAGCTCAAATGATTACAACCATAATGGAAAGAATATTTAGGCTTTTTCCTATATATTAGGGATTGGTTATGTGGTAATGAAAGAGAAGTTAAAAGAAGCATCTAATGGAATATTGTGTGTTATGTATGTATGTATGTATTGTATGTTATTGCATGTAAGTATGTATATTCCAAAAGAAGATTGATTTTTAGGGTAATTTTAAAATTCATAGCAAACTAAAGCAGAGAGCAGAAGATTTTTTGTAGACCTCCTTTCCCCACCTGTGCATAGATTCCCCCATGGGCAGCTTCCTCTACACAAGAAGTACATTTATTATAAGGATAGATTTGGCACATCATTGCTACCCAGAGTTTACATTAGGGTTTGCTTGAAGTAGTCAACGTTCTATGAGATTCTGACAAATTTATAATGATGTTTATCCAGTATTATAGTTCCAGGTAGAATAGTTCTAGTACCTTAAAAGTCCTCTGTGTTTAATCTTCGCATCCTTCATCTTTAACAGCTCAACTTGGAGTTCTGTGTGATGGCGCTAAAGCATAGAAAAAGGTGAGACACATACGTAGTGATTTATGACTGTAAAATGATCTGACTTAGGTTTCTAAGTCACTCTATGAACGGAACAATTTATCACTAGAAGAGTATAACCCAAGAGTAAACTTGGGTTTAAATCGTTGTGTAACTATTTGTGAGTGACATTCTTTATTCCTTCTAGGATAGAATGAAAATAATGACAACTCAGGGCCCCCCAGATAGCTCAGCAGACTAAAGCTCCTGCTTAAGCAGAGTGCAGCGGCCGGGTTCGATCCTAAGTGTGCAGTGCTGGTCCTGCCCCAGGGGTGCGCTGAGATGGCGATTGAGATTGGTGGCGCTGGCTTTAATCCCAGTGCTTCGGAAGCTGAAAACAGAAGAAACACTACAAGTCCCATCTACGTAGTGAGACCCTGTAGACCCTGTACTAAATACATAAAAAAGTAAAAAAAAAAAAAAGAAATTAATGATGACTCATTCATTGGAAAGCTTTTTTAAGGATTATATGAGATCATGCCTTTCCAGGGTATTGGTATATAGTAACTGTAAATACCTGTTATTTATAGTTTAAATAAATGTAAGCTCCAATTATCATAATGATAGCAAAAGCAGCAACAGTTAATTGAATGTTGAAATCAAGAGTTATCTTAGCATACAGGAATATGACAGACAGGATAATTAATATCCATAATTAGTTTTCTTTCAATGACACAGACTAAATATTTACTTAAATTGCAAAACTTCTACCTCAGTGCAGCATTGAGCAAGTGTGTTCCATCATTTTCCTCTGCTAATTAAATAAAACATGGCCTCATCTTTGAAGTGTTTGAGGTATTTGAGGCTCTCTGAATTATAGCTTCCAAACTGGATTCTTGGTCTTCCTCATACTTGAGTATTTTGGTGGCAATGTACCAAACAGTCACATTGTCCTGCACCACACAGCAGATATTTGACCCAAACAAAAGAGGGTGAAGTCACAGATCACTGACCCAGAAGTGGATTTGGAGATTTGAAAACATAGAACATCTTATCAAAAACTCCCATTGGTGTCACAAATTCTAGTTGTCATGTGATATACTGCAGGGACAATTATTTCTCATCATTATCAGCTCTTATTTTTTTAAATGTATCATTTGCAAATTATAAGTGCGTTCCTTTTTTGGAATAGTACATGTAAATGTTGGTCATATTTTTACAGTAGGCTAATCTCTGCTACCAAAAAAGGTGACTAACATGGTAAATTTTTACTGAAGGGGTTTTGTTCTTCAGGCTTACTGTCTATACATATAGCAAAACGTTGCCTTCACCTGCTGAAAATATGCAGCAACATGCAAAGAACTGCTTCAACATACTTTTTATTTAAAAATTTGATCTCAAAATAGTCAAACCTATCCAGAACGGTCTTCTTTAATTTTTCTTGTCATTCCATGACCTTTAAAGTTTAAATTAGTAAATGAAGTGTGGGCATGAGCACTTTATGTTTTTCTCTTTCTTCCTTTTTTGTATTTATTGATACAGGGTATCGCTACACATTTCAGACTCATAGCGATCCTCCTGTCTCAGCCTCCCCAGTGCTGGGATTACAGGTGTGTGCCTCCATGCCCAGTTTCAGGGCCAGCATTATGTACGTGCTATTTCGGGGCTGTCATGGCATGCAGTACCAGGAATCGAACTCAGGACCTTGCACTGGTGAGGCAGGTACTTATGCTACTGAGTTATCTCCCCAGTCCTGCTCCTTCTTGACTTTATGCAGAAGTCAGCAATTAGCTATAGTTTTTCTTCCAGTTTCAGTGACCCACAGTCCATTTTGGTGTGACAACTTTAAATACAAAATTGTAGGCATCATTCTTAAGTTCTAAGTGATGTGCTGCTTTGGGTTATGAGCTTTCATCTTTTCATCCAGTGTAAACACAGTGTATATGCTACACTCTCATCACATGCAGTCTCCAGCACAGCACTTATGCTTTTTTAGCCCTCAGCTAACAGCTAAAGACCACGTCAAAGTGCCTACATGGTCCCAAGACGCTGCTGGGTCTCATCACATAAGTAGCAAATTACTCCAAATGTGCGCCACTAAGTTCATTTTGGGAAACTAAAACTAGTTCTCCAGAGAAACAGTGCTGGGAATCATGGTTCTGAATTTTTTGTTTGTCTACACAGCTTATTTATGCTACTATCTACTGGTCATAGGAGATTAACAATAGTCTGAACTTTTGTGATTCAATGGAGGATGGTCTCAGCTCCTACCTAACAAGAAAACACACAAAGTCTGTCGCTGATGCCTCCATCACTAAAAAGCACACCTCAGATCCTCCTGTCCCACCTCTTTAGTGGGATTTCTTCTCACCTATTTGTTAAATAGTTCCCCAGTTGGAACTGACAACCTTAGGCTCATCTTAAGTGTTGTATCCTCCAGGAATTTTCAGTCTTTTCTAAGTACTCTTGATTTAATTTGGCAATTTATGGTAATGCATTGGTCCAAATTGCTTCCAGAAATGGAGATTCATTGTAGGTAATCTGTAGACATGAATACAAAGAAAGCACAAAAGGCCAATAGTCTAAGTGTGACCCACCTCTAGAAGACATGGAATCCGGGAGCATGTCACCCAAGGCAGCTGTAGAATGGGCCTTCTCACTTACCTGTGTAATATCAGTTCTGTCCCTAGAACTAGAATGGCAGGTCCCTTCTTTCATACATGTGGGGCCAAGGTTTAGAAGAACCTTCTTGGTCTCCTGGCCACACCATTTGCTACAAAGGAAGAAAGCTGCAAAGCAAAGCCAACATACTCTGCTGGAGTCCATGCCTTCCTTGTCTAGTCCCTTGTAATGAGGGTCTCTGTAACATATAACGTCCCTCTAGGGCTTCCAGAAAGTACTCAAAGAACAGCTGTTTGTGAACATAAGGATTTTGAACCTGTAACCTGAGTCCTCCATGTACATGAAATGTAACATCTTCTCCCATCCATGTATAAAGAGATGAAGTCAAAGGAGAAGAGGGAGTAAGTCTCCCCCAGGAGCAACGGCTACCTTTCTGTATGAAGAAATGCTTTGCTGCCCAATGGCAAGGAGTCTGAGAATCTGACATTTTAATCTGCCTTTCCAGGCCTTTCCAAGGATACACTTGTCAAATTGTGAGGATAGACCCTATCTGATTCCTCAGGCTATTGATTTGAGTATAAAACTTAAGCATTTGGAAAGATGATATTTTGGCTTCTGCTTGTATTCTTACCCAAGGCCCTATATAAATTCAGGACTGTGCTAGAGACCGAGAGTTAGAAGCTCACTTATAATTTCTGTAAAGCCGAGGAACAGGCCTGGTGATTCTCAGCTGCTGAGCTCTGTTATGAAAAGTATGGCTTACTGAGATGACTGAGAAGCAAAAATCTGAGTGAGGCAGACAGTGGGCAGGATCTATCTGTCCTGTATTGCGTGAAAAAGTCACACATACTGAAGTGTGGAGTTTCCCCGAATATCAGCAATCTGTTAATATAGAAGCACTGAACTAATCAAAAGGTTGAGAAAGAATCTTACTGCCACGTACTAATTCCTTGCTCCATTGAGAGTGGTTCCAAGGGGCTGGGGAGACAACTCAGTTGAATAAGCACTTGCCTGGCAAGTATGAAGGCCTGAGTTCAATCCCTGGTTCCACCACAAAAAAGAAGAGAGAGAGAGAGAGAGAGAGAGAGAGAGAGAGAGAGAGAGAGAGAGAGAGAGAGAGACAGAGAGAGAGAGAGAGAGAGAGAGACTCCACACACCACTGTTGGAATGGTTCCCACACCAAGAGTGTTTCCATAAAACACAGTGTCTTGTGGTTCAAAACATCCATGGTTAACCTCCCCATTCCTTTTTTTTTTTTGTTCCATAATTTTATTGAGAAACAAATAGCAATGAGACAGTTTCAAATCAAATTAGGACAGTTTCAATAATTAACACATTGCATGCTGTCTTCTTAGTGGTTATTTTGTACAAGATGCAGACATGATATCCTATTTACAAACACTATTAGAACAAATCCCTCTATTCACTGAATTAAGAGAATGTAGCTGTATATCTGTCCTAACCATTTTGAATACACAGATACAAAATAGCCATTCATCTGTATCTTCTTTTTTTATTTAGTTCCATCATTTAAATATTATAGGTGTGTGAACTCAGCAAAATATTCCAAAATACTCCAGTAGTACATAATAGTATTGGGTCTTCCACTTGACTGGCAATTTCAGAAGTTGTTGACCTGAGTCCCTTACAACTCAACATAACAACATGGCTTTACTTCTTACATTTTGTTTTTATACTATTCTGCTGGATGGTTAACACCAAGGTAAAGCAGGACCTATCCAACAAGAGTTGTAGCTTTTGGGTCTGATAAGGTCAGTGAAATCCCCTCAGGATTTATCCTGAGATCCTGTACCTCAGATTGTAGAACCTTTGTCAGTGTCAGCCATGTGGATGAGTCACGGCCATTGCTTGGCCAATGTGCTCTCTGTGAAAGCCTGAGAGAATGTTTTCTCTCCATGTGACTCTCCTTAGGCACATTCTACATCATTGATCACTTTCCTCTTTGGCCCCATAATCTCCTTGAACCTCCCCATTCCTTAAGGACAAGGAGCAGAACAGTTTTCCAAGAGAAGGGCTTTTAAATATGGGCTGGATTTCTATCAGTAGATACAAACTTTTCATTCATTCATCTGATGCTCTTCAATGGTCTGCTACTTTCTTCTCATCTACCATCTCACACAACCCTAAAATCATCAGAGTAGAGTGCAGTTCACCTTTCACAAATGAGAGAAGAAGGTCAAAAAAGCACAGGAACTTTTCCCGATGTCTCAGTAACAAAGGTAAAACTGAAGCCCAGATTTCATGATAAAAGGGAGGGCCAAATCTCATGGGATTAAAGCGCCTAATTAGGCAGAACACAGAAGCTGGGTCTCCATCCTTGGCATGATGTGCTGGCTCCTCGCCCAGAGCTTGCCATGGAGACTGTGCGTGGTGGCATGTGCCTATAATCCCAGGGCTTGGAAGGCTGAGAACAGGAGAATCACTACAAGTCTGATCTGTGTAGTGAGACCCTGTAGACCCTGTAGACCCTACACTAAATACAAAAAAAAAATCAAAAATAATAAAATAATAAAAATCAATATCTCTATTTAGCTTCTGGAAAGTACCACCGTATAAAAGACACCATCTTGGAGAACAAAAATCCTTAGCTTTAAAACAATTTTGAGGACATTAATTTAGATAATCAATACCTTTTGATTGTAAAAAATTGATGCTGAATATAAATGAACTAACAATGCAACTTTTATTTTAAAGACATGTACTTATTTGCACTAATTTTAAGGTAGAAATCTAGGCAGACAATGCTATTTGTTTTTCAGATCAAAGGCAGGCATTACATACACATATCTCACATCTTCATTCTAGAAGTCTTGGGAACACCTATTGATGATAGGTTTTGT
>NW_004524609.1:10901575-10903954 GCF_000260255.1 Octodon degus | reverse complement strand
GGCTTTATTATAAAGGGAAATGGGCTTCATTTTCTTGGAGGACATGGAGAGAATTTGGGATGATGAGGAATTCTCTGGATTGGAACAAAGGGAGGCTGAGGCTTTTATGACCTTTTGCTGGGGCTGGAGTTTGAGGGGGATGCTTAGATACACCTGAGGAGCTGATTGGGGTCTTCCTGAGGCGGCTAGAAGGGTGAAAGGAAATTGCACCCGGAACTGAATTGGAGAAGAAGCAGGGAGGTGGTCTCGGGGAAGATGGGCTTTTGTTTTAAGGGCTTCAGCCATGTTAGATGACCACCATAATTATTCAGCAATTCATACTAGGGCCTAATCTATCAATTCGGACAACAATTTACAAAGCAAGCTGATATGACCTAGAGAGAAGAGGTGATCATGAAGTAAAATTCTTATGAGCCAAGGGAGAGGTTCAAAAGTAGAGTCAGAGACTGGCTTATTAAATCAACTTATGCATGAAGTGATTAGCACAGATATTATCAATTTTTTGAGGAAAGCCATACATTAGGCTACCCAAAGTGCTATAAATCAATGTCACTAGAGTTGAGAATTCCATTAGCCATGGATTTCAAGGAAGACAATGTTTAAAAAAAATTAGCTTAAACACCTATGTAAAACAATCCTCTCTGAAGTGCACACGTGTGTGCGTGTGTGTTCCCGGAGCCTCGTGCTAAGTAAAGGAACATACTGCAGTCACTTCACAGCCCATGTGGTAGAGAAATCACTAGAGCTAGCTGCCTTTGTCACTAATGGCTGAGCACTCTGTTTTACCTGCTACGAGATTCTTTGACAGCCTGTCTTTTGAACAGATTTCAACTCTTCCACCCTCTCTCTGTCAGAGAAGACAGACTTAAAATCGTTCAGAAACTGCAGGATTGGGGGATACCTAAGTGAAAGAAATGGTTTCTTTTCTTTCTTTTCCATTTCTCTTTCCCCAGGGAAAGCATTTTATCCCTTACGAAAAGAAAAGAAAAAAGAAAAAAGGAAAAAAAAAAGTAAAGCTTCCTGTTGGCTCCTCCTTTGTTGATAAGTGCACCCAAAAATCTTCTGAGGTTTCCAGGCTTTCAATTTGTTTAACAGCTTGACTCGAAAATTAAAAGTATTTAGATACATCCTAACAGACTCAAAGGAGCTTATCTTTTATTTCCTCTTTCAGAGGAAGCCCTAATATATTGCAGGAGACACAATTTATTATATGAGTTATTTTGGTAATTTGTCAGGTATTGAGATGCATTCCAATTGGCTTGGCTTGATTCTCCAGAAATAAGTTGTAATAGCAACTGTAGACTCAATACAGAGTTCTTTGAAATGCCCTTGGCATAAATAGGTTTCTCAGGACACTGAAATTAGGATGATGCTGACGCTGACAGAAAAGGAAAAATCCTGAAATAGCAAAGAAAGTCTGACCAGAGTTTGGAAGAAAGAAAAGACATCAAAAGACAGATGAACAATACACATAATTTCCTGTGATTTCTAAAATATTAAAAAGTCTACTCTACTAACATGTTCTTTAAAATGACATTTGCTAGTTGAGCTTTTAAAAAAAATTAATCATCTTTTTGGACACATATATTGAATCATCATGTCTTGAAATTCAAAAAGTTAGGGAATTCTTCCAAACAGAAAGCAAAACTGCATAGGAAGTTGGATGGAAGTTATTTCAACTTTCTAGAAAATATTTTCTGGGTCAAGGCTGGCATCTTTCAGGTAACTTATAAATAAATAATCAGATTAAGGATGATGTTCTGTTTCATTCTGTCCTTATAGCTTCAAAGAGGTCACTGGACAGGCAAAGAATTGTAACTTAAGTACCTACAACAAGTTATTCAGGGCCGGCCAGATAGCTCAGTGGATTAAAGCACCTGCTTAGGCAGACTCAGGGGCCAGTGGTTCAATCCTCTGGCTTGCCATGTTGGTCTCACCCGTGGGACATTCTGAGATGGCAAATGAGACTGGGCATGGTGGTTCCTGCCTGTAATTCCAGCACTTGGAAAGCTGAAAACTGGAAGATCACAATGAGTCAGATTTGTGTAATGAGACCCTGTAGACCCTGTACTAGATACATAAAAAAGTTATCCAGTCTGTTAGTTACTTTCAAAGTTGGATTTAAATGTTTTGTCTGCTGCTGAAATTAATATAACATAGACAGATAATAGATTAGATAGATAGATAGATAGATAGATAGATAGATAGATAGATAGATATACAGACAGATAGATGATAGATTTAAGTGCAAATGTTTATTGGAATTAAAACATCACGTGGAATCTTGGAATACATGCAGCCCACGTTCTTGTGTTAGTGGGTGAGAACCACAAAAGAAAGGGGCTTCAGAGAAATGTGCATCTTTTGTAGGAATTTTTT
>NW_004524609.1:10878640-10901295 GCF_000260255.1 Octodon degus | reverse complement strand
TGATTGACCTACTTTTATTATCACCTATTAGATTAGCAGGCAACACTATTTGGGCATAGCCTTGTCTTCTCAAAGTAATAAATTAAATAAGAACTTAGGACCTGGCTTGACTTTCCAAGTTTACTGCCAGGATATTTTTTTCTTCTAAGTTAACCACAAACACGATTGTCTGTGCCTTTCCCACACAGCTTCTGTATTAGAGTGGATCTTACTGGAACTTTGTGAGGACCACATGAACTAAAACCTGCAGATATGAGCTTCAACCTTGGGTTGCACAGCTTTTTCTGTGAACTAGGTAAGGGATTTGAGTGCATCTTGCTATTGAGCATTATTTTTTCCAATATCATATTTTAGGGTTTTTTTAAAGACCCTAAACTAATGAGACACCAAAATCTTAACTGTAGAATGCGTCCATGTGGAGGTGCTGGGGAAAGAGCTCAGTGGTCTGAGCATCTGACTGGCAAGTGCAAGATGTGTTGGCCCCCAGAATCCTGGGTATGCTGTGCTGGCCATGGCCTATAATCCTAGGGTTGGGGAAGCTGAGACAAGAGGATCACTATGAGTCTGAGCTGTGTAGTGAGACTCTGTACCAAATATATTAAAATAAATACATAATTAATTAATTTTAAAAAATAAAATACACTTTTTTTTAAAATAAAACAATGTAGGCCAGCCAGATAACTTAGCCAACTAAAGCACCTGTTTAGGTAGAGTGCGGCAGCCGAGGTTCGATCCCGACTTGCTGTGCTGCCCCCTGTCCTCCCAGGGGGGCACTGAACAGGAGATTGAGACAGGGTGTGGTGGCGCGTGCCTGTAATCCCAGAGTTTGGGAGGCTGAACACACAAGAATCACTACAAGTCCGATCTACGTAGTGAGATCCTGAACACCCTGTAGACCCTGTACCAAATGCATAAATAGAAAGAAAGAAAGAAAGAAAGAAAGAAAGAAAGAAAGAAAGAAAGAAAGAAAGTATCCATGTAGAAAAAGTAAGGAGCAATTGTCTAGCTAACTGAGAAAGAGTTGAATTATTTGCCAATGAAAATTAAATTCAAATGGTAGTAAAACTAACCAAATTTATTGAGTGCCTATTATAGGGATCACACTCTTATGTACGTGGAGAGACAAATATGGCAGCCAAGTATAGGAACTGCTTCCTGATGTCAGAAAGGATTTCTTCAGGATCACAAGAAAACTAATCAAGAGAAAACACGTCTCGTTCACCCAGATTTCTCACGCTAAGTGATAAAGTGAAAACTGTCTTGATACTAAGGCTATTGTACCACCAGCAGTGCTGTGTCCTTGGTGTCCTTCTAGTTAGACTTGGTTCTGAAGCCTAGACACTGTGTCTGTGATAGAAGTGAGTTTTCCAAAGCCTCAGCAGAAAGAAAATCCAGAACAATAGTATGAAACCAAAAGCTGGATCCTTCCAAGCATAACTGCATGATGAGTTCTGTGACTTGTGCGTTTGGATCAGACGTTCAGCAACCTAGGGCTTTTTCTTTTTTCTTTGTTGTAAACCACAGGATTTTTTTTTAAATTAAATTTTAATGAGAAAGAAATTGTAACAAGATAGTTCCAAAACAGGTTAGTAGGACACTGAAAGGTATAACACAGTTAAATGGAAAGTGAGAATTTAAGGATTAAATAACAAAGAAAGAGAAAGTAGAAAAGTTAGGAAACATGGCAAGGGTAAAACCATACGTTTATATAAACAGAATGGTTAAGGCAATGGTCCTAAGAATCTCCAGCAGGTTTTTGAAAATAGCAGTTAATGGGCAGAATTCTAACCCTGACCAACTCTATATGCTGATATCTATGAACTAAGCAACTACACTGAGGACAGCAATGTGTTACACTATCACCATGCTTGAAATACCTATCATTTTTGTCACCTAGATGCCCATTGCTTCTGATGTCATATTAATTATCGCTGAACTTTCTTTAAAATGAATGTTTGTGAGAAAAAAAAAAAGGTAATATAAGAAAGCTAGGGCTTTTGCTAATGCAGCTACATCAAAATCCATTCCTAACAATGTCACTGAGAAATCAGAAACATTGTGATGATTTGCCTACTGGACATTTGAAAGTAAATTAGAACCCCTGTTATCTGAACCAAGAATATCCACCATTTATCAACCTTTTAAATATGCTAAGCATGCATTCAGCCTTCTATATATCCAGGTAAGTGATAACCACAAAGACAATTGTATTAATTTACACTCCCTGGATAACTGTTACTAAGTTGCTGGTACTTAGCACCTTCCTGAAAGAAAACAATATATCATGGAGGGATTTATAACTTACACATTTTAATTTAGAAACACTTGCTTTTTGTCTGTTTAGCACATGACTCAGAAGCACTGCAGCAAATATCATCCATGTTCCCTGCGATAAGCCCTCCGTAGCTCAGCCCGCTTTTAAAAGTGAGTGTCATATTCCATAGTGACTATCAGAATGTCTCAAACTTTTTCTGAGCATATCAACCTTTTTTTTTTCCCACCAAGTTGCTGTTCTATCCTTGGAAAACTCTCAGCCTCTGCAGTCTTAGCGTTAAAAAAAAAATCATCAAACACCCACATAAACTTTTTTTTCCTTCTTTTATGAAAGGAGTTTTAAATCTTTACTTTGACTTAGTGAGAAATAAAATTGGGCCACAGTCGTGTGTGTCATGTGTATATATTCTTATGAATTCTGTAACCTGGAGGATATCTCCAGCCCAAGGAAATGTAACCATTAACCCAATGGCTAAACAATTTCCCAAGAAGCTTTTCCAAGGCATAGCTTTTAAATGCCCAAGGAACTCAATCTAATGGTACAGATATTTGAAATATACACAAACATACAAGCCTTTTAGATAAACACATTTTCAGGGAGCTTTTGATAAAAGTGATAAGTTACAATCTCTACAACTATACACTCTGTATTTTATTACCCTTCAGGAGACACTTATCAGCTATAAATGTTGGGTGGTTTAGGCTAGGAATCAACCCTGGGGGAAACAGTGGGGGAATGCTGGGACTCCCTGTTCTACAGATCAGCGTAAACCTGAGACTCAGTTTTATTTTCATTTATTAAAAAGGTCTGTGGTCCGCTTCGGCAATTTCACATCCATTAGCTTCATACCCCTTTCAAGAGGGGGAGAAAAAAAAAAAAGCAAGCAACTGCAGATTTTATGGACTGATTGCTGATGGCAATGCTACTGCTGTATTGGTTCTGAGTCCATTATAGATACATTATCCATAAACCACGTTTGCAGTGGAACCTGTAGTTTCCAGTTTGATTGGGTATTGAGTGGAGCTGGTCAGAGAGAGAGGCTGGGATAGGGTAGGGTCTCCTGGAGGCTACACAAAGGTTAGGCAGCCTGATACATTGCAGACTTTCTACTTCCCCATAATTATGTCTCCAACGAACAGCAGTTGAGTTTCGTTAACCTGCCAGCAGGTGAACATGGAAATCACTGCCAGAAGATTAGAATGGGAGTTTTCAACCTTTTTCCATGTCATGCATGTTCAAACAGTGTGTTTGTCTGTCTTTGGAACTTCTGATGTATGACATACATTTTCAGCAGCTAACTGTGTGCCTATGGTCCCTTGTTCCCAAATCATCTGTATACTATGTCTATTCCTTTTTCAACAAAGATGAAACAATCATTTTAGTGGCAATAAGACATATGCAAATATGGTTTCATATTCCCTCTCTGTAATCATAAATCTTGTATTTCCAAAATAGTTAACTTGTGAATGAACGCTACTCCACAACTTCTGTATTTGTGCAAAGAGAAAAAAGAATTGGAGTAACTAGAAAAATACGGTCTGCACTCCTAGGGCCAGACGGCCTCTCTGAAGACAAGTCTGAATTCCAAGTTTGAAGTCCACTTCCCTTCAGTACCACAGAGTATATTTGTTGAATGCATCTGTTAAAGAGAGTTAGATATTTAAGGGAATTTGATTACATGCAATTAGTCTAGTTAATTTCAAAGTGAAAATATATTTTATTTTCATTATTAAGTTATGCCTGCTCAAGCACAGAACAAGGAGTTAAGTCCTTTTTTTTTTTTTTTGATGATTTTAATTGCCACTGAAGATTCTACTTGTACACCCAAGTGTGTAACAGAAAATCACAAGTGATTTTCTTACATAGTTGGCTTCTCTCTAAACTTTGCAGTCAGATCGCCTGCTCTTAGCTCTCACTGTCTATCTGTCATTTCAGGTAATTACTGCAATAACTTTGTTTTCTACTGGATAAATACCTAGGCTAAAAGTCTTTTCTTCTATTAACTGCCTTTCTATTTTTGACAAGATGCTTGACCTTTCTACCTTACTTTGCTAACCTACCAGCTGCTTGAGGGATCTGCTGTGGATGCCACATTCAATATGGTCTAGGACACATTTAGCTAAATCAGATGCTAGTTCTAAAAGTCTGTTGTGTCTACATTACAATCAGTGCCACCGGTTGAGGACTGCCACAGATACCTGCGCATTTAATGCTCAAAAGATGGAACATCGCCCCCTGCAACACACATTGCTTTTTCATCCTACCCTCATCCTAGGCTCCACTGAGAAGCTCTGTCATCATAGAGCTGTCAGTCATCAGCCGCGGCTGCCTTGCCAGAGACATGGAGCACACATTGGCAGCTCTGCTAACAGAAGCTGTTAACAAAGATCTGCTGACCCTGAGCTCTTTAAAGATGTTTCACATTCCATCCTCTGATGCCCTTTGCTCTTGGACAGACTGATATCAGCCCTTGATCTAAACACACTGGGTAGCTAGCGATAAGGGAGTTCTTTTGCCTTGCTAGGGCTCTGTTTTGAAGACATGATTTTGCAATTTAAAAATTCCATCAAATCAGCTGGGCCTAGTGAGTTTGCTGCTTATCCCAGCTACTGTGGTGGCTGAGAGAGGAGGAATGAAAATGCCAGGCCAACCTGGGCAGGTTAGCTAATCACACCTGCTTCACAATTTAGAAGCTGGGAAGCAAGAGGGGCCAGAGGAGGTAGCGCAGTGGTGAAGCAAGTGCAAGTCCACGGATCAATCCCCAGACTGCAAACAAAAGCATCCTGAGAGCTCCATGCTTTTTGCCTCTGCTGAATTCCCACAAGGTGCTGCATCCTAGGTCATCTCTCTGATTTATTTTTCAAAGGAAAAGGAGAAACACTTACTACCGGTTTTTCTTGGGATGGTCTCTTATGAACTGATAAAGGTTTGAGCAGGGGGGATGAGAAGCAAGAAGTGATACCTTTTGTCTAGCACCTGTTACTATAGTAAGCAGCATAAAAAGTAGTAAAGAATTTTGAAAGTGGGAGGACCAAGAGCCATCAGTGTCTACCTTCATGTGGCCCTTCAATAAGACCACAAAACCAGGCTGTAAAATTTGGAAGGCTGTGGTCCTGTCCTAAGCAAGGGAGATGAGGAAACAGACTGAGCAGTTATGTTTTCACTTTGTGCATGTGTGTATGTGTTGGGGGAGGGGTGGCTCTCCATGAAGTCAGCCTTTTTCTCTCCATCCGGGCCTTGCCTGCTGCACAGCAGGTGTTGCGTCTGCTCTAGGTATCTCGTGCTTTGTTGCAGATACCATATGCATAGCTCTGATCCAACCTTCTTGGCCAATTCCCTGCTGTGCTTTTAAAGGAAGTAGTGCTTCAGGGTGCGGTGCACGGGTGAGAAAGACAGAAAGAGGCTTGTTTGCTCAGGCAATGCATAGGCTGGTCCCAATGAAAGCGCACGTTTCACACGACCATCTTCCGTTTCGAGATTCTGGCGAGCATCATTGCTTATCTTAAAATTTCATTTGAATAATACTTCTCGCAAAACTCAAATGGCAAGTAAAGAGTCTTCACTACATCCATCAGGGGGAATGCCCACAACTACAAAATCTCACATTTGACAAACAGTTTCTTCTGTAAAATGAGATGGTTGGAAGAGTGTCTAAGCCCACTCTCAGCTCCCTAATCCTCTGGCTGATTGGGCAGGCTTTGAATTTGATCACAGTACAATCTCAGCAGCTCTGATCTCCAGCCCAGGCTGGTCTCTGTTAGGTTTTTTGGTGGTGGCAGTGGGGTCGAAAAGTGGAAACTCTGTGTTTGTGTGTGTGTGTGTGTGTGTGTGTGTGTGTGTTTCATTAACTCTGAAGGCATGGAGAGGATCGAGGGCAGGGAGATAGGGAGATCCTCTCACCTGAGATGAGAAGGTTGAGACTTTATGGACTTTTTCTAGGGGCAGAACTTGAGGGGCAGGTCCAGTGACACACAGGAGGCTCCCTTGTATGTGCAGTAAAAGGAAAAAGGAAGTTGTATCCAGGACTGGAGTGGGGAAGAAGGGAGAAGTGGTCTTTGGGAAGAGAAGCTGCTGTTTTAAGGATTCAGCCATATTGGATCGGAGCCCTGACAATCCAGCAGTTTGTACTCACCCTGGAACCTATCAGTCTCAGACTCACAAGGATCCTCCTGCCTCAGCATCCCCCAGTGCTGGGATTATGGATGGGCACCCCCATGCCAGCCTCAGACAAAGAAATTGTATCACCCTGAGGTTTCATGACTTAGTGATGTTTATCCAGCTGATTAATTAAAGAAAGCAAATAAGCCCAATGCTCTTCATTCTCATGTGAAAAATGTCTTCCCCTGGGTGATGCTGATTATCAGAGAATTGTTCTGCAGGGATGCAGTGGTACACATAGTGTGTTAGAGATTTCACACGAACGTTCTCTGCCCCTGCCCAGCTTCCCTGTAAAGGCCCGCTTAGTCTCGTGTACAAATCAGTTTGGATTGCATGCAGACTGGCCTCACCCAGGCAGCAGGCAGGCGGGGTGCACGTTCAGTGGCAAGGCGGCAAAAACCCGGAAATGGAAATACTATAGTTAGTCCTCAGGGTGGGTAATCTTGGTGCGTTCCTTCACAATGTGGTTCTGATTTTTCAGTTACCTCTTCTTGTTTATTGGTTTTCCCCTGAGGAAACATGGATATATGTACATGGTAAGAAAGCGGGAAATGCGTCATGTAGGAGGTTTTGATGCAAAGGGGAGCCCAGTGAAAAACAGGCTCAGGCATCGGGCTCCAATATCCTTTTGGGTTCCCTGGCAATGCTGCCGCCATCCGGATTGCTTAGCACATAATTAGCTGGATATTGGAAGGCCACGTTCGTAGATCTCACTTACCACATTTCCTGTATACTACTAAACATTTCAAACTGAGACAGAAAGAAAGCAGGAGAAAGTGATTTCCACTGGCCAAAAGGCTCAGGTTTCTTCTGTCTTGTAAAACAAAGGAAGACAAATAATTGTAAATTAGGCCTAGGATGACTTCTTTTCTTGAGCCACCCCACTCTGGTCTCTTCCTACTTTAAATAAAACTGCATGATGCAAAAATATTACTTGGCTTTTGACTCTGCAATCTGTCAGCTTGCAATGGAAATGCTTTCTTATTTGTATTTTTTTTTTAAATGGCTACATATTAAAAGTGAACCAGCCTTTGCCAGCTTTGGATAAAAGGCTATTTATTTTCAACCAATTTGATAGCTGCAGTTTTCAGTAATTGAATTTTCTGTGGTCAGAAAAGCAGTAATCTTAGAAACCAAATAAATATTTTTTAATAAAATGGAACACTGAGAAAGCCTATAATAATGTCAAAAATATAGCCACTTATGGATGGATAAATATTTTAAGAAATTTACATTTCACCCAAAGCTGTATGCATGTCGCTTCCCTGGAGACTTTGAAGGGCATAACATTTTACTTTAGGAATGGAACAATATGGGGCTTAGATGAAATATCCATGAAGTATATATGAAATATACATGCCTTGCAGAAGACTTTCTGGTTGATAGGGGCTGGTGAGCTGGTAGCTTAATCAATGCTTCTGCTAAATAGTCTACATCAAAGTGTCTCTATCTCAGGTACTACTACTGGCATTATGGCCAGATAGTGGTGCAGCTGAACTGCCTGTGCATCAAAGGGCATTTAGCTGGATCTCCAGTCTCTACCTACTAGACGTTAGTAGCCACTCCCATCCTCCTAGCTGTGACCTTGAAAATAGCATCCAAATATCACCAGATGTACCTTGGTCTGGATTGCTGTGATGGTTAGTAGCGTGTCAACTTGACTGGGTCATAGGACACAGAAAGAGCAGGAAGAACACTATTTCGGGGTGCATCTGTGAGAATGTTCCTGAAAGGACTCAACATTTGAATTAGTGGGCTAAAGAAGAGGTGTCATCGCAAGTGTGGGCAGGCCTTATCTAACCCACCAGTGGTTTGACAAAGTGGCCAGCCTTCCTCTGCAGAATTTCCACTCCATCCCAGCCTAAATCCACACCTCCAGTTCTGAGCCTTTCAGACAGACAGAATTGCTATACTGTTTCTCTAGGCCTACAGACAGCCTCTTGAAGGAATTCTGGGCTTCTGTAATCTCAATGTACCCCTGGTTGGCGCCAGCACAGCAGGCCCGGGGATCGAAACCCCAGCCCCTGCATCTGCTTGCAGGTGCTTTAGTCCGCTGAGCTATTTAGCCAGCTCTTCAAGGCCTGTTGACTTGTTGTATATGGCATAAATTGCTGAGAATCAATGAATGAAAAAGAATCAACAAGTGTTAGGCTAGCTGCATTTTAGATTACAGACAAAACTTCCATGTAATAAGCAGGAAGCTTCAGGCAGGTATGACATTAATTTTAGAATCGTAGAACATATTCTGTCACAGTAGAGGTGCCCTTATTCTTCTGGTAAATAACAGTGACATGACTTAGAACAAAATTTAGGTAACAAATAATTAGAGAGAGAATGAATTTGAAAATCGTTGTATTGTGCTTACACCAACACATTCGGCTGGCAACTGTACCTATATCCATTGTACAGGTTGGAAGGGGATGTTTAGAATGTGCAATAAAATGTAGTTATACCTCCAAAAGAATGGATGACAAAATATTTGTCCCTCTTGTTTGCAAGGCAGGCCTGACTTCGAGAGCAGGAGAAGCAACTTCCCTTGTTGTCAAGTTGCAGCACGTAGAGCTTGCCCCTGACCCTCCTTCACGCTGACCAGCGAGCAATACTAGGGTACTCTTGGGCGGTGCTGCATGCCCTGGATGGATCCGTCAGCTTTTCATCCCAATGCCAAATCGCTTGAGGGAACCAGGGGAGGGGTTTGTGTTGGCTCATGGTTTCCAAATTTCAGTCCACGGCCAGCCGAGTCCATTGCTTTTAGGCCTGTTGTGAGGCAGAAGCATCGCGGTGGAAGAGTGCGGGGCAGCAAGATTGCCCACCTCATGATAGCCTGGAAGCAGAAAGAGTGAGAGAGGGAGGGCAGAGGTGGAAAGTGTCAGCCCACCTCAGCCGCTCCCTTCAGCTAGGCGTTGCTTCCTCAAAGCCCATTCGTCTATGAGCTCATCAGTGGGCTAACTCATCTGTAAGGCTACCACGCTTATGACCAGATTACCGCTCAAAAGCCTCTCTACTGGCCTGTGGGGGCTGTTTCAGAATGAAACCATGGCAACAGTTAAAGGCTTAGACCCCCAAATCAGACTGTGTTATGGTTTGCATCTAGGTGTTCCCCCCAAAGCCTCATGCAGTCATTGAGGTGGCTTCTAGAGTTTGTGATGAATTCATGATCCAATGGTGGGATTGTGGCTGTGAGTGCTACACTGGCCCCCAGGGTGGGTAATCTGCATACAGTATAAGGAAGGGAGAGAGGCGCTAGCTGCTACAGGGTCTGCTTCTTCCTTTTGGCACTTGCTCTTTGCTGTGTTCCACTGCCACAAACGGCTGACCCCTGCCATGTGCCATGCTGCTTTAAAGCCAGCCAACTATGTACTGAAACCTCTACCAACTGTGAGCTAAGTAAACCTTTTCTTCTTAATTTGGGGTGTCAGGTATTTTGTCCCAGCAACGAAAGGAAAGTAACTGAGACAGACTGCTTGTCAAATCACTCTCCAGCCACTTACTAGTTGTGGAATCATGGCATATTAAACTCTCATTGGATCTATTCCCACCTCTGCAAATCCATGAGAGTAACTGAGCTCATCTCAGTAGAAAGTTCTCATAAGAAGGCTTGCCTTGAAGCGATATCTCTTAAACAACCCCTTCTTGACCTCCACAATCTCCCCAGCCTCTTTCTATTTTCTACGACTATAAAATAAACATTTTCGATCTCGTGCGAGTGAGATCATGCGTTACTTATCTTTCCATGTCTGGCTTATTTCACTTAACACAGTGTCCCCCAGGTTTATCCATGTTGTCTCAAATGACAAGATTTGCTTTGAAAATTGTATCCCATTATGTACGTCTACCACATTTTTCCTTATCCATTTGTCCCGTGATGGGCATACAGTTTATGTGCTTCCTTAACTGGGCTGTTGTTGGTTGTACTGCAACAGTAGAAAGCAGTTCAATAGATCTCCTCTCTATCATGGAGCCTTTAGCTAATGGCGACACATGATATTCCTGAACAAGACCAAAGGCGTGGACATTACGTTGTTCTTATTAGAAATATGATAACTTTATGATGAGCTGTGTCCACTAATTACTCAGATTTAGTCATTGTGCAGTGTCATTGCAGATTACACTTCAACAGGTTGGCTTGTGCATAAGTGAATGTAATTTTTTTTTTTTTTTTTTTTTGGTTGGTAGAGAAGTTAAATATAGTGTGAGACTTTTTATGGCCATTTAGCGAATTCTTGTTTTTGTCATCTCACCTATGATCTCAGATAAGTACTATATGCTTAGGAAGCACACATGACAACATCTCTGGGGAGTCTAGAGTAGGTTAAGTGTTATATTTTAATGTAATATTGATTTTTCTTCGGAAGCATGGAAGTGCTAATCTTTGTGTTACTTTCGCCTCTGAGGCATATTTGGCCAGCACTGACAATTCCTTTGAGCATGCTTCTGGGTTTTTCAGTTCTAAAACTGAGTCAACAAAACCGATTAGTACCCAACTCTTACATTGTATTGAGTACTCAGTGATGGCTAATGGTTAGAAAGAAGCTGAATGATTTCTTACCATTTTTGTTATGAAAATGCAAAGCAAAGAAAATTCAGGAGTCAGTTTTCCTCACCTCCAAATCTCTAACAAGGATTTATCTTCAATCAAAACAGTAAATTTTCTGTGAACTGGCCTCTTCAGAACTTGGTGAGAAAGAGGAAAGTGGGTCAATATGGAGTTGACAGTGGAATCAACTTCAAAGAGAAATTGATGGCATATAACTTGTTTCTCTGGTCTGAGAAGCAAAGAAAAGAGAGCAGGACAAGAGTTTAAACCTTACTCTATTTTCCTTCCAATTCATCTTGTTAAAATTTCACATGAGAACCAAGGAACAACCAAGACATTAGGTAATCGGCCTTTGGTCATGAAGACAATTAAAAACCCTCCCAAAAACCCATTGCAAGACTAAGTGACCCCAAGGAAACCATGAAGAGGCTCCTCACTGGTGCTGTGGAAGCAGACCATAGCCCTGCTCAGCTCCTTTCCAGTGTAGGAGGCAAGAGACCTGGAAGATAACATCAAGATTAAAAATAAATAAATAAATAAATAAAAAAGTCTGGTTTAGGCCAAGAGGTGGATCATATGGCAGTTACGCATTTCAATTACTCAGAACAATGAGGTTATTGCCTGTTGGCGCATATTTGGCTAGAACTACAGGCTGTGACATTGGCTCACCTTTCTGAGTGTGCTTTTAATCTTTAATGACACTAAGCGTGCAATATTCACTTAAAATTCAACGACTACGTAAGCATGCCACAGACTTAACTTCAATACTGCGATTTTAAAAGTATAGTGTATTTGCCCTCTCACAAATGGTTATTTCCTTGGTGTTTGTAGAATTTTCCAGAAGCCAGTGGGCACTATTTCAGCATAACCCCAAATGTGTACATTTTGGTGACAGAAAGATGAAGAAATAGTCTCATTTTTATGAGTGGATCCAGACCTATCCATTGGCCTGGAAACTTCTTTTATCCTTCTGCATATGCATTTATTTTTGCTGATTCAATTCATTATTCAATTAAATTAGTCCCAGTTTAATAATTATGACCTCCCTCTAGCCTATCATTTTAATGTTATTGAAAACTAAGACCCAGGTGGTTTTCAGCATGACACTAGCTGGAAATAAGTTATGAAATTACCTGTTTATTAATGACGTGTCGGGAGACTGACAAGCTAACACAGACACCGGCTGGAGTGGTGCTAATATAGAAATAACATGGCCATATTATGTACAATATGTATTCTGTAGAACTATAACTTTCACTCCCCAGGGACTCCCTCGAAATCCAGATGTTTTATCTCAAGATTTTAATTCCAGAGAGTGAAGATTTTAAAGTGAAATCAAGCACACTCGAAGTCGCTGGTTGGCCACACTTCCTCACTGGGGACCGCGCAGAGGCGCACATTTAGTGCCAGATGTGCAAAGGATTAGTGTCGTATCAGTTAATTAGCCAGACAGGGGAAACAAGTTATTTTGCAATCAAAAAATGGATTTAAAGTATGACCTTAAAAAATGCATACCGATGACTGGTCTATTGATTATTGTCAAAAACCTGTTCCATGTTTGGTGGCTATGAAGCAAAATATGAGTTGATCTAAATTGGGGGAGAAAAGGGTATTTTTCTTTATTTCAAATAAGGAATTTTTACAGGACCATTTTACATTTTTTATCATAAAGAGCCCTGGCCACAAAACTATAAATAATATACTGGATAGATTCATACAGGCCAATTTTTTTTTTTTTTTTTTTAGCAGACAGAAATGTGCCATGAAGCTGTTATTAGTAAGGTAAAATAAACCAATGACCCTTGCAACTTGGGTGGGGAGGAAGTTTCTTTCTTTCTTTCTTTTTTCTTTCTTTCTTTCTTTCTTTCTCTCTCTCTCTCTCTCTCTCTCTCTCTCTCTCTCTCTCTCTCTCTCTCTTTCTCTCTCTCTCTTTCTTTCTTCTCCCTTTGCTTCTCCCCTTGCTATGTTTTATGAACTCACTCACACAGCAGACACAGTAAAACAGTAGTGATGACCTGCTAAATCTGTACCATGGCCAATAGATCCCACTATGTGGCAAGCCACTGAGTAATTTGTCCAGAAAGACTCCCTTAAACGCAATCTATCTCAATAACTGCACTTGCATAGATGAGCGTGTTGTGTTCCGTTTCTCTCTCTCTCTCTCTCTCTCTCTCTCTCTCTCTCTCTCTCTCTCTCTCTCTCTCTGTCTCTCTCTGTCTTAATAGGAATACTTTCTCTGTCAGAATGGTCTCTTGTCCCAGAGGCCCAAGTGAAGAGTATATAAGTCAGTAAATCTGGAGTCTGAACGTGGAAAGAAATTTGTAGCCACAAAAGCTTCTAAGTCAAATAACTTCCGTACTTTAGGTGTCAGTGCCCTAATACAAAATAACAAGGGAATTAACAACACATCATCAGGATGTACCAAAGGGAGGGAAAGCATCACTTTTTCACTTTTTCTTTGTGACTCACTGCAGCTGCAAATTGCGTTCTGGCAACTTATCTGCCCTGAAGAAATTTTCCCCATTGCACAGAATAGAGGGCTGGATTCTTAGCTGATAGAGAGAGTTTATAGATTAGGCTGATATAGGTCATATGTTTGGAGGGTCATTATTGAGACTCCTTGGCCTTTGTGCTAGGAAAACCAGGCCACAGTCACTGGTTGATGATTGCTTGAAATCTAATTTCTAAAGAAGTAATGAGGTGGGGGGCTGTGCTTCAGATTCCAGCTCTCCTCCTCTCTGCCCTCTGTCCTTCCTCCGCTGCCTATTAAGCTTTGGATGTCTTCCTTTTGTGCCTTACTAGATTCTTCTCTCTCTTTGGTTCTAGCTTTCATCAGCTTATATTGTGTCTCCTTGGACTTTGCATGTTAGTCTTGGCTCTTGACAGTTCTGCCTCTACGTCAAATGCTGGGCTATTCCTTCTTCAGTATTTAGACGCGTTTACTGTTGCATACAATTTGTACTTCCGAATTCATTTCCCTGTGGCTTTGTCATTTGATATATGTAACAGTCTTGAAGGAATGATGATCCCTGAGGCTTAGAGAGGTAATGTAGCTTACTTACTACCAAATGTGAGGGGAAGCGCCAAGGGATTTGAAGCGAAATTCAGTCATTCAGTGTCATCAGAATTTGTTCTTTCCACTGCTTTGCCGAGACATGATGCTGGTATGTGTGTGGAGGAGGGGGAAGAGGAGCCTTAACTATCAGCGATTGCTAAGGACTCTGCTGAGGAGGTCACACTACAGTAAAAATTAAACTATGATCTCGGAATTCAAAGCCTAATTCTTAAAAGGCAATTCCATCCCTTTATAAAGAAATGTTTTCATATCAAAAATGATTTCACTTTGAGAATACTTTTGCAATTTCGGCCCAATAGGGTCCCCAGAATTGATAAATTTTCAATTTTTTTTTTTTAAAAAACATGTTTCCAAAGAAGCTGTAGAGAATTGAAATATTTGTTGGAGCCCAAGGGAATGTATATAATATACATGGTTATTTACATAAATTTCTTGTAACTTCTATCAAAAATATACCATTGCTGTTTCACCGAATCTTTATTTAATAATGATTATAATAAAATTAAGTTTATCTTTGCTGCTGTGTGCTTGGTGCCAACCACCCAAAGCCAGAAATCCCTTTTTAAAAAATCTCTTTTTCAGTAGAAGTCCCAGAATAGAAATAACTTTTGACTATGGGATTGTTGTATTCATGCGATTCCAAAGCAAAAACTCCCGAGTGGAAACAACGTGTAGACAATTACGAGCAGATTGGAGCCATGAATTCAGTTAAATCCAGTTATATCTCTCAGTGTCCCTAATTTCCAAGGACTTAAAGTCTCACAGAAAGAAGGAAATGTCCCCGGGTATTGTCCTATTGTGTAGTTAATTTCCAAAGAGAAATTGCTTGTCCCCAGAAACACTGGTTTCTGAATCCAAAGGCTAACAGAGACTCTAAAGAAGATTCAGTCCAAGGAGTGTTTAATGGGCAGCTTCCCACTTAGTATCAGGGTAAGGATGACTCTAGGCTACCACCACAAAATGAGAGAATTCAATGTCCAGTGCCCTGGGTGTCCCTCTCAATGAAAGGGACAATGTCTTCCTTTATTAGCTAAAGAATTTGCTGTATTTACAAGTTGAATGTACACTTGTGTTTTTCTGTCTTAGATGCCTGGGTAAAACATGATTCAATTAACTTAAGAAAGCAAAAACAAATCTAAAAACAACAACAAACAGTATTCCTAAGTCTCACTTCTAATTTTTCCACTCTGTCTTCTCCAACATAATCACTCTCCAGATCTTGCGAGAAAAAGGAAAAACAAAAAGCCTTAACTGATATTTACTGGTCTTTTATGACTTGCACGGATTTGGGCTACGAACTTTATGGACATTATCTCCTCTTAGAATTTCTCTTAATCTGCATTTTCCAGTTTCTCTGTGCCCCATCTCTCAACGTCCCCTCGACCCAAATTAACTTTGCAATAGGTCATTTCTGCTGCCCAAATATTTTTCCACACTCTAAGTGGATAAAGCTTACAAAGAAATATAAACTTTTAAGTTTAAATATTATCTATCACACTAACTATATAAAGAGAAACAATCCAGGTTTATAGATTTTGCTGGAGTGAAAATTATTAGCTATTCCTTAAGATAAATTTCAAATTTCCTACTAAGCCATCCAATGACACACAATGGAGAACCAACAAGATCACTGTCATTGTCCCGTCTAACTCTGATTGTCTCTAGCCCTGTGGGTGACAGGCTTGTAGTCAGCATAGTCATTCATTTTTTTACAGTGCTATTTGGAATGCCTTTAGAAGTTATTTGTTCACCTCGAACATCTCTTTTTCTGACCTGCCTAACACTTAGTTCTCGTCAAGCGACTTCAGATGTTGCCTTTCTCCCGTTTATTCTCTTCGCCCTTTTACCACTAGCCTTAATCAGATACCAAAAGGCCTGTGAAGGAGGCGAACAGCGCCAAAGGGAGGATCAGCGACTTATTCCAAAGCTGTAGGCATTCCAAGGTAGTAGTAGCAGCGCCTGCCGCCAGTGTGGGGCGCTGTTGAGCTTGAGGTCCTGCCTGGCTGCAAAGGAGGCAACCATGAAGATGGCCTTGGGGTGAAACACATCCAGCAGGTTAGTGAAGGTATTTGAAGCCACTTGGCTGAAGGCCTCACAGTGCACAGGGTAGACCCAGGGTCTCAGCCCTGCTGCCTTCCAGGCAGCTATTGTGGTCCCCGTTGGGGGTTTCCAGGCTCCCCTTCCATGACACAGAATGATTGTGTTAAGTATGGAGAACTAGAAAATCATCTCGGTGATTTTCAGAGTGTTTCTGTGAACTAACTCACACATGTGCTTGTTCTGGAGGGAGTGAATTGACCCCAGAGTCTTACTTCTTTTTTGCATACATTTTAGAATTTTACGTATCTGTTCATTTTTAATTTCATTGCATTGTCTGTTTCCTCATTCTCTGCCTCATCTGCTGAGCTATTCCTTACTCCTCACAGAAGGATTCCTGGAATAGTACCAGGATTTGAATTTTTACCAGTGTATCAAATAAGCTAAGCTAAACAGTTGTCCTCGTGGAAAGATAGCCTTCCGTGCAGAGCTTAGAGCCTCATTAGCCTTTTGACTTATTTTGCTGTACCTTGACAGTTCTGACAACAGATGAAAAGCTGAAGAGTCAGAAAGCAAAGGGCTGGCCAGATAGCTCAGCAGATTAAGGTGCCTGCCTAGGCAGACTCAGGGGTTGGAGGTTCGAAGCCCAGCCTGCCGTGCTGGTTTTGCCCCCAGGGTGAGCTGAGATGGTGATTGAGACTGAGTATGGTGGAGCACACTTGTAATCCCACTACTTGGGAGGTTGTAAACAGGGGAATCACTACAAGTCTGATCTGTGCAGTAAGACCCTGTAGACCCTGCACTAAATAAAAAAAAAAGAAAAAGAAAAAAGAAAAAGAGTGAGAAAGCACAGCCTCACCCTAAGCATCTTGAATGACAAGGAAGATGTACTGCTTCTATTCCCATTGCTCTGGGAAGATCTAGTTCTCAAGGCCCTGTAGGATGCAACAGAATTAGGGACATGACTAAATATGCACTTGCCAAACACAATCTTTTGGATCTTTTGTAGTTTTACAGCTTCAAAGGCTCACTGCTCTCTGTCTTTCTCCAGGAGCAGGGAAAGTTTGGCTGGCCCCACAGTTCAGGCAGTGAGCCTCACTCTTCAACATCATCTTTCCTGGCATCATTAACTTTGGATCCCAAGACTTCCACACGCTAACCTTCTTCATGGACCGAAACGCTGGTTTCTTAGTATGTTCCATGCATTCTTCTTCGTGGAAAGTAGATCTTAATTTCACCTCTGATCAACTCACTGAGGCCATAAGGATGAGATGCCTGAGTGGTTTAGACCTATCAGGTCTAATCCTTGAAGTAGAAATCGAGGGGTCTATTTGGACCCAAGTAGGGCCAGAGATACAGCTCAGTGGCACAGCAACTGTCTGGTAAGTGCAAGGTCATGAGTTCAATTTCTGGTGCCCCCCAAAAAACTTTAATAATTGTACACAAAGTAGAGATGATTTGTTTCCTAAGAAATGGCAAGATGAGGCAAGTGAATGCTGACCCTTCAAAGCATCCTTTTCCTCTCTTAGCAGTGCCCCTAGTCTCTTCTATATTATCACTGGTGGTTACTACTCTCTTCTGGTAGTCTATGAACTTTCTCATATCTCATTCACATTTGTACCCTAACTAGGTTTGGGAAATTTAGCGCAGTAACAATTCAGAGAAATATTTGTCCAGTGGATTTCTAACCCTAAGGATAAACGACAGAAACAAGTGGATGTTTTTGCACCTGGACTTCCCCTTTAACACAGCTGGGCATCGTAGTTTTTTTCTTACGTTAGTTTGTCCATTGTTATTCTTCTTTGTCTTCCCTGACTTTACCTTAAGCTTTTCAAATGAGAAACTAAACTTGCAATTCATTTCTCTTGAAGAGAGCACAATCAAGTTAAAACGGAAAAAAATTGCAAGCGATACAGAATTTCACTTAACAAAGTAATATGAATTTCGCAGCGTTTGTTGTAATACATAGTTGTCTTCCAACCGGTTATTCATATTATCAGGTATATGCATATAAAATTGGAAGAAGAAAGAAATGAAGAAGAAATGAAGAGAAAAAGTACTAACAATGGTTAAAGAAAAAAAAAAGGGAGATGAAACAATTGAAAGTATCAGCTGCTTTTTCAATAGGCCAGCAGAAATGCACAGTACAGTTGTCCAAACCCTCCCGCTTACACATATGGATTAATCTTCCCCCCGCTCCCTCTCCTATCTTTCTCACAATTCAGACTGCCGAATGGGGGAACTGTTAAGAAAGCCTTGGTCAGCATGGCTACTCACCGGAGCATGGAGGCTTCCAGCTGGATGGGTGGGTGGAGCTTCTGTTACTCCAGCCCTTCCATGGGCGGGGACTGTGACACTGGCGCCATGACAACCTATTGAAAATATCCTGAGTCCAAGCAGAAAATATTTGATTTGGGTTCAGAAGAGTCAAACGCAGCTGTTTGGGATTTCCTCATTGGTGTTTTATCCACCCTAATTGCTACTGAAAACAGTTTGCAATTCATTGGAGGGTTCTTTACATATGCCCTAAAGTATATGTGGCATTTCATTGGAAAACCATCAAATAAAGACTTCCAGGCCATGTAAAGGTCCTCCTCAGTGCCAGCTCTGAACCATACGCCTCCACGGCTTTGCTCGAAATAAATGTTGATCCTTGAAGATCCCTGCTACAGAGAAATCCTTCTTGCCACATTTCTAGAAGAGGAACCTCGAGGGTCTGCTGGCTTTGCTAAGAGGATGAGGGGCAGGCAGCTCCTTGCTTTAATATCTGTCCTCTAAGCTACTAGTGTTGGAATAAGATTTTTCCTATAATTCGCTATTCAGCTTGTCAGGAAGAACAAGATCTCAGAGAAGAGGAGCTTTCTTCTTGTATAAAGGAAATAGTTAACGAAGGGAAATAAGAAAGTAAAAACAAATAAGGGGAGAAGAAAAGAACAGCAAGAGGTAGATGAGCAGGGAAAAAGGAAGGGAACTGAGATGGAGGAAGGAAGAAAGAAGAAAGGAATGATTGCTCTAACGTATATTTATATTTCCCATAGGACAAGATTGGGAGAGTTCTTTAGAGAACACACCCAAAAGATTATCTCCATATTTAACTCTTTATCCCATTATCTCTTTTTTTTTTGTATATCCCATTATCTCTTTTGGAGAAAAATAAGAGCAACTTATTTCTTCTCGAATAAATGGATCCACTGCTACTAAGTTGAACACAAAAGATGCTTTCTGTAGGAGCACTTGCATCGCCCAAGTCAGACGTGCATGGCCTGTGCGGGTGCTGTGTGCATACAGGGTGGCAAAGGACTCTTCCTCAGGCTGACTCCACACCAGCTATGGGCCTTCCTTTCTATTTCTTCTTATGGACAAACACTGTCTGTATCAATGTAAGGAGAAGGAAGAGAGCTGGGAGAGAAGGCTGGAAAAAACTAGCAATGGGAAAAAAAACAAAACAAAACTGGAGAGCCAGCCTGGCACCAAAAATATAATTTAGTGTGCAGGTATTTGATTTGATAGAAAACCTGCATTGATTTAAAAAAATAGGTTCTCGACAAGGTCGTAATTCATTGAGAGAGGCCAAGCCCGCAGCTTAAGTTTGACATCTCCCTCCAACCTAAACCATAACTGGTTTTAGGTGATCCCCCGTGAGGGTAGTATGTTGCAGCTGGCAAAAAAATAAACACTCCTGAGCCTTGTGCTAACAGAATTTTTTGCTCCCCCCTCCTTTTTTGATTTACACCATGAGCTAAGGAAAACAGTTACATATTTGTGAGTTCCAGTTTTGTTTGGCCTTTGCAAGCTAGCAGGATTGGTGCCCCGCTGAGGGAGGGAGACGGCGCAGAAGCTGTAACAGCTTGGAAAGGCTTAGTAGAAAAGGCAGTGAGTGGGGCTTGGGGAATGGCTGGGGAGGAGGAAGAGACAAGGAGAGTGTCTGATGTGCATGCCTCTGCCCTCCTGTTCTCTGCCTAAGGGCCACCCGAGGCTGGACTGAGAGCCAGATTCCTTTAGAACTCAAGGCTTGAGAACAACTGGCTGCATTTCTTTCCCCACATGGCAGCATGTCGTTCTGAGAACATGGAGCATTGGTTCTTTCCTTCTTCCCTTCCTGCATGGCAGAATCAAGTCAAGCTGGGCAAACGCAGAGGAGCCAGCAAGCAGGTCTTTCTCTCCTTTGACACCTTTCCTGTTTGTCTACGTGGCTCCAACTCCGGCAAGGAATGGGGAGTGTCTGATCAGAATATGGAGCATTCTTGGTCTTTATTTTGTGGAAAATATGCTTCTGGAGAGTTTAGGAGCTCAGAGAGGTATCCTGTCGCTAGGTCATGGGATCGTGCCGGATAATCCGATTTGAGGTTTAGATCCTGGATTTTCGCTTGTCCACTGGGCTTCACACTACCACACGACCATTGCCACTCCATTGAAGAAATGAAATACAAAAGCAAACAAACGAAACAATTACTAAATGGAGTGGGGAGTCTGATACCCATGCCGAATGATGCAACATAAAGGGAGCATCCAGGGGCTATGGGATCCACAGGAAGGCTTAGCTAGTAAGACACCAGGGTCGGTTTCCCAGTTTGGAGAAATATCACAGTAAAGCATTATGATTAAACATAGAGGAAACTGGGCAAGCGATAGGCAAGATTGCTATGCTTTCAGCTTTTCTATAAATCTAAAGATTTGTGAAAATTAATTTGACATTTTTCTAGTGTTGGGGATTGAATCCAGGGCCTTAGTAATGAGCTACACCTCCAGCTCTTTTTTTATGTTATTTCCATCTTGTTTATGTATTTATTTGGCCCAGGATCTTGCTATGCACCTCAGACATTGTGATCTTCCCGTCTCAGCCTCCCCAGCATGGGATCACAAGCACGCACCATCACACCCAGTTTCAGGGCTGGCATGGTGCGCTATGTTTTTATTTTGAGTCAGGATCTTGTTTAGTTATGACACTGCCCAGGCTGGGCTAGAACTTGGGAGTCTCTTGCCTGTGCCCTTGGATTACAAACACAAAGTACAATGTCTGCCTTTGAATCTACCTTACAACAGAAACAGTGAGAAGCAAAAGCGTGTTACTATTTTTTCTAGGAGTTTCTGTTAGGACATTTCTTCACCACGGATTCCACCAAGAGGATGGAATCTACCGATTACTTTCAACAACTAAAATAGTATAGTGTGATGCATTCCACGTACACACCACAGGTGGTATAAAAGGTCCAAACAGGAAAATTTGGTCAAATCCAGAGAGAGAGCTTTTTGTTGATTGAGGCACAAAGATGAGAACTTCATCATTTTTATCTCTAGAAGAGGAAATGGGCATTTCATTAATGAACACCAATTTACAGACAAGGGGAAACTAAGGGGTTGAGTCTACTTCTTATTTATTTATTTATTTTCAGTTTTTTTACAGAAATATGAGAGTAGTAGTTTTTATCCTCAAGGGAACCCTACGCTAACCTGAATTTTTCTTGAAAAACATAAATAAGATCTTTCTTCCTGGGGCTGGAGAGATGGCTCAGTAGAGTAAGTGCTTCCCTGGAAAGCACGAGGACCTGAGTTCAATCTCCAGTTCTGCAAAGAAAGAAATAGAAAAAAAAAAAAAAAAAAAAAGAAAGAAAAGAAAAAAGATCTTTCCTCCTGAATATGCAGTCCAACTTCTGAGCGTCAACTGCAGTCATGGTTTGCTGCCCATGTACTTGCCAGAACCTCTACATTACCTTCATTCTTACATCATCCTTCTTCGTGTATGTATTTGTCACATTGTATAAACACACTCTCTCCGGTTTGCATCTTTCATCTTTTCTATCCGCAGCATATATCACTAAAAAAAGATGACTTCACAGGAGGCAGATGACTCCAGAACAATGTGCATAATCATTTGGTTTGCACATGGTCTCCATGACAATGTGAAAACACAAACGTCGTCTGCACTCAAAAGAGAAAATAAGAAACAACACCATGATGGTCTAAAAAATGAAGCTAACTTAATACTTCAACCAATTTTCTTTTTGTTCTTACCACTTTGTTACCATAAGTACTTCATGATGCAAGTGGGCTGCCCTTTCAAACACACACACAGACAGAGAAATGGATACCTTTTCCATCCCATTTGTCTCCTTCTCAGACACAACCACTGATTCACCGGTCTCTGGACGGGCAGCAGCCGCCACGGCAGCAGGGGCGCCTGTGAACCGGAGTACAGCAAAGTTCTAGTGTAACAGCGTATTGAATGTTTTCTTTGGCTGCACGACTCTCTCAAATCCCCCTTTCAACTAATATTTCTAAGATGTAGAAAGACATTCAAAAGGAGATAAATTCAAGGCTCTTCATGGAAGTGAGCACACCTTGCACAGAGAGTTCTGCCTTCAGTCCCGTCTCTGCTTGACTCAGTGCCCCTTTATTTTGATAATTGTGATGGCACGAAAGTTCACACCACTGCCTGCCTTCTAGCAGCTGGCAATTTGACTGTGAAGTAAAGCAGGAAATGTGTGTACATATGGGAGTGGGCATCAGATACCCTTTTATAACTACTCATTTTTTTGACTAATGTTTATAATCCCTCTTTTGCAAAAAAAAAA
>NW_004524609.1:10850948-10878215 GCF_000260255.1 Octodon degus | reverse complement strand
CCCTTTATATATAAAATAAAGACAGTAGTGACATTGATTCAATAGCAGAATTCATAAAAGTCACCCGGAGAAAAACCCCAAAGACAATAGATGTTCAAATGATGTCACGGTGAGATAATTACTCATACAGCCATCAGGAATCCTTCAAAGTGTGCTTCACACCAGTTTACATTCTAATCAAGAAAAGACAGAATGAAGTACCTACTTGCATGGACTTTATAGTTCCTTCATAGAGTAAAATCAAAGAAAAGAAAATAGATATGCTATTACTCCACTTTAGGGCTATGAAGAAAAAGAAGCCAGGATCAGGCATGCTGTCTCAGGTAGTAGGGCCAGGGAAGAGCTTTCCTAGATGACAGCTAAGTAGAATTCCTGGTGAAAGTTATGGATGTTGAAGCCACTGAATAATCTAGGGAAGCTTATTCAAAGGAGAGGATGGAGAAAATATTGCGTCATGGAGAAGCGCAGTGTTCTCTGGCTGATCGCTAATCCAGCTTTCAGATGCTGATGGTCATATTAGCGCTGGAGTGTGGTTGGCACTTCCATGGAGCATCCACGGTGCTTTGTGGCTGAAACAGAGGAACATCTGGAAATATTAGAGGAGGTGGAGCCTGAGAGGGAGAAGCACACAGATCTGGTAAGCGCGGGCAAAGTCTTTGGACCGTCCTGCAAGTGAGATGGAAGAAATCACCTGAGGGCTTGAGAAACGGGTAGGGGGTCAGATCTGGATATCATAAATATAAATCTGGGCAGGAAACTGGTTGGGGTTGGTGGACACAGGGAGAGTCGTGGAGACTGGACATCAATTCAGGACACGGGTGGTCATGGCTAGGAGGCCTAGGCCTTTGTGGAAGGGATGGCAAGATCTTATTTGGGATTGAGTTTGAGGTAGAAACAACTGATACACATTTTTAAATTGTATCATTTCCCCCTGTATCTTAGGAAAGGGTCTTCAGGGTGTTCAGGGTCTCGCTACTAGGTTGGACTCATAGTGATTCTCCTGTTTACAGCCTCCCAAGAGCTGGGATTACAGGCCTGCATCACCATGACCAGTCTTTTAAATAGTATCTTTAACCCTCTACTTTTCAGTATTATGTTTGCCTCATGTAAAATCTCAGTTAGTGAATACTGTACTTTTAAATGACTTAAGGTTTTTCTGGAACCTTCTTGTACCGGAGAATGCAGATGTGCTACCCCAGGATGTGCACCGTACCGACATTGTGTGGATCATGCTAGAGACCCCTGAGAGCAGACTGAATTTGCTTCTTTGCCTCTTAGCCAGTGATGCTGAGCTAACAAGAAATAAGTGATGGACAATATAAAAGAATTGTTCCTGTTGTTCTTCTTAATTTTCTTAAACTCAACAAAAATGCTATACAATAAATAAGAACAAAAAGCCAAAGTCCTCCAAGTAACCCACCTTTTACTCCAGCGTAGCCACAGTGGATTGCTGTGTGTTTTATCACTCGAAGGTACTTATCAAGACTGTGGATAAGGAAGAGTATCTGAGGCAGGGGAGAAAGCAGGATTTATTGTTGTTTTAAAATTATATTGCTAGAGTAAAGATGAGTGCATGGGCTAAATCGTGAAGTTATGGGGATCAGCTACGATTGAAATGGTGGGGTCTTGTGAAGGCAAAGGCAAAAGTGGAGGAAAATAAGATCTTGATTCAGAGAAGCTGTGAGACATAAGCTCTGATAGATTGGTCATGTGTGGACAGTTGCCTTGTAAGTGGTACGTATGGTTACTTGGTGAGCCTTTTCATCACATAATATATGATTAGCACATCTTCAGGCTACATAAGTACATTCAAGTTAATTTTTAGCACTTCAGATATTGAACATGGGATTCCTCTTTTCTTATGAATGTGATGAGAAATAAAGACTCGACATAGACATCATAGTTTTATTGTAGATACACAGTTTTTATAGATGTGTTTTCTTTTCCTTTCCATATGCTTTTTCAACCTGGAATCATCATGTGTTGCTTGCTCAGAGCCTACATGACTATCTGGATAATGAAATGTGATGATTTGAAGATAAGCTCCCGATTTCCCACTTAGCTATCTAAGTGTTCTTTTTTTATTATTTATTATTAGTTTTATTGAGAAACAAATAGCAATGAGACAGTTCCAAAACAGGTTAGTAGGACAGTTATAATACTTAATACCTTGCTTATCATTGTGTTTGTGTAGTAGTGATTCATAGTACAAGATGCAGACGTGATATCCTGTCCAAACACTTAGTACAAATCTTTCTTCTCACTGAATTAAGAGAAAGTAAGCGTTCTTGATCATTCATTCATCTGTAAATTTAACACTTACTTAAGGGCTATTCAAAGATGAGGAAATAGGATTTTTAATCTGATGGACTTTCTCAGGGTGAAGTGGGGAAGGCTACTAATCACTCAAGCAAGCCGAGAAGCAGTACCATAGCAGGAGAAGAGGAATGATGGAAGAAAGGTGCAAGGGGATAAGGCAGGAATACGCAGTACCCCATCCATCCATGGTTTCATTTTCTGTTGTTGGGATTACATGAAGTCACCAATAATTTGGATACCTTAGAGTTGCAAAAATTTCAGTTTTTTTTTTTTTTTCTTTTTGTATCTTAGGGAAGGGTCTACAGGGTGTTCAGGGTCTCACTACTAGATCAGACTCGTAGTGATCCGCCTGTTTACAGCCTCCCAAGAGCTGGGATTACAGGCATGCACCACCACACCCAGTCTCAATTGCAGTCTCTGTGCGACCCAGGGGTGGGGCCAGCACGGCAGGCCGAGATCAAACCCCCGGCCCCTGCGTCTGCTTGCAGGTGCTTTAATCTGCTGAGCTATTTGGCTGGCCCTTCAATTATAAATTTTGAACTGTGCACTGTGTAGTATTAACATATCTCAAGCCATCTCCTGCCATGAATCCTGCTCCATCTTCTCCCCATATGAATCCTTTTGGTATGGGCATATGTGTTGTGCATGCGTCACCCCTGGTAGTTATTTGGCAGTTACCTCTGTGGTTGTCATAGCAGCTCTCCTAGTATCGCTGCACTTGTGGTCATGGATCCTTTCCTAGACTTGACAACGATGCTAAAGCACAAGAAGAGTGATGCTCACAATCCTCATACTCTATAGAGAAATTATAACATACTTCCTTTAGTTGAGAAGGTGGAAGCCCTTGTGTTTATAAGATTAAAGCAGTATGCTAAGGTAGCTAAAATCTACAGTAAGAACAAATAAATCCTCTACCTGAGTTTGTCAAGAAATGGCCTTCGTATATGACAAAAGTGTTAGTGTCAAGAGGGCTTTAAATTGTAGGGTTTAGTGCTTTCCATGTTTGTAGGCATTCACCCGGAAGGCCTGGACCACAGCCATCTGGGATGGAGCTGCCGCTATGTATTGACAAGGCAATGCCCTCCAAGGAATTGGCCTTTAAACTTGGGATTGAAAGAGGTGAATCTATCAACTGGATTCACCAGAATACACAGATAAATATATACAGTAGACATCAAGTCAGGCAAAGTAGGTGACGTGTTTAGGAAACTACCATGAGAAATTTAGAGTGGGGCAGAGCGAGCCATAGGATCTTGCCTCCTATGCCAAGAATCAGGAAGTTGTGTGGTAGATCACTTGGCGTGCTCATGGTGCCAATGTTAGCACAATCTGTGGGACACTTCTGAGAGAAAAAGCAGATGCCAGGACACTCCAGCACAAACTGGAATCACTACTGGCATGCTTGAAATCACAGTCGCCTAAAAAAGAACCTTAGATTTTATTTGCACTGTAATGCAAAGCTGTAACTGCGTTTTCTATTGTGATACACAGTTGATGTAGACATTCAGATACTTTCTACAGTCCTGAGGTAGGTCTTCCACTTGTGAACAAGTTGTGTTCCTGAAAAACTGTGCAGAAGTCAGATTCCTCTGCAAGCCAATGCAATGAGTCCTATACAGAACACTGTGGTCACGGATTCTTTCCTTGACTTGAGAATGGTCCCAAAGCACAAGAAGAGTGATGCTGGCAATTTCAATATTCCAGAGAGCAGTTATACAGTGCTTCCTTTAGTTAAAAGGTGGAGGTCCTTGTGTTTATAAGATTAAAACAGTATGCTAAGGTAGCTAAAATCTACAATAAGAACAAATAAATCCTCTACCTGATTATTCATTCATCTGTAAATTTGTTATTAGTGGCGAAGGACTTCTGTTCACGTGTTCAGCAGTATTGCTGACCTCCGCCCACTAGAGGGCAGTAGAAACCCCTACCCCTACTCCTGGCAAGCAAGTATGTCCCTTAACCATAGGAGATATGACCTGATATTAAATTCTTTCCTAATTAATGACCACTAAACAGTGACTAATTTATTGTATGTATACTATATGTCGGTTTCTCTCCTAAAGGCTTTTGTATTTATCAACGATTTACTCTCCAAAGTCCCTAAAAAGATGAGAAAAGATTTGTTTGTTTCTCAGAAGAAGAAACTCAAATCCAAATATTGTAAGTGTACTTCTCAAGATGACATAACTTGCTAGCAGATGATGCAGCCAGAATTAATTGCCAGTGAGCTCCTGGCTTCCCACTCTCAGGCTTTTACCTATCTATTCCCTCCTCAGCAGATAGATATGCAGTGCCGCATAGGTCATGTTCTGATTAGGGCGATGTGCCAGAACTTTAGGACTTTCATACTGAGGCACCTTCAAGTAATCCAATTCTTTAAAGTTATACAAAGTTAGGATTCATATGTCTAAACAGTACTATGAAAATGAAGCTTAAGGAATAGTGTGACTCAGGGTTTATACCTTCATAAAACTTCAAGAGCTCATAGAGACCAATGTGATTATTGGGAAAACTATTCTATTATTTAAACAGAGGGAAAATATTCTTATATTTTACAAGCTCCTTGAGATATATGTACTGCTTCAGGTCCCTTAATTCAGGCCAAGGTAAAACCGCTATGAGAGGATCTTGAAAGGAAGTGCCATCGTTCATACCTAAAAAGACATTTCGGCAGGCTCTGGATTCAGGGAAAAGTTCTTGCTTTGAAGCCTACTTCCTCCCTGACGTGTGCTTCTTTAAGAAAACAGGCCTTTGTCTCTGTTGTTGACTAAATATTGTCTGAAATGCAAAAGAATCAAATGTTTAAAAGCCTACCTTGAGTAGATAATATAAAGAGCATGACCATGACCACACACTGCTGTTGTTGAGCCCTACTTTTGAATTAGTTACAAACTCCATGCATGTGGGAAAGCTGACTGTGTGTCTTCCTTCCTGCGTCTCAGATGCCTGTGTGCGTGCTTGTAAGTGGTGCACTCTCTGACCGTGTCTATAAGACATTGTTCCTCCTGTGTGCTGGCCTTCTCTACAAAGCAAATTGTGTTTTCATTGTAGAGTAAGCCAGTTGCTGGAAACTGAAATGCATACTGAAAAACACTATGACAAATTAATTTACATCCTCAAATCAGCACTTGAAGCCCAGAAGTGAGGAAAAAAAAGGAAAGAAGAAAGAAGGAGAGAGGGAGGGAAGGAAAGAGGGAGAGGGAGAGGAGAAAGAAGAAATATCATGAACTATTGGCATGAATTTCTGTGGTATGTTTTGTCATTGAGACTAGTTTGTGTAACCTGAATAAAACTATGAAAAGGGTAATTTCAACTTTTTTTATCTGCATATTCTTACTTCCAGTAATTTTTTTCTTCCAGCTACTGACACTGAGATTCATCATTTAGGAAATATGCTTAGGGGAATGAAAGTCACCTAGGCACTTCTTTGAATAAGCTGTGGTAAATTAATAATCTTACTAAGGGGGAGAAATTGAGGACAATGGAGTTAAATGCATCTTGGAATACTATAATGTTTGTGCTCCTTGGAGGCGTGCTTAAAACTCTTCAAAACTTCTGGTTTTGGAATTTGTATTTTTTTTTTTTTCCATAGGATTCAAGGTAACGGTGGGCAATCTCCACAATGCCTTCTCTCTGAGGTGAATGCTTTGGTTCTTCATCAGTCTAGAAACTCTCAGAGTGGGGTTCCCCAGGCCAGCCTCTCCACCATCAGCAGAGAACTTGTTAGAACTGTATACCCTCAAGTCCCACCCAGGAAGAAGCATTTTCACCAGGTGTCCAAGGGAATGTGTGCTGGGCAGAAGTGGTATGGAGGATGTGCTGTGTGAAGAGATGGGTCTATTGCTGGTGCCTGTGTCCAGATCCCTGCCCCCAGCCTCCTGTACTCAGTGGAGGGGCCAGAGGGTGGTGATTGGAACATGGGTATATGGTACTCCTCATTAGATTAATTTACTGACTGTTCTAGAGCCACCTATGATATTTCCAAGTCAAACCTGGTAGGAAGAGAAGAGTCTCTGAGGGTGTGGACCAAGGGGTACACATCTCTCCTCCTGCTTTGAACTTCCTGATTCCTGCCATCATACTATGAACTGTTTCTCCTCTGCCAGGCGCTTCTGCTACATCACCCAGCCTTGGAAACAGCTGAATACAGATGGAAACCTCGCTAAACCTTTAACTTGTGGGTGTTGGTATTTTTCCCAACAACAAGAAAGTAACTAAGACATCTATGCATTGCATCTGGGACTGATGTCTACGGTTGTAAATTTTCTTTGTATATTTTCTCTGTATGTTACTTTTCTGGCCTTCAGCTCTAAGAGGAATTAAAGCGTGAACTCATCCATGCTTAGAGAGAAAGTGATTCTAGTGAACACAGCTGGTTACACCTACCCACTTTCATTTCCTAAGGATTCCTGATTCATCTTTGTCCATTCCTCCTCAAGGCAATCAGCCTGTTTTGGGGGAAAGTGCAGCTCCCTCAGCTCAAGAGCTGAGTCCCAGGTTGTTAAACCAATCAGGTGAGGTGCAAATGTGGGCATATAACTTAAGCCAACCAGTCAGAACAAGCTTTGGTATTCTTTGGAATTCTGGGTAAGGCACACTGTTTTGTCTAATAAGCATAAAGAATCATGCGACTTTGTTGCCACTGGAAAACTTCCATGATCATGGGATATGAGTGTGGCAATAGAGGGGAGTTGGGCTCGGGATAAAGTAGGCAGAGTAAGGCAAGCGAAGGCAGAATGTCCTCCATGGGACTTTCTTTTCTTTCTTTTTTTTTATGCATTTGGTTGTTTCCAGGTCTCACTGCACAGCTCAGACTCATGGTGATCCTCCTGCTTTCAGCCCTCCCAGTGCTGGGATTACAGGCATGCACCACTACACCTGGACTATAGCCTGCTCAGCTTGCACTGTTGGTGAGGCTGATGTGGCATTTGTGGCACTGGGGATTGAACCATGGTCCCTGCGCTTGCCTAAGCAGGCACATTAGCCTGTTAAGTTATCTCACTGACCCCCCTTAATGGCACTTTCTGTCTGCTGGTTCATTGATGCTTAAACCCCCTCTTTAATTGGCTTCTTCTTATAGAAGTTAAGCAAATCTCCATCCCTGTGTAAAGCCAGTTTGAAGTGACCTTTCTGTAACCTGTAGCTTGAGGACTCTAAAGACATATGATTTTACAGAGAGGGTGGCCCTAGCAGGATTGAGGTCATGCTGGATTTGCTAAAAGGTGTCCTGAGAAATCCAGATTTACACCTGACCTTGGAGGGGCTGGATAGCCTCAGAGGACGGGCTGACGGCTTCCCGTAATGGATCCATGTTTCTTAGCGGGATGATCAAGAATATTTTAGGAGGGTAATGTGGTAAAAGACAATATCCTGCATATAAGCTGAGAGAAAACATAGATACTTTTTTCTTTTTAATCATAAAAAGGATGGATGGTTCTTAAAGGCTGAAGATAGCCAGAAAAGTTGGGTTATGTATGTGTGTTACCTTGGCTATGCAATATTTGGCACATGTAAGGAAATGAATCAGACTTAAATTCATCTCATCCTCCAAATCCCTGCATCCCATTATGGCTTCTGCAACACTGGAAAAAAAAGGGTGGGTGAGATTAACGTCAGTCTCTGCTGCTACAGCTGTTCCCGAGAGAGTAACTACTCACCGGTTTTTTTCCTACATCACCCTCACTGGGCTTTTTGCCCCTCTTCTAGAGTTCCAGTTGATCTGGGTGGCTTGCTGATGGGCTGGTCCAGTTCTCCAACCTAGAGGCTTCTGAACCCCTGAGTCTTTTTTAATGTTTGCTTGTTTCCTCTCCCTTTTGACGAAGGTGATTACCCCTATACAGTGAAAACTGAGTGGGAGCGCGCCAAAGGACCTCTCAGTGGCATAGGTATTCTTCTGTCGCTCTCTCTGGTAGCAATGATTTTTGCTTTCTTGGGTTAATGAATTCCTGCCTTTGCTGGTTTACTGTCAGGAACAACCCCAAAATATACACGGCCCACCTGGATTTAATTTTAGCAGAATTTAAACTGTATTCCCCGCTGGCAGCATCCTCCACGCTGAAACATGGACCATGTAGATCCCAGAGCTTAAAGCTGCAGGAGCAGGAAACTGACATTCTCTATACAGGCCAATAAGCATTGGAGTAGGACCAATCCTACTTCTGCCCCCAATTCCCTAATTCGTGTGTTCAACCTGTTGGCTTCACAGCATTGTACTGTTTTAAGACCCACACTGCAATCTGAGAAAGGATGCTCCATCTTCATCCGATACCACCTTCACGTTGGTACCAGGGCTAAAACTGAGAGGCCGTGCTCTTCCAGCACAGCTCTAGATGGTACAGCAAGTGGTAGGAACAGAACAATCTGCAGTGGTGTGTCTGTTCCCACTGATGGTCTGGTATAAAGTAGCTCCCTTTGGCTTATGCGATGTCATGTGAGAATCCTTGCTGGTAGGCCAGACATACTCTGACGCCTGAGAGAAGGTGAATGAGCTGCTGTCGACAGCAACAACAAAGATGCCAATCCATACCCAGAATATAATTCAAGAGAAAATATTGCCCTTTCCAGAATGTTGCTAAATAGCTGAGCAAAATGTGGCGGTCATTGAATTCTAGTAGGGAGCATCAGGCACAGACTTGCTGTCTAGCGCTCGTAGCTCAGGTGTCCAATAGCAGTATTTAGGTTCATGTCAGTGAGAGACAGCTCTTGCTGTCGCTGCTGTGTCAGCCAGGATCGAGGCTCTGTCCACAAGCTCTTTATACAAACACTGGCGTCTGTAAGGGCAAAGGCTGAGCCACATCCAGGCGCATCTTTGGTAGTACCATCACTGTGTGCCTGACTTCCATGTAAGTACAAAGATTCTTATTCCATGTGTGTTTCCACTGAGAACCTTGACAGATACGTTTTTTGTTTCCCACAGTGCTATCTCTAGTCGGCCCATCTTTCCTGGCCCTCTGCAGTCAGTCGGGCCATTTACCCACTGCCACAAGACTATGTGCTTTCTTGTTAAGTTCTTGTAATCAAATTGATACAAAGTGGATGCCCAAGTGCCCCGGTCAGCCCTCTACCTGACAGAATGGCTTTCTCATTGCTGCTGTTCTTCAGGGCTACATGGAGTGAGCTAACTCTTTGTTTGTTGCTTGTACCTATTGCCTCTACTTGAAGAAATGTGCCTTCTTGTGTACTTGATAGTTGTGGTAAGCACACTGGCGGATCTTAACTGGTGTGGTTTCTAAATGCCAAAGTTAGATGGGCTTGCTCCCAAGGTGAGTTGCTATCGCTGATATCCGATGGTCTGTGTCATAGCTCATTCCCAGGCCCAGTTTCAACCCCTCTGTAACTGGGGCAAATTTAGAATTCCAGTGGCAGAACTGCACTTCTTTGGGTCCTCAGGGTTGCTCAGAATAATGCTGCTGATTCTGGATGAAGATATCGAGTTGCAGAGAAGTTACCCAGCTGACCAACTAGTACCATCTGGAAAATGGTAGCCCTGTCTTATACACGTGCATTCTGACTTCAGAGGCTAGACTACTCCTCTGCTATACTGTCTTCTACAGTTCTAGGAGTAGAAAGAGGTTTGGATTAGACAACAAAGACAGAATGCTACTGTGATAGCGCAATATTATTGTACGTATGCTGTGCAATAGGAAAACTTAACTGCTGCAAAAATTCACTCTGACTACTGATTAAACCCTTGTTTCTAATAATTCCCCAGCTATCCTGTGCTGATCTTTGAATTTTAGGTCTTTTTCAACAGAAACAATGCAGAATAACATACAAGAATATTAAGTATGCTTAAATATACTTCCACATTGGGCTGGGGAGATTAGCTCAGCAGCCTAAAGCCTGACTGGCAAGCACAAGGACCAAAGTTCAATCACTGGTTCTTCACGCCATGCTGGCCCCAAAACCAGGCTTGCTGGTGCATACCTGGTGAGACTCTGTATTCAACAAATAAATAAATAATAAACAAATAAAATTTTAAAAATAATAATTTAAAATATAGTCTCCTGGTTTCTGTCACTCAATTTGCATTCTTACTACAATCTGTTATACTTATTTTTTTATTTATTTATTTTTTTTATGAATTTAGGGCAGGGTTGACAGGGTGTGTAGGGTCTCACTCCATAGATTTGACTCATAGAGATTCTCCTCTTTTCAGCCTCCCCAGTTCTGGGATTACAGGCATGTGCCACCACGCCCAATCTCAGTAGCTGCCTCTGTGCCCTGGGGAATGGGGTAGGCAGGGCTACAGTCTGTTTTCAAAAGCAGCAACTGTCCTGTTTGTCTTTATTTCAAACAAAAGACAAATGATGACAATGGAAAGAAACAAGAGTGAAGGGAAGAAAATCAATTCAGTGCAGACTCCTGTTAAATATGAGTGTATTGCTACCTATAATACTGATGATGCTATAGTCCTGGGTCTGAAGGAACAAATTTGGATGTCACATCCTCTCCAAGGAAGTCCATATAAAGCTCTGCACTTTGTTTTGAGGTAATCAAGAAAGCTGTGTTGGGAAATACTCTAATCTCCCTCCACTACGTTGGTGTATCAGTTTTAATTGTTACCCTCTGCCAAAAAATGTTTTTGGCAGTGTTTCACTCAGCACTGTATGCCAAGAAACTGTTGCTGGCGGATAACAATAAAAAGAGGCAGTTTATAATATAAGGTTCAGTATAAAAGGAAAGTTAATAAGAATAAAATACATTTAGTCTGCTTGGCTGAAGTAGGAGCGTGTCAAGCTACAGGAAATCTTCTGTAGTGATTTTATAACGTCTGTGCCCTGAAATAAAATTGCTCGTGAAGTGTCTACGAAAGCCTGGCCTTCCACCCCCAGCCACAGGAGGACGAGTACGTTGTTTGCATTTGTTCTGTGGAGCACCTTTCCTGACGCTTTTCACTCTCTGGCTGGTATTTGTACTCTACACTGTTAGCTTTCAACATGGTTTTATGGAAGCAGGGGACAGCTGGGGGCCAGGTGGATGGAACAACTCAAACAATTGTTAGACCACCAAGACTTAACAACAGAAAAAAACAAGCGTGAAAACGTCTGCAAAAGGAACCAGATCTAGACACGTGGCAAATACTCACTGGTAATAGCAAAGAGGGGGAAAAAAAGAAAAGAAAAGAAAAGAAAAGAAAAAACCTTTCCAGAATTCAGTAATTTAAAGTGACACTGCTGCCTTCATTAAGTTTAACTTAGACTTGGTTGGCAAGCTGTTTCAACATCCCAAGTGGAGGGAAAAAAATACAAGTGAAAAATCACAGCAGGAATCATATTAACCCCTTCCTTGAAACTGTGGGGTCTTAGAAAGACACAGGACTAGAAGATAAAATAAAGAAATAAAATAAAACATTCCCAGAAACTATGCTTACATTTTCCATTTGCAATAGCACTCATGCACCAGACACATCAACACACACACACACACACACCACACACACACACACACACAAAATGGAACAAATGAGATAAATAGTGGGGAAATACAGGAACTACTAACTTCTTTAGCAATCAAATGTAAGATAAACAACTTTAAGAGAGAATGTAGTAGTTTACTTATAGAGTTTTTAGGTGAAATGATTTTGTCTCTCTATGCATAGAGAATTGTCATGAAAAATAGTAGGTGTATTTTCCCTCAGTCTTCTTCTCCAAGAAAACATACCAAGCATGACTGAACAAAGCATCTGCTTCAAAGTCTTTCTCCATGGTGGGAAGTGCTTTCGAGCAAAAATCGTAAAATTTGTCAATGAGACCTTTGTGAGAAATGGTGATTACCTTTCTCCTACCTTTTGTCAAAGTTATTAAAGCTAAAAGGCTTCTCTACCATACAAAAGCATACCTGCAGTGAGAAGAATCGTGTCCTAACAGACTTTTTGCTTTGCCCCAAGCATTGCCCTGGCACTGACTTGAGAAGTGATTTTGCAATGTAGCATAAATAAGCAAGCCTGGGAATGGGCTTTTCTTTCTTTCTTTTACTTATTTACTCCTTTTGATCTGTACAGTCCTCTCCTCCAACAGATTTTGGGGGAATTTCTAAAACCAACTATTGTAATGAACAGATGACAGTTCTGAAAATCAAATCAGGTTTACCTAAGACAATTCCATGGGTCCAGGACAGCCTACTATTTCCTCAGCTGTTCAGCAGGGACAGAACCTAACTTCTGGAATTAAAAAAAAAACACCGCCTACCCTTTTCTCCGCCTTTAAAATTTCAGTTGGAATAGTCACAAAACAAATCACATTGGTGAAAAAAGACCAGACTAGTAGCTGAAACATGCTAATTTGTGGTAGGCTGCAAAGCTATTTTAGTTGCCTCGAAAGGCAGACGTTCTAGGTCTATATTTGAGGGTTAGAAGAAATAGTTTCAACCAGCGAGGTCTGGCATATACATCTCCTCTTCAAAACAGAAAGGGTAAGGGTAAGGACCTTGGGTTTGTAGCTATCATTTGAACTACAATCTGAACATGAGAAATAGCTGCAATGCAGGTAAGCGGCTAGTCAGAATCAGAAAAAATACACCATCACTCTCATTCTATCTCTGTCTTATAAAGTATTTTCCCTGGAAACACATTCCTGTACTGCCTGAGTTTTGGGTCTCCACAGTGGAAATGAAGCTCCACTTTTTATCCTCGCTGTGAACCAGAGTCAATGGTATTGGAGAGCAATCAATATTTTTATTTAACCTTGGTCTTTAGCAATATGTGAGTTATATGGTGAGCACAGGGCACAAGACCGTGTGTGTGTGTGTGTGTGTGTGTGTGTGTGTGTGCACTATGGAATAAACAAAGTTTGTAATTCAGGAAGCAGACAGTAGAGCAACTCAGGCTGAACTGTGGAATGTAATTTAAGTTTGTTGTAACTTAAAAACAAGAAAGCAACTTACAAGGTAGAATTTGAACTCCTCTATATAAGGTACAAACCCTTCCCTCTTCCCTCTACTCTTCCATGTGCAAGTGTCTTGGTTACTGTGCTCTCATGGCTGGGACAAAATACTGACACCCAAGATTAAGGAAGGAAAGGATTAGTTTGCTCACAGTTCATGGAGGTGTCAGTCCGTGTTCCACTGGCTCCAAGGCAGAGGGGCACATGGCAGAGGGCAGCAGCTCATGGAGGTGGAAAACAGCAAAGAGCAAAGGGAGGAGCAGTGGCTGAGGTAGAGGCTAGCAAGCCTCTCTCCCTTCCTTCTATTGTATTCAGGCTACCTGCCCCAGGGCGCCTGTAGCACTCACACCCATAATCCCAACATTGGGTCATGAGTTAATCACAAATTCTAGAAGCCTGACCCAACTACTGCATGAGTCTTTGGGGGAGGGAGACACCTAGACACAAACCATAACAGTGAGTGCGTGAATAGAATTCAGAGGCCTGTACCAGTAAATAGCTGTGACCCCGATATGGAATAAATAGTCCAAGTGTAGATATTCTTGTCCACTTCTGTTACAGTTCTAGGCTTTGTATGGTCTAGTTTCCAATTTTGTTAGCTTGGAAGAGAGCATAGTCATTACCCTTTTTTTTTTTTCATTGTTTCCCTTCAGAAATGTTGTTATTAAGTTCAACTAAAAGCATTTCACCAAGGATTCAAAAAGAAATGGCTATTGAAATTAACCAATGGGCTAGTTAGCATCTGAGCAAATAAATGTCTCCAATTCTGTACACAATATGTTTCCAAAGCTCTTTGTTTTGTTTGTTTCCTTTCTTCTAGTAGTTTGAGAGATGAACAATCCCGGGGGAGCATTCCACACAAAGCCGTTTTTTCCCTCTATTTTAAAGAAATTCCAAAAGAAAAATCTAGACTGGAAAAACATTCAGTTTTGCTTAGAGCTGCCTTGAAATTTCAGTCAGGGAAAAGTGCACAGCCCTGTAATCTGTCTGAAGAGAGAAATAGTCTGGTCACATGAGCTCATCTTCCTCCAGTTGAAAGGATTAAGATGTTTCAAATTCTTAATTCTATTATTAGACCATATGGAAGCCAAGAAGGAGGAGATTTACGATGCCTGATTTTCTTAATCTCCTACGTTTAGCAAAATGCTTAAAAACTCTGAGGCATTTAATCATCATCCATTGACTTAAACTACACAGTGTTCTTCTAAGAGGGCTTTAGCTTAAGAAGTCTACCTTAAGCACCGGTCTAGACTGAGTAACATGTTTGGCTGAGAAAACCAAGCTCAGAAATGTCACTTCTTCACTCTGACATCTAAAAGCATTCTTCCTGTCCCCAGATTTTTTCCAAGCCTCTCTAAAGTCAGCCACAGATTTGTATGCAAAGCACCATCTAACTGCTCATGCATATCTGAATTATAATTCCACCACTTCTCACACCGAAGTGTTTCTAATTCAATGCATTATTATTAAAAGTCAGTTAATTATGAAGTTTGAGTACTCCAAAAGTATTTTTTAAAATTGAAGTAAATTGTTCCTTCATTTTATAAATAACTTGGTGATAGGAAATGTTTCAATAGGAGGAGAGACATGGGTGTTTTAAAACATTTTGACAATGTGTTTAATGCAAATAACAGCACAGAAAAATAACTAATAATATATGGTATTAAATGATATTGATAGCATTTAGGTGTGCTCACAGTAAGCTTGAAGGCTACCACTGCCTTCGCCTAAGATCTGTAGCTATTAAGAGTAATTCCTTAATCTCTTAGTCTGATGTTCTCTTGTCAAGAATGCTTAGATCTTGATCCAGTGGTGCTATATTTTTGTATTATGCAGCTGAACAGGGTTCATAATAGGTAATAAATATCTCTGAAATTACACAAATTACTCTTTATTTAAATCACTGTTTACCTAACACTACATTGCCAATGTTCATGAACAGTCAAATTGATACTTATGATTTTATTTATTATTGATGATGATTAGGGCATTGAGTCAATATTCAGATTCTCAGTCTCAAGACTGGGGATACAGATCAAGGAGATTATGGGGCCAAAGAGTAAAGTGATCAATGATGTAGAGTGTGCCTAAGGAGAGTCACATGGAGAGAAAACACTCTCTCAGGCTTTCACAGAGAGCACATTGGCCAAGCAATGGCCGTGACTCATCTACATGGCTGACACTGACAAAGGTTCTACAATCTGAGGTACAGGATCTCAGAATAAATCCTGAGGGCATTTCACTGACCTTCTCAGACCAAAAAGCTACAACTCTTGTTGCATAGGTCCTGCTTTACCTTGGTGTTAACCATCCAGCAGAAAAGTATAAAAACGAAATATAAGAAGTAAAGCCATGATGTTATATTGAGCTGTAGCAGACTCAGGTCAACAATTTCTGACATTGCCAGTGAAGGGGAAGACCCAATACTATTATGGGCTAAGGGACTCTTTTAGAATATTTTGCTCAGTTTACATACCTATAATATTCAAATAAATGGAACTTAACAAAAAAAGGGGATACAGATGAATGTCCATTTTGTATCTGTGTATTCAAAGTGGTTAGGATAGATACATAGTTACATTCTCTTAATGAATAGGGTGATTTGTTTTAATGGTGTTTGTAGATAGGATATCATGTCTGCATCTTGTACAGCAATTAACCACTGGGAGGAATGTACGCAATGTGTTAATCATTAAAACTGTCCTCCCAATTTGATTTGAAACTGTCTCATTGCTATTTGTTTATCAATAAAGTTATAGAAAAAAAAAGACTGGGGATAAAACTCAACTTCATAGAGCCTACCTGGCAACTGTGATGTCATTAAATCAATTCCCTCTAACGAAAAGCAAAAACCAGTCTTCTCAATTTCAAATTGTTAGGAAGTCCTGAATTGTTTAGTGTTTCCTACTCATGAGAGGTTAGCAATTACCTACCCTGAATTTTTATATGTGAAGAAACAGATGTCCAAAGATGCTAGAGGCTTCATCAAGGTCAGGCATTGCTTTGTTTTGTCTGAGGTGCTGCGCATAAAACTTAGATATTTGCTCATGCTAGCCAAGCACTTTACCACGGAGATAAACCTCTCACTCTCTACACATTAGGAGTTTGAGGGGTCCCAAAATGAAAAGGAAGGCATTTGCATAAGGGGAGATCAAATTCAGCCTTCCCTGCTAGGAAGGGCAGTTGCAATGACCGAAGATCAGATACGTTTTCAGCCTGTGTTGGCACACATCCATTCTGAAACCTGTACGGCTGAATATGTAATGGGTTTTTGCATAGCTGACTCCTGCTCTTTCTGGTTAATGTTTTCATGGGTATGCAAACGTGGTGTAAGATACTTGAAAGCACATGAAGACTTCAAGCGGAGTCCTGGACGCATACCCAAGGCCCAGTCCTATTCATTATTCTTGAAAGTACCCAGTGTAGCTTTTCCTTTACTCCATTTCTATGTTTATGAGGACACAATCTCGTTGCACTTGGTTGCATCAGAAAGTGTAAGAACATTTCTAGGAATGGACCCTCCCACCGGATCACAGAAGACTCTGCCTGCTCAACAGGGAGTTTACAGCACAAACAAATACAAGTAATGCCTGGGATGCTATGAACACCTGCAGAAACATGAATTAATTTCCAAGTTGGGATGCAAAGTTTCTGATTATGTTTCTATAAACATATATATATATATATTATACATATGAATACATCAACTGCAACATCATACATCATATCTACTTTTTTTGTATTCCCACAGAAAGTATTGAATTCAGAAATGCTTGGTGGAAGCAGAAGCGACCCTTACTTCACATGGTGCCTCTGAGACATTTGGCGGGGAGGTGGGGTTTGTCTTGGCACCCTCCCTCCTCTTCGGCAGCCTCTCCTTCCCCTTTCTGGGCATTTCATTCCTTACCCCATCAGGTTTTAATCTTGCTCTCATTTTTCAAGTACTTCCCTTTAGTTGTTTGTGATAATGGCTTAAAGCAGTCTGACTCCCACAGGTATTAGTATAGAGGCTTCAGCATTTTCATACAGGGGCTCAGAAACCTGAACAGTTTTCAGAAATCAAATTATCTGATGACTCTGACAGAACAGTGGGATGGAATTTATGCAGAGGCAGTTCTTGAAGATTTTTCTAGATGCCCACAGGTGACAGAGACTTGGTCTGCCTGTCCCATGACCATTTCTAGGAGATTTGGGGGCCTGTGAATGATAGTTCTTTCTGCAGTGGGAAGGAAGAGACACTAAGGGAACAGCTGGCCAGGAGAGAAAGCCTTTCACCAAGGTTTGTTCTTTTTTGTTTGTTTATTTGTGTTTTGTTTTGTGGGCTCTTTTTTTCTTTAGATTCAAACTTAAGTCATTCTTTCAGAGGGAAGAATGTTGGATTGTTAATATGTTTAAAAGAGAATATTAAACATAAACTGAAAAGAAAAGTTAAAGTTGCAGATAGCCTTGCTTGAAAAAATAAACCAAAACCACATAAAATCATTCCACCATTGTAACTGCACACAGGTGATTTTTATCACTCCTTCTTTGTCCTCTCTCACCCCCACCTTGTGTCTTCCCTTGTTGTCCCTCCCTCTCTCCTCCTCCCCCTCCCTCCCTCCTTCCCCCTCTCTCCTTTTCTTCCCATCTTTCCCTCTCTCCTTCCTTCCTTCCTTTCTTCTCCTTTTATTTTATTTTATTTATTTATTTATTAGATTTTTGGTGCAACCATGGATTGAACTTAGGCCCAGGCGCTTGCCAGGGAAGCACTTATTCTACTGAGCCAACGCCCTGGCCCCTCTCCCCTTGTCTCTTTACCTCTTTCTTTTCCTCCAGCTCTTCCTCCCCTTCCACATAACATGAACTTACCACTACTTGATGAACTTTTGATCGAAGTGCAGGAAAATTCAATAAATATCAAAGTTTTGCATCTGTGCTTTCATCTTGCCTAAGCAGCCCCAGTCAGCTATAAGCAGAACCCAGGGAAGCTGACTTCACCTTTTCTTCCCACGTAAAGTCGAGTCCTAAACTACTCAGAAAATATTAACTGATTCCTACACACTAAGTCTTTTATGCGTGCTGTAGACACAGCACCAACGTAGCTAGGGAAGTTCCCTTTTCCAACAGAGAATGACAGACATGATCAGATCAGACCCACATGTGCAAACATTGTATTGTCTCTTGTGATGGATTGTGTGTATTTGTCACCCCAAAGCTTCATGCAGTCATGGGGCAGACTTATACAGTTTGTGATTAACTCATGATCCACTGGGATTATGGGCATGAGTGCTGCTGGGATTATGGGTAAGAATACTACTCCCAGCTTGGGGTGAATAGCCTGAATGCAACTTAAGGGAGACAGACTTCCTCTCTGTAGTCACTGTTGCCACTTCTCCTTTTGCTCTCTCTGCTCTTTGCCACTACTATGAAAGGTTACCCTCTGCCGTGAGCCACACGGCCTTTGAGCCAGCCGAGTATGGATGGAAACCTCCAGTAACTGTGAGCCAAATAAACTTTTCCTTCCTTCATTTTGAGTGTCAGGTATTTGTCCCAGCAATGAGAGGAGAGTAACTGAGACATATCTGTAGTGTGAGAACCTAAAAAAGAAAAATGGAATCTGAAAGGTACAAGAGACATTGGGAAAAAGGAATAAACTTATTCAAAAGGAAAGAGCTGCTAAGTTAAAGGGAAGGACAGAAGAGGGTTATGGGAAAGAGACATATTTATGTATGTATGGGGATGGTTTGGACAATTGCACTGTGCATTTCGGCTGGTCTATGGAAAGAAGAACGTTCAATTCATTTCATTTCCTTTTTTAACGTTCAATTCATTTCATTTCCTTTTTTCAATTATTTGTACTTTTTCTCTCCTTAATTTCTAATTCATTTCTTTCTGTTTTTTCTTTCTTCCAATGTTCCATGTATATATCTGGTAATATGAATAACTGGCTGGAAGACAACACTGTGCTTTACAGTAAATTCTGTGAAATTCATATTACTTTGTTAAGTGAAAACCTGTATCACTGTAAATTTTTTGTTTTAATTCTAAGTTCTACTCTCTTCATAAAATAAGAAAAATAGTGAAGAGAGAGATTCTGGTGATGTGAGAGTGATTAGATAGATATTACACATTTGAGTGTTCAGGAACCATACAGGAGAGATCATATTATAGCTGTTGAATGAACAATTCATTCATGTAAAGATTAAAGGAACAGTTGATGTAATCTTCCTAAAATGGAAAACAGCTCAGGAGTCTTGGGGCATAGGAAGACCAATGTTTTTTTTGCACTTACTGAGCAAAGGAAAGTCTTGGGCCAAGGGAGACACGAGTCCAGCTTCTCAGGCTTTGTAAAGAGTAAGAGCACATTTGATGTATCTCATTGTTGAGGGACAAACTTGTGGAATGGTAAGCAGAACAGCAATCAAACACATTTTATTTCAGAAAGACCATTCTGACTGTGTGGGGAATGCACTCAGCACCTGAACAGCAAAAGAAAAGGGAACACTGCGGTGGGAAAAGGGGACTGCTGCAGAAATCCTTGTAGATGCTGGTGGGAATTGTGCCTGGTAATAAAGATGGAGAGAAAATGAACAGTTTTCTGTTTATACTCTAAAAGTAGAAGATGAATTGGGCAGAAGGTAAGGAAAAGCGCTAAATTAAAGATGTGTTTCAGTTCAGTAATAGGACAGCAGTGTTGCAGTGAATTCTAGGAAAGAATAAAAAATATGTGCAAAGAGAGCACTGGAAGAAAAATAGCAATGTTTGACACAGAATACAATACAGACACGAATTAAGTGTCAGTATAGATATTAGAAGGCAGCAAAGTTCTGAATTAAAGTCAGGACATACGAGTGATTGGCATTTATGCTCCATTTAAAATCAAAGAAGCCAGGTTTGGTGAGACACATCAGTATCCCAGAATTCTGAGGCTTAGGCAGTAGCATCATAAGTTTTAGGCCCTTAGTCTGGGCCACTTAGAAAGACACTGTTTAAAGAGGGGTGAGGCAGGGGCTAGCACTCAGTGCAAAACTCTGGCTTCATTCCCTTAAAATAAAAGGAAGTTAAGAAATTAGATGCATTATATCCCTGGAAAGTAGATAGAAGCAGAAACAGGTATGGACCCGTCAGTAGTGAAAGAAATAATACCCAAAACACAGGGTGGTCTGTTATTACAATGTAAGATTAACAGAACATGGGTGGTACTACGGAAGCCTCGTAGAGACAAAATTGGAAATGGGAGAAAATCCCTGGAATGCTGCTGAGAGATCCGGAAGACTGACAAGAGTAGAAGCGAGCATTCGATTTGGTTCCGTGGAGGGCGTTCATGATCTTGCAAAGAACATTTGCAGTTTAGCAACATTGTATAAAGCTACACTGACGTCATTGCAGTAGTAAAGAGAAGGAGTCCATCTGACTGCATGATCACCATTTGAAATACTTCCAAGATCAATAATTTTGTCTGACTTAGGGAGAGTGACTTACCTGCTGGCAATTAATGATCTGTGGAATTCATACCAACGTGGAGCTCGCCATCAGACAGGACGCAAAAATTGAAGGAGTGTTTCCACCCACAAAACCCATGGAGTTAGTCTGGTGTCTGCAGTCATAATTTATCACCTAAGTAGTGAAGCATTTTTCTCTCCCTATACAGAGCATCTCTCTACCAAATCAAATCTCCCAAGCAGTAATAATCTTCCAGAGAAAGAAACTTAATATGTACTAGCTAGTAAAGATAGTATCTTTCCCTAAGCTCTGAGCAAATAATAAAAACATTAAAAAAGGAAACTAGATAGAAATTACTGGATTTTAATAAGCTCCGTTTTAAAAGGAAAACATTTTTTATGAGCTAGAAATCAGAGGCAAAATACATTGAAAGGATAAGCAGATAAGTCTTGGCTGACAGGGTCTCAAATGAAGTGAAACAGAAGAAAATTACGGAAAGAAGAGAGAACTTCAGTTTATTTTCACCCAAATGCAGAAGCTTTAAAATACATTAGGAATTAAAAAAATGTCTCTTGAGTTCTAAAATTTATAGGATTCCTAAAGGAGGCCTAGGAGACAATAAAGATACCTCAGAAGCAACTATAGTATGAATGCAAGTGGCTTAATTTAATTGATAATTATAAGCTTCTCTTTATTAATTATCACTTCCAATTGCTGTTTATAACCTCCACAAGTTGCTTGCCGCACACAGAGACCACTTAATATTTTGGCTCAACAGAGAAGCCAAGGTATTAAATTAAATTATGTTTCATGTTCTATGAATTCTGAAGTGTTTTCCTCTAAAGTTCCTAGGAGTTGTATGATAGATATCCGTGATATAATTTGGGTCTACTGTGCTTAAAACGGATGCCACTTGTTAACATAACCCTGGTTTGGAAAATGTAGCAGCCTTGCATTTGGATGACAGAGGCAATGATGAAATTATACCCGCTGGTTTGTGACATGGCCAGTAGAAAGCCTTGAAAATCTACGGAGCTTTAATGCACGCTGGCCTTAAACATCACTTTTCATGAATTTTTTAATGAGAGATGGAATTCATTGTAAGAAAGGACGATGGTCTAACTTTTTAGAAGGAACCAACTGAACATCCTTAAATTCTACAACAGGGAGATTCTCCTCCTTCTAATTAACTCGTCTTTTTTCTCTATTTTATTTTTACAAGTCTCCTGATTCATTAAAAATCCATGAATGCTCTTAAATTTTCTGTAAATAATGGTTGCAAAAAAGTACTTTCTAGCAGAGGAGACATTACTCATTTTCTCAGGGGAAAAATAACAACCAGTCATTAAACCATGACATCAATTCTGGGCTGTCCGAGGGATTATTAAAAGCCATCAGCTGCTTCTTGGTGCCTCTGATTTCTATTATAATTGCAATTATTTTTCATTCACAACTGAGTTGTTATAGTACAATATGTTTGGAGTCACCCACAACAAAGAAATAAAACAGTGGTAACAGCAGTTTTAATTATATGAGCTTTTTGTTAGGACTAAGCCTCAAGTGTATCCAGGAAATACACTTAGAAACTAAAAACCTCCTGTCAGATCAGGACATATGTCCTATTACCTTACCCAACAGAGGCCTTCGTTAATTTTCCTAATTTTTCCTGGATTCTGCTTATTAGGATGATATTGGTAAAATGGGACAAAAAGTCTTTAAATATTTTGCTCTAGGGGCATTAATGATGGCAATGAAAGATTTCTAAAATCAGCACAATGAAAGTCCAAAACAGTGTATTTTAAAAATGTATTTGGTTGTTACAGGGTCTCACTACACAGTTCAGATTCATGGTGGACCTCCTGCTTTCAGCCTCTCCAGCGCTGAGATTACAGGTGAGCACCACTAAGCTGGACTCTGGGCGGCTCAGCTCACCCCCAGGGCAGAGTTGGCATGTCATGTGGTGCCAGGGATCCAACTGTGGTCCCTGCACTTGCCTAAGCTTGCCCAGGCAGACGCTTTAGTCTGCTGAGCTATCGTACCAGAGAGAGAGAGAGAGAGAGAGAGAGAGAGAGAGAGACAGAGAGACAGAGAGACAGAGACAGAGAGACAGAGAGACAGAGAGAGAACTTGTTCATATATATTACTTTATTGCTCAACATTCAATATTTTCAGAATGAGTTCTTTATCTTGTTAAGTACACAACTGCTTAAGCATCTTCCGAGTATTCTGAAGATTAATTGAAGGTGAAGCTTTAAGCAAATAATGATTTTATTTTTGGTTTCTGATTTGTATATGGAATCCAATGCCTCCCAGGGGGCAATTTTAGCTTCTCTCAAGCACAACCACTGATGCTTATTATTCTTATAATTATGCAGAAAGCTTCTGGAAAAATACACAAGAATCATTCAATGATTGCTTGTGTGAAATAGGTTTAGGAACACAATAATTTTCATCTTAGCTGAAGGTTGTACAGAGTGCATACCTGGGGCACATTTTATATACAATTGTATCGAACTACAATTAGATAGTTAAACTAACTATAATTATATAGTTAAAACATGCATATGTTTATTAACACACTTATATATGAATTATTTAAAATGCACAATGATAAAACTGGCTATAGAGAGAATACATGTGGTTTTTAAACTCCAGTGAGTCAGGCGATCAGGGTGTGGCCAAACCGGCTGGGGAAGGAGGTGTTAGCTGAAAATGGCGAATTCCCAGCACACATAGGAAAGGCAGTCCCCAGGTCCCCACCTGTGCAAGTCTCGTGAGAACGGGAGCAGCTTTTACACAGGATGGCGTTGGCCTGAGGAGTCCTGAGCAGACCTTGCACATTGAGTCTTTGCCGCTGGGCTCTCTCTCATGTGGCTAGCCCATCCTCACACTGTGGGGGGTACTTCTATTCCTAATTTTACTTGGCCCAAACTCGCTGTAGCGGGCCTCATTTCCACCCTTCAATAAAACTTCACTCCTGGGTCAGCTTGTTTCGTCCAATTCTTTTTTTCTTTTTGGCGGAACCCTGGATTGAACTTGGGCCCTTGTGCTTGCCAGACGAGCGCTTATTCTACTGAGCCATCTCCCCGGCCCCATTATCCAGTTCTTGACTCAGGACAGAGTCAAGATAATGTAGACAGAGTCAAATAATGTCGAAACCATCTCCAGCAGGGGATTGCAGCTCCTCAAAACCCACCAACACCCTGCTGATGTTCTTGGAAAGATTTGAAACATCTTGTAGTTGTCCTTGCTTGTATCGTGCTGTTGTGACTCCTTTTTACCTTTGCTTTTCAGCCTTGTAAGAGAACATTTCATGCAGATACATTTGATTTCTACCTTTTTCTGGTTTCTGCATCATCAACGAATGACTGAGATTGGTTAGTGAATGATAGTTTTTATCTTAATCTGGGACTCTTGCATTTCTCCCTCCTTTCTTATAGTCTATGTCTGGACTTACAAAGGAATTTTGACATAGCTACTAAAATCCACCTTTCTGAATCCCATATTACATGTTCAAATCTGCGCTGCTCCTTGAAATTTCAACCTTTTTGTGTTTTAACCAGAATGTCACTAAACTGGGTACAAAGAAGCTTTCACCTGGGAGCAGTCAGTGACATAGCAGTTTCTACTGAGGAAAGAACCGGTGGCTAGGGAATCCCAGAGTAGAAATCCTCCTCTCTAAAAATGGTTCTGATACTCCATTTTAACCAGGCAGTATATTTTCATCTAGAAAATATTTATTTAGCTGTCAGAAACACTTCAACTAATCACTACTCTTTAAAAGGGCTGGGATCTGGTTACACCCTCAGACATCATCAGAGCACTGCTTTTCAAAGCTGAGTAGAGGGAGCTAGAATTGAAAGACTCTTTATAGTTTTGCCATATGGAATGTTCTTGTCACCTACTGTATACACAAGAGAAATGGCTAATTCCTTTGCCGCTTCTAAGGCTCTATTCTTGCTCTGTCTGCACCCCCTTATCTTTCATAATAAACAGAGGCACGCCTTCTACAAGGGGGAAGCAGCGAAGATCAAGGGAGTTCCTGACTCAGTTTAATCTCCTTGTGTACCCAGACTGAGAGATTTCAGCAACTATGAGGGCAGACATTTCTTAATGGAGGAAATTAGAGAACTCTGATAAGATAAGTAGGAGGTAGTAACTGATTACCTCCCAGGACCTCTGGCGGGGGCTGGCAATGAAAAAAAATCAATGACCATTTAGTTTTTCTTTTTGCCTGTTCCTAAAGTAAGAAGTGTGTGTGTGTGTGTGTGTGTGTGTGTGAGAGAGAGAGAGAGAGAGACAGAGACAGAGACACAAAGACAGACAGAGACAGAGAGACAGAGAGAGACAGAGAGACAAAGAGAAAGAGAGACTGAGACAGAGAGACAGAAAGATGGAGACAGAAAAAGACAGAGACAGAGACAGAGACAGAGACAGAGACAGAGACAGAGACAGAGACAGAGAGAGAAAATCAATAGTCCAGAAAGCAAAATTAGGCTAGGGGAATCCGTCATTAATGAAGAAAAGCAAGAAAATGGCCTAGTTAATCTTTCTTTTCTTTCCTTTCTCTCTTCCTTCTCTTTAGTGCTGCTAGATTTTTGACTTCATCTGACAACGTGTGTCTTCCAGATAAGTGGTATTGAGTGACTACATCTGGAAGTATAGATTATTATTATTATTATTATTATTACTATTATTGTTTTTACGGAAGGTCTATGGGGTGTTCAGGGTCTCACTACTAGATCGGACTCCCAGTGATTTTCCTGTTTACAGACTCCTAAGTGCTGGGATTGCAGGTGTGCGCCACCACGCCCAGTCTTAATGGCAGTCTCAGCATGCTCTCTGGGGGCTGGACTGGCAAGAAGGCCCTGGCTCGAATCCCCTGCCCCTGTGCCCGCTCGCTGGTACTTTAATCCACTGAGCTATTTGGCCGGCCCTGGAACTATAACTTAGAACTGTCACTACCAGACACCTAGTCCGGAATAAAGAGCAATTTTTCTCGCTTATGATTTGTAATGAGAGCTTAGAAATAAAACATCAATTTGGCTCTCATGGAAACTGCAGAGCCATCAGATTTACCTCTTAAAAACATTTAGTCAACAACTCAGTTAGTTTATTCCCTAACTGATTATTAAAGGCCAATCAGATCATGATTTTACACCTGGGTATTAGTATGCTGAATCATAGGTCATTATTATTTTGCAATTCTCAGACAGCGAACTTAACTGCCTCATTGAAGAAATTTATATCATTTGTAGTTGGCATTCTAAAGACCTGTGAGCATTGGCATGCCAAGAAAAGGAGTTTTCTTGACGCTTGCAAAAGTGGTTCATTCTCACATCCTGACCATGCCCAGCCTGAGTTCCTCCTAAGGTAGCTGAGATGAAGAGAGATGTCGTCTAAATCTTCCCTGAGCTCAGCACTTCTTAGAGAAGGGCTACTAATGCTTGGGAATTTTTTTTTTATGTTTTTGAGAAATATAAAGTTGACTGAAGTAGATGGCAATGAAACTAGCTATACAAGCACTTTAGGTAGTTTATTCTGCCTGTACTGGCTACAAAGGAGTCTTATATAACATTTTGGTATCTAGAAAAGTGATACAAAGGGTGATGTTCAGTAGCCAATGTTAATATTTGCTCAGAACCGTGAGTCACACAAACTAGGATTTCTTCTTTGGTCTGCCAATCCCTGGAATAGGGTCTGAGTCTCAATATAATTGGATGCAATAATCCCTGCTTATAATGTGGAAGAATGCATAGGTCAGGTTAGTAGGAGATATCTATCTGTCCTGATTTGTATTTGCATTAATTATACTTCTAGCTGTATCTGTAGCTGTATCTGTATATGTAGCTGTATCTACATCTATATCTGTAGCTGTAGCTGTACTTGTAGCTGTAGTTGTAGCTGTAGCTGTAGCTGTAACTGTAGCTGTAGCTGTAACTGTAGCTGTATCTGTATCTGTATCTGTATCTGTATCTGTATCTGTATCTGTACTGTATCTGTATCTATAGCTGTAGCTGTAGCTGCAGTTGTAGCTGTAGCTGTGTTTGTATCTGTATCTGTAGCGGTAGCTGTAACTGTAGCTGTAGCTGTATGTGTGCAGAGTTAGCTTGTATGCATTTGGAGCAATGATGGAATAATGCCATTTGAGACTACCTGACAAACCTTCTAGTGTTGCTTCCCCTTGTATCTCATCCAGAACATGTGCCCACATACTAGCTTCTCAGCAGTTCTCCTAAGAAATAGCGACTCATCCGAAATTCTTATACTCTCATCATCCAATTAAGCGAGAAGTTCACAAATTGGCCTTCAAGAAGAGCAGACACAAAAGGAAGATGGGGAAAGGAGAGATATTGATCAAAAAGCAGCTTTAGGGCTGGCCAAATAGCTCGGCAGATTAAAGTGCTTTCAAGTAGGTGCAGGGGCCGGGGTTCAATCTCCAGGCCTGCCGTGCGGGTCCCACTCCCAGGGCAAGCTGAGAGGCCAGGTGAAACTAGACATGGTGGCACACACCTGTAATCCCAGCTCTTGGGAGGCTGTAAGCAGGCAGATCACTAGGAGTCCAATCTAGTGGTGAGCCCCTGAACAACCTGTAGACCGTCCCCTAAAAGACAAATAATAATAATAATAATAATAATAATAA
>NW_004524609.1:10849582-10850733 GCF_000260255.1 Octodon degus | reverse complement strand
TACACAGGATGGATTTGTAGTGATCCTCCTGTTTTCAGCCTCTCACGTGCTGGGAGTGCAGGTATGTGCGACCACATCCAATCTAATTTCTGAATTTCTTTTAAAGACATTTGTTAACAGATTTAGGTCTTGATTAATCTTGTTTTGCAAAGGACAAAATTCACCACTTACTTTATTACAAAGTAGACATACCTACGTGGAATTCCTAACCTTGAATTTAACCTTTAATGATTCCAAGGGATTTTCTGAGTGTCACAGTTTAGAATATGCTGTATCTATCTAGTGGCATGCACTTTTTTTTATCACAATTCATTCAACTTTTATTGAGTGTTTTTTTTTTAAGCACAAGGAAAGATCCTTTAGTGATACAAAGCTGAATATGGCACGATTCCTACACTCAAAGAGTTTAGGATCTAGCTTGAGAGATAAAATATATATCAAATACATAGTTGTTGTATAACAGAATTACCAAAAAATGTAAAGAAAATCCATGAAAGTAATGCTCATCAAGGTTGTGGAAGTTTGAAACTTAATTCTAGCCCTCAGGGCGAACAGTGAAGACTGAGAAGGGCTGTGTTGAATTGGTGCTTCTCACTATATTTGATTTCTTGAACAGATATTTAGTGGGTACCAGCCAGGCACTGGGCTTTTTATTTAGCTTGAACTCAGGGAGAGGCTGTGAGGTTAGACCTTCAGCAATGGGACTAAGGATTTTGGAGTATGGAAATCAGGTAATGGACCTGGTTTTACTGGCTTATTAGAACAAGTTTTTAAGGAATATTGCAAGCACATTGACCTCTTCTTTTTTTTTATAATTTTTTATTCATTTTAATGAGAACAAAAGATACAATAGCAATGAAACAGTTTCAAAACAGGTTAGTAGGACAGTTACAATAATTAACACATTGCATGTTGTTGCATTCATAGTAGTTATTTAGAGGACAAGATGTAGACATGATCTCTTGTCTAAACAATATTAGTGCAAAATTTTCTCCTCATTGAACTAAAAGAAATTAGCTGTATATCTATCCTAACTATCTTGTATATAAATATACATTTTTTCCCAAAAATTTTACGGTTTCTATAAAATGATCCTTTATTTATATCCCCTTTTTTATTTTGTCAGAGATGGGTGTTCCATTGCTGTTAGA
>NW_004524609.1:10845168-10849482 GCF_000260255.1 Octodon degus | reverse complement strand
ACATGCAAAAGCCTGCCTGCTCTTTTGTATGTAATCACTGAGATAACTAAGATTCCCCCGATAGATGAGGGAATAAATACAATGTAGTGTATCCAAGAAATGGAATATTGTCTGGTGCTAAAAAGAAAGGAACTGTATAGCCATGGTTGATTTTCCATTCCATACCATTTTTATTGTTCTATGTTGTTTGCTCTTGTTGTGTTTTGTCTTTCTTCTCTTTCAAATTAAAAAAGAAAAACCTTCAACCATCCAACACTGATATAGTCAGAATTAGGTCAGTATTAATTACTTTGAGTTGGGATATTAGTTAGCACTATCAAAGATAATGATGTAGAATCTCTGAAGACATAGAAAGCAATTCATTTAAAAAGCAAAGAAAAAAAAGAGACGTACAACACTGGCAAACAATTTACAATACTAAAAATTGATGTGAAAGAAATGAGTTGCTTCTTTTTTCTCCTTCTTTACTCCAACATAGTCATCACTGTCTTGTACAATTGTGACAGTGGATTTCTTTTCCCCAATGAAATGACTTGTTCCATTTCACTTAGTTGGTCTTGGCTTGGTTGATCTTCCATTGGGAGGTAGTTTGAGTTCTTTTCTGGTTAAAACAGAGTCTGTGACTATGAAAAATATGGAATATCTGAAAGTTCTCGTGGGTGACTCTCAGCAGCTGTCTCAGGGGGTTATTATTACCTATTTGCCTTCCTTGTTCTTTTTCACCTTGTCCCTTTTGAGTTCAAATGTTTATCACCTGACCCTATTTATTCCTAAGGAATAGATAAGTTCTAGCGAATTTAGTATTAGTGACCTAAGGAGTGACTGGATCATTGTATTCAGGATAGGGTGCTTATCTCTAGGAATAGAGTATCTGAGGTCCTTTGGAAGGGTATCTGGTCTGTTTATGTGTCTATAACTAAATGCCACCGACTGGGCAACTCATAAGCAGTAAAAATGTATTTCTCACCGTTCTGGAAGCTGGGAAGTAAACCCATGAGTGAGGCTCCAGCATTTGGTTTCTGTGAAGACCAATGTGCTGAGCACTCACACAGCACGCATGGTGAGACACAATAAGACACGGTGGTGTGCAGGTCCACTTTTAATCCTGTTCACAAAACTCCCAACAACCAATCGTGTCCCTAAGGCCGCACTCTTAAGACTGCCTCATTGGATCCGACGGGTCCGCCCTCTCCTTGCTGGGACCAAATACTCCATGTAGGCAACTTCAAGGAGAGAAGTTATTTTTTGACTCGCAGCTTGCAGGGTTTCACTCCATGATCAGCATGCTGGAAGGTAGATGCATTGTGGCAGACTGGCTTGGTCGGGCGGAGCTCCTGAGTGCTCAGATGCCCCACCCCACACAGTGTATTCAGCTAGGGACATCAGTGAGCTCATCTACTGACGGCTATTGTGCCCCCAAGATCCAGTCTCCTTTCCAGGAGCCTTTGAATTCAGTCAAGTCGACAATTAAGATTACGTGACGTCGGTGCTAAAGTTTATTGCGAACTTTTCAGTGGGCACCATTGGTCAAACCACAGCGAGTGAAGACATAAAGGGATTCTGCAGAGGAAGCCTACGTCCACATTGCTTTACCAAAGCCCTGTCGTGCTGTTCACCTCTCCCGCAGCTAGTATTTGCGTCTGTTCCATTCATTGTCTGCGTTTCTGCTACGCAGAAGGGCTTTACCTCCCATAAACATGTCTCATTCATTTCCCTCAAGGCCTCCATGACGCTCTTTGGGCCTGGAATCCTCCCAGCTAATCGTGAGTCTGATCAACATGCCTGGCGTTTTTTGTTTCCAGGTGAAAACCAAAGTCTTAAGGAAGATGTCCCAGCCTTGACTGTAGTCAAGGAATTATTCGCCATTTTTCATATTTGTTATGAAATATAAACTTTGCAGACTGCAGTGCGGCACTCTGATGGCTTTTTGCATAGTGCTGCATCCCAAGTGCCTCGCACAACCCCTGGCATACAGTAGGTGCTCAAAGATATTTATTATGAATAACAAGCACAAACACTCTGGAGTGTGCCAAGAAATGTTACAAGGGAGAAGCTGATGGTCATTCAGGATTTGTGTAGCTACTCTCAATCACATCCACACTGGAAATTAAATTTCTCAGCACTTGCTATGGGAACTCAGGATATATTAACTAGTAAGTTAACGAAGCTCCGCTTTGGAAAGGTTGTCATCCACCTAGAATTTTCTTTGTGAACTGGCTATTGCTGAATCTCATAAAAATAATTTATCTGTTTTGGATTTCAGTTTATAAAAGTCTTGACTCCAACAGATTTTAGCTGTTTCTCGAATAATACAGATGTCTTGCTTGAAAAAAAAAAATTACAACACCATATGTGCCCTGTTCCCATGAGCAGGTTTCAGGGAAGTTTTAACAGTTAATGTAGGTTTTTTTTTCCTTTTCTTTCTTTTGAGACTCACCATGTGGATTTAGTGCTTATTAAAGTGAGAGGCTGAGCGTAGAGGCTTAATGTAAGGTTGGAAATAGGAGCTAGACTAAGAGTATAGTGTCAGAGCTCTGCCAAAAGCTCTTCCCCAAACAACTTATTTACTGAAAACTGTGAGGCCTGCCCTAGATACATGTTGCCCACCTTTCTAGCGTGTGTTCACGCAAGCATAAAGAAGTTCCGGCTGTCATCCTTCGCTTTACAAAAGCTATGTGCCAACACTGTGCCACCATACGGGCCTATTAAAAAGGTGGGTATGTTGACTATCTGAATCATTCCTTCTCTTTTTCCATGACACAAACCCTCTAAAACTACCCAATGCAACCTTTAATTTTTAAAAATCTGAACTGTGTGCCAGAGTACACCCAACTATTATAAACACAGCCCAAGTAGCCACAGACATGTGGTTTCACAAACAAACCTATGTGTGAAGTTTGACGTTGCCTGGCTGCGGCGTAGAAGACAATGTCCCCCTGAAAATGACCTGGTGCAGTTTCTGTCAGGAAGAACACTACAAGCGTTGTTTTGTTTTGTTTTTTCAAGAAATCAGAAGTTATCAGTCAGAGAGGGAGCATTTTGCCAGACATTTTAAAAAATATATTCAAAGAAGAATGGCAAAAATGGGCATAATAACCAATTGCCTGGCATAGTTGGGCAAAGCAATTCAAGCATGCAGTACGTTAATGTGAGTTAGTAGAAGCTAGGGCTCCCTGGATACCATGGGGACCTCATTCATGGGATGCCTATGCTCTAAGCTTCTGCATGACTATGAAGGAGAAAGTAAAGCTCTCACTGACAATCCAGCACCAGAATCATAGGGACCATCATTCCAGAGCCAAGAGTGGCAAGCCACATGGCCATTGGCCAAATTGGGCATACTGCCACGTTTATGAATGGAGGTTTATTAAAACACCATCGTGCTCACCTGTGGATGCTTTGGGAATGGCTGGTTTTGCTCTGTCCCAGCAGAGTTGAATGATTATGACAGAAGACACAGTCCACATAGCCAAAAATATTTTTCATCTGGCCTTTTGCACAAGCAGTTTATTTATCTCAGTTCTAGACTAAGAATAGCAAGCAATTCTTTCACAGTATGTTCTTGGGCCACTGAATTGTCCTTTCCTAGTCAGGGAAGAAGAAATAGTAGCTTGCCTAAAGTGGAGTGAGGAGGGGAAGCATCTCAAAATGGATGAGGATAGAGTCCATGGGGGTTCAGATGGTTGTAACCATTCCAGAGGCACCCCAACGTCACCCAACAGATTTGTGGTAGGTATAATGATCTTCAAGGAGTTTAAGGCAGACTTTCAGTATAACTAGTGCATAAAGAGAGACAATTTTTAAAAGATAGTTTGGCGTCACTAGGAAAGAGAGAGCCCACCCACCCTTTCGAGCTTCTCTCCTCTGTTCTTTTTTTTTTTTTTACAATTAACATTTTATTTTTTCCATATTTTTATTGAGAGACAGATGGCAATGAGGCAGTTTCAAATGAAATTGGTAGGATAGTTTCAATAATTAACACACTGCATACTCTCTTCCTAGTAGTTATTTGCTGTACAAGATGCAGAAATGATATCCTATTTACAGACATTATTAGAACAAGTCCTTCTATTTATTATGAGAATGTAACTATATATCTATTCTAAACATTTTGAATACACAGATACAAAATTGACATTCATCTGTATCCCCTTTTTGCTTACTTCTGTCATTTGAATATTATAGGTGTGTTAACTCAGCAAAATATTCTAAAAAAAAGTCCAAAGAGGAAAGTGATCGATGATGTAGAGTGTGCCTAAGGAGAGTCACATGGAGAGAAAACATTCTCTCAGGCTTTCACAGAGAGCACATTGG
>NW_004524609.1:10840939-10845068 GCF_000260255.1 Octodon degus | reverse complement strand
TCCTAGGCAGCTTAGATTTCTGCCCTGAGTGACCCGTTTGCATCTTATACCTACCCTTGTGAGTGTAGTGGTGAAATTATTGGTACTTAATTCCTTTTGATTTCTTCTTTATAGCACTGAGGAAATGTAACCGTGAGTGGGGGAAAGCAGGTATGTCAGTCTGCTAACAGGACTGGGTGGTTGCAACAACAGTACCTAATTTTCTTGTAGTTCTGCAGGCTGGAATAGAACATCAAGGAGTAGGAGGGCTGGTTGCCTCCAAGAACCACAAAAGAAGGATCCTTCTGTACCTTTGTGCCTTGGCTTCCTTTGACTGCCTCTTCCTATTTCCACTGCTTCAGGCACACATGTATGGTGCTGCTGTGTGTCCTAATCTCTTCTTAAGGGGACACCACTCAGAGTGGATTACGGCGTGCTGTAATGTAATCATTTAACTTGATCATCTTTTTAAAGGCTTCAAGTACAGCCACATTCTGACTTTGGGCTTCAACTCTAACCTCTTTGATAGAAACCCAATGTAGTATACAAGGAAGGCTTGGGGAAAAAAAAAGCCCATATTTTGCTATAATTTCTGTTGCAGTTTCAATGTAGGATGTCTCCAAGATTTTCTTCTGTGTTCACAAGTGGGTGCTTTGCAAGGAGACTGGGTTGTGGGGTGCTATTCTCATCAGCAGATGGCAGTTGACTTGTTGGTAGGATGAGGGAACTGGATAGAGGTGGCACCAGGGCCTGAAAGAGCCTCAATCCTCCCTGCCTCCTCCCTTATCCACTTTCTGGAAGTTTTGCTCTACCAGGTCTGGAAAACACCAATAATGGGGTGGATTTTCCACAATGCGAAAGAACAAGATTCCGGAACCAAAGAAGCTCCAAAAACCATGAGCCAAATTACATCTCTCCTTTCAGTGGAGGCTGCTGGGTGTGCTGTCCCAATCATAAGAAAGTAACTAAGACACTGTGTACAGAAGAATCCAGTCTAGTTACGCAGTTATTGACATTTACATTTTTCCCCCAAAGAAACTACTGAGCGTCTACTGTATCTCAGGCCTTTTAGGTACCTTAATGAAGAACAAGGCAAGTATTCTTTGAGTATTTGGTAAGTCAAAGACATCAAGGAAACTGATAAAGAATGCACATGTGATGACAAACGCTATGAAACATTATTAAAGGTTGTGATAAGAAAGGGTGGAATGGTGGCATAGTGACAGTTACGGTGGCATAATACAGTACCATCTGAGAACCTCTGAAAAAGTGGTACTTTCATAGTCCTAAAGAAAGTATGGGGTGGATTGGTTACAATCTGCGAGAACAAGAGTCCAGTATCAAAGAACAGTAAGTGAAATTCTAAGAAAACAAATACACTTGACATGATCAAGGTAGAGAAAGGAAGCCAGGCAATGTGTGTGGAATGGTTGACCACATGCAGAAAGGGAGGAGGTGGGTTGAGAGAGCCTGCATGCCTCAGTGGTGTGGAGTTCTAAAGGTGTAAGAGCCACTTTAATTTTATTCTGGTACACAGTACTGAGAAAGCTACTGGGGCAAATTACAAAGGAGAGAAATAATCTGATTCATATTTTTCATGCATCACCAACTAGACTTTTGAACAAGTGCGACTGAGAGGAAAATCAAACTCCTCTATATTTCATTCTCAACATATTTTTAAAATATTGTCAATGGATATAATCATGCCTTACTTCTGGCTAAAAACTCTGGCAGGCCTACAATTTCTCTGCTCACTAACAGATAGCTTTCTAATCCCTTTGAATCACAAATAGAATTTCATTTCAGAAGGATGTCTCACTTTGCGTACTAAACTTACTCTTGCATATGATCATTTTTCTTCTCTCCTCCAGTCAGTCTGGCACCATATGGGAATCCTGCCTGCCCTGGAGTGAATCCAAATTGGCTCATTTCTCTTGATCACCAAGGCTCCTCCATACTTCCATTGCAGGTGAGGGGAGTTGGCTATATCACTTTGCAGCCTCTGGGACTTGCTCATGGTTCTACAGAAACTGTCATGAACTGTGATTGTGTTTCCTGTGTTTTCTTTGACACGAGCATTTGTACTGTCTCCCTGGTGCCTTGTCAGCACCCTTTCTAGGTTCCTGGGCTCAAGAAGTACATATCCAGGATCTTTCTGTAAGCATCCACTGCTTTCTGGAAAGTTCCTTTCTTTGGAGGGGGGAGGGGGTCAAAGGTATCTCTTTACCTGGCACCTCTTTCCAAATCCTCTTTCTCTTGGAAGCTTGATCAAAATGAACAGGAAAGAGTCATAATCCTTTGATTTGTCAATAGTGGATTTTGTAAAACTTCCTGGAGGAACTTGCTTGGCATGTATTTCGGTACCTGGGACTGGTGAGTCGGGACCACTGAGGTAGGGATTTTCTGTCTCCCGTGACTTCGTCCAGCATGCAAAGGTAGCACTGCAGTGAAACAAGGTAGGAAAGAGCCAGACTAGGTGGGCAACAGGAGCAGCTCCTAGGAAATGCAGTCATTGCTGGGAAGGAAGATGGTGATGAGTTGAAGGATTTAGGACATTTTGAAGACAGAGCTGTAAGAAGTTAGTATTGGTTTGGCTACTGAGAGTAGAGAGAGAAGAGGGAATGAAGATTGACTTCAAAGTTTTGGCCTAAGGCAGTAGATAGAGAGGGCTACCATTTTCTGTGAAGAATTAAGCTGTAGGCTCCTGCATCTGGGGTGTGTGTGGAGCCTGTGTGAAAAGGAAGATTTATGAAACAATTGTTTTGCTCTGCGCATTCAGAGTTTTACAGTTGGATTTATGAGTCTGGAGTTCAGGAAGGGTTCAGGACTAGAACTATAAATTTCAAACTCATCAGCAGATAGAAGATTTTTAAATCCATGGGATTGGAGGAGATTACGTAGGAAGAAAGTGCACTTGCGGAAAGGGGGAAATTCTACTGTGGAATCTTTTTGACTTCAGAGTGTAGGTTTTCACAGGAGGTAGAACAGTGAGGGATACAGAACAAGCAGATGCAATTATTGCCATGGATGGAGTTACAGTAAAGACTGTCAAAAGGAACCAGACAAAGTCATTCAGAAGGAGCCAGCCACACAATTGGTTTTGCAATTTGGCAAAGAAAGTGTTTATTATTGGAGTTCTTTCAAAGAGAGGGTTCATTAGCATTCAGAAGCAAATGCTAGCAATAGAAATACCAGAGAGGAGAGAGAAAGAGAGAGAGAGAGACAGAGAGAGAGACAGACAGAGAGAGGATGTGGAAAAAGTATGCGTACTAAGTCAATCATGTATTTTATAATTTTCATTCATACTCCTGATAAAAATGTTAAATTACTGAGATGAGGAGAAGGACAGGAGAGGGAGTGGGGAAAGAGATATATCTATGTATGGAAGCAGCATAGTTTGGATAATAGTATTGTGGATTTATGCTGGTCTATGGAAAGGAGTAAATAATGCTTAATATTTTTTGTTTTATTTTTTCAATCTTTTCCTTCTTCTCTCTTTCTAATTTCTTAAAATTTTTTTCTTTATTCTTAAAACTTTATATGCATATATCTGATAATATGTCAACTTGTTTGAAGACAACACTATGCAATACAGTGAGTACTATCAAATTGATGTTATCTTGTTTAGCGAAATTCTGTATCACATCATCTGTGATTTTCTGTTTTAATACTATTTTGTACTCTCTTTAAAAATCAATTTCAAAAAGATATTAAACAACATTAATAGGAAAACATATTAAATAAGAATTGCTCAAAACAAAGGAAAACCACAGCTCATGTTTATTAGATAGGTCCTTTCTGGGCAGCAGTAGATAGAGTTTTATTGCATTGTCAATAACTTAATCATCTCAAGAAAAAAGCACAGTCCTTAAGAAATAAATCCATGGGGCCAGTGAGCTATGTCAGTGGGCTAAAGCATCTGCTTAGGCAAGCTTAGGCAAGTACAGGGCTGGCAGATCCCAGCACCACATGCTGCGTCAGCCCCACCCCCAGGGCTGGCTGAGCTGGCCACAGAGTCTGGGCAGTGTGTCACATGCCTGTAATCTCAGCACTGGAGAGGCTGAAAACAAGAGGATCACTATGAGTCCCAGCTGCATAGCGAGAACCCATACAAACAAATGCATTTTAAAAAGAGAAAGAAATCTAGCAA
>NW_004524609.1:10837686-10840839 GCF_000260255.1 Octodon degus | reverse complement strand
TCTGAGGTACAGGATCTCAGGATAAATCCTGAAGGGATTTGACTGACCTTATCAGACCCAAAAGCTATAATTCTTGCTGCATAGGTCTTGCTCTATCTTGGTCTTAACCATCCAGCAGAAAATTATAAAAACAAAGTGTAAGAAGTAATGCCATGGTGTGATGTTGAGCTGTAGGGGACTCAGGTCAACAACTTCTGACACTGCCACTCTCCTCTGTTCTTGTTCAGTGGGTCTTCACTCACAAATCTAGACTCACCTCTGTTACAATAGTAACAACTCATGGATGCTGCTTTTGAAAGTTATTCTAACTTCCTGTTCTATGATATTTTTCCCTTCTGTAGTTTCTGTTCTTAAGGAATGCCTATGATATTCCCTAGGCTTCCTAACAGATTCCCTTTGTATAGATTAATTTATGCAACTAAATAAATTTAAGTGCCTACATATATTAAAATGGAGTGCCAATTCAAGCCTTTTTGAATAATCCCTTACATAATTCCACATCTTGGTAAAAGTCTGTCTGATTTCTCAGAACAAACCACCAGTAGTGTAAGCATATGTTTTTGAGCTTACAATCCCAAAAGATATCTAACAGTATTGTGAATATTTAAAAATGGGTGTATTTCATTATTTCATACTGAGGAGAGCTAATCCAAAGTGTGAACAGTGAGGTTCCAACTGACTGAATATGGACGAGTTGTTTAACTTTCCTAATTCTCAGTTTCTGTGGTGGACTGACAACTGGTGGTCAATTTGTAACACCCAGCTGAACTGGACCAGCGTGGTGCCAGTGGTGTGGGGGTGCACCTGGGGATTGCTGCCAACAAAATGAAAAGGACTGGAGAGAAAGAAGTTGGGGGGCTCTTGGAGGCTATTTGGGATCCTATAGGGGGCTGTAGGTTTTCCTGCAGGAGCTTGTCATGCTGGCTCTCCCAAAGAGCCTGGCTACTCTCACCATCAAAGAAGCTCAGGCCCTCCTTGTCCCTGAGGATGGCTACGGTTCATTTTGGGGAGCTCTGGTCCTCACCTGGCTCCAGAGGAGGATACAGTACACTGCTAAGTCTCCTGGAGAAGCTTGTCGTGTTGGCTTTCCTGGTGGGAACTTGGCTTTCCTCATTGCTGGAGGAACTCGGAATCTCGCTGTTGCTGAGGATGGCTGCAGTACTTTTCTGGGAGAGCTCTGGTTCTAGCTTTGAGCATTGCTTTCTGGATCTAGTTCGGATCCCTCAGTGGGCTGGCACAGATCCTTCATCCCCCTGACACTGACTTCTAACTTCTACCACTGACCTTGGGCATTCACATTGCAAATCCATGAAACAGACTCGCATGAGACACTGCACTTGGTTCTAGGTCTTCAGCTGGACTCATGTGGGACATCAGTGTGGGATCCAGGCTCTCATCTGAATTCTTTGGTCTTTGGTGTGTGGACAGATTTCATACTTTCTTTGTATGTAATTCTTCATGTGACAATCACAATACAATCTTATGATTAAATGTCCTGTATTATGTTTTTTCTCCTTGCAAAACCCCAAACTACAACAGTTTCTCTACCTAAGTCAGTGTTGATATAGCAAATAAGTGAGATGATACAAATCACACCCTTGGAAGACACTGGGAGTTGCTAATACACTATCATTAGCTATATTATTACACTGATATAATTATATATCTACAAATATATTATATATTGATAAATATTATAATGATAAGGTTACTTTCTCAACTCTAAGGTTCAACTCTAGGACAAGAAAAGAAAATCAGGGTATTTACCACCCAATTTTACATCAGTCTAGATGGAATATTTCCCACCAAAAGTGAAAATAGCCCAGTCTGGCATTTTTCAGCGTTGGGAAGGAAAAAAATAATCATTTGTCAAAGACACTATTTTAAGAGGATTTCATTGGGCACAAATTGAATTTGCGGCCTGGCTTGGGCAAGAAGTATTTGAAAAAACATCTCAAAGATGATAGTGATAGCCTCACTGCTAATGTTAGCACTTTAAAAATGACATTACACTGCCACATATTTCTAAGAAAGTTGTAAACACTGAAGAGACCAGGAGCCCAATTTCCCTACCATATACATTTGTCCTTCGCTGAACGTCCTGAACTTTCAGAGACATGCTAACTTTTTCACAGTGCCATGTGGGAAATCCTTTCTCTGAAGCATTACATGGCACCCAACAGTAAAAGTCTTTGAAATTTTTTTTTATTTGCAATTTAAAGCCTCAATGATTCCCTCAAAAATTTCATTCCAATGTTACATCGAGTCAGGTTTTAAATTAAGAGATCCTGTCAAAAATGACATACCCAGACTGACTCAAGATTAAAATGATGCTATTGTTTCTTTAATGTAGTATAGTTCAGATATGATGTTCTTATAAGAAAAACAAATATATTTCAGAAGTTTTGTTACTATTCTAGTCATTAAAGAAATGCACAGTGCTTCAATCCAAGTTGAGCAAATTCTTATAATCGTGCATGTCAAGTTCAAATGAAGGTTTCATGCAGGAATGTGTTCACAGTGTGTTTTAATCTACCAGAACCAGTTTCTCCAGTTGCTTTGCTCCCATGATATTTAGGGACTGGACAAGACTGTGTTTTGAAATAATCCATCACAATTGTGTGTTCCAGGATGTATCTGAAACTCACAGGACACTTCCTAGAGGAAAAAAAAAAAAAAAAGAGCGGTTTTGTACAAATGACTTCTGACTACCTGTCAATTTCTATATGCTTCAAACTGCATCTAACAACGTTGCCTAATTTCCATTAAACCTTTGAAGACTGATTTTTTTCTTAAAAAAAGAAAACATACAGCTTTTGCTTCATTTTCCTAACACAAGCCGAGAAATGGTTGGACCTCCAACACCTAACTCTAAATGAATAAAAGGCAGGTACAAAGGGCTACCCTGTATAACATAAGCTCTTTCTAACAAAGTATCCAGGATAAGCAAATCCATACAGACAAAAAGGAGGTTTGTGACTGTCTGAAGTTAAGGATGGCAACAAGAATTGACAGGAAAAGCCAAGAAAGAAATACTTCTCGTTTCTGCTTCTTTTGACTGTTCACTCTTTCTTTCTTTCTTTCTTTCTTTCTTTCTTTCTTTCTTTCTTTCTTTCTTTCTTTCTTTCTTTCTTTCTTTCTTTCTTTCTTCCT
>NW_004524609.1:10835307-10837586 GCF_000260255.1 Octodon degus | reverse complement strand
CTTCCTTCCTTCCTCCTTTCCTTTCCTTTCCTTTCCTTTCCTTTCCTTTCCTTTCCTTTCCTTTCCTTTCCTTTCCTTTCCTTCCTTTTCTTTATAGGTAGGTTGGAAAAGGCAAGATAATCAAAATGTCCTAAAATTAATTTGCTATGAATGGTACATAATATTATACCTTTACCCCGCCCCCCAAAAAATCTCAGTACAACTGTTGAAAAAGTAAACAACCTATCATTTATTGAGTACTGAACCTAGCTGAGCCAAAAACAATATTAGGTGCTTTCCTGAAGACAATAGGCAAGACAATCCTCCTTGGCAGACACTTACGCCTGCAGGAAGCTAGGGCTCAGATAGCCATGTGGTTTTTGGTCTCACAGAAAATTAAAAGGGAGCGACACTATCTCAACACAGGTCTGCCTGTGTCTGGTGCTATGTAGTTTGCATGACAAACACAAGTCAACAGTGTTGCCAATTCATTTCAGGACTCAATTTAATAAATACAGAGAGTTTAAGTCCGTGTTTAGGATTTAAGTCTCTTTGGAGAAGGCATATAATAAATACAACACGGTATCTGATTCTAAACGGTTAGCATTTTGGGGGGAATAATAGGAAACACTTAAAGGTGCCAAAGCACAATTATAATTCCAAGTGAAATGAGGATGGAGTAAGAACTGTGAGAAGAGAAAGGCCACAGCCAGTAATAAGAATGCTTAGTAACACAGAGAGATTTTTGAGCATATGTGTAATTGGTGGTGCAGAAACACAGGGTGAGGACTGCCCAGACCAAGAGGGAGAACCACACTGAGCTCAAGTCAAAGGTGTAAGCCAAGGGGGTATTGAAGCAACAGAAATAAACAAGGTGTATTGGAAAGAATATCAGGTGATGGCCAAGGTACATTTGCATATGAGATGCTGAAGAAAGAAAGTAGAAATGTATTGGAGAAAAGAAATGATTCTCATTGCAGAAAAAGTGTCTCTTCACACAAGATTCTGTACTCCATGAGTGAGGGACATTAAAACTTATCCAAAATGAAAAATGCAGACTGGATATTCATTAATTCTCACCGGTCTGTTTAATTTGATTCTTTCCATACCAAGCACCTGATAAGCAGGAACAATTAGAAGTAATCTAAGGAGTGGGTGAAGTTTGCTTTGGTTTGGGGTATAGCTCAGGGTACAAGACTTGACTAATATGCTCTGGATTTCATCTATAATGTGGCAAAAAGTAATAAATAAAAATAAAAATAATTCACAGCTAGATGTAATTTATTCAACATTGCAAGTTGGTGAGGTTGGAGAATTTGCCTCATCACTCTAAATGTACGGCACTTTTCTCTATATCTACAATTGCAAAGCAGAAGATACCCAGAAGTTAGACTTGTAAGGTAAATAAGGAAAGTACTTTAAGAAGTATCATGTGGACATGTTGTGGAATCACACCCGATCTTAGACTTTATCCTCCAGAAGTAATAGGAGTTCTTCGTGTAGAATGTGGGAAATCCTTCAGTTTTTAAAGAAAAATCACCAGTGGTTTTCAAAAGAGAAAGTCTAGGCCACTGGTGGCAAACCTGTAGCACAAATGCTGCAGCTGGCTTTTTATCATTGAAAGTGCTAAAGGGTTTGCCATCAGTGGTCTAGACTCAGTTTCAAGAGCTAAACAATGTAGGAATATTTCTTTCTTTTTCTTTTCTTTTCTTTTCTTTTCTTTTTCTTTTTTTTCTTTTTTCTTTTTCTTTTTTTTTTTTTTTTGTATTTTAGGGAAGGGTCTATAGCAATTTCAGGGTCTCATTACTAGATTGGACTCATAGTGATCCACCTGTTTACAGCCTCCCAAGTGCTGAGATTACAGGTGTGGGCTACCACACCCAGTCTCAATTGCCATCTCAGCATGCCCTGGGGGTGGGGCCGGCACAGCAGGTCCAGGGATCGAACCCCCAGCCCCTGTGCCTGCTTGCAGGTGCTTTAATCTGCTGAACTATTTGGCCAGTAGGAATCATTCTTGATGCTTTTTTTTTTTTTTTTCTTTCACCCTAAAGCCAAGTCCTGGATAATCTCCCTCTGGGATACAGCCCAAACTCAGTCAATTCTTTTTTTATAATGCCCCTCCTGCCACCGATCTGCAGTCTTTTCTTGGAGTTAAAGTATCATTATGTCCTCCTGAGATAACCAGAGACCACTGTGGGACCATGATGAGGATGAGACACACTCCTGGGCTCATCACCTGTTATTCATTAAAAGTACAATTTGCGTTTTCTTTTTACACAATCAGCTACTTAAATTCACAA